>NW_027509197.1:27947500-28410000 GCF_051911475.1 Siphateles boraxobius
TGAAATCACAGACTAATCATCTTGTCTGAATAGTGCCAATGATACATTTTCAACGATTCATTGACTGAAATAAATGACATTTCAGATCTTTTTGTCAATATGAAAGTCAGTGGGGTTCAAAATAACATTTAAGCACTTAAACATTTTTGAAAGTATCTACTTTTGTCATCCGTTGAAGAAGTCATACAGGTTTGCAAATACATTTTTGAAAATAAATTTTCATTTTTGGGTGAACTATCCTTTTAGCAGTCGGCACCAAGGTACATCAAACTGACCGTACTTCCATCTATCACAGGCTCATTTTCATTCTAAAGATGTCACTGTTTTGAACACATAAATGTGATAATAAATCTAAAGCTTAAAAGGTAAATTTTAAAAGACATAAAAGACAGCTAAGGTCCTGAAACATCCCTTTATGTACTTCCACCTCTCCTTCCCTTCATTCCTTTCTGTTCGATTCTCCCTCTCTCTTTCATTACAGCCCCAGAGCTGTCTTTCTGTCGGCATGGCTGTCATCCAACCAAACTTATATGTGCCCTCCTGTCTTGCCTGTCTCAGTGTATTCCCATTAGAGAGCCGCTTGAAGGGAGCATGGCAGGTATGAGTGCATCCAGCCTGCATGTCTCCTTTCTTTCTGTCTGTCCGTCCTTCTCTCTGCATGTCTGTCAGTATGTCCGGGGACAACTCTGACCCCTCTTCCCTGCAAAACATCAATGGAGACCTGCTTATGCAAAGGAGATTAATGCCACAATGGAGGTAGAGGAAAAATAGCAACCTAACAGTGAGTGAGCCAATTATTTTCTGACATGGGGTGAAACTTTATTAAAGAAAAGCCAATTGGGAATGGAAGTGCTAATTATCTGCTGCTCCTCCAGACCACACCATTCCCCTGTTTGTGTGTTTGTTTACTAAAACCTTCCACCTGAGAAAATCACACAGCTTTGTGCCTCCGTGAGGGACCAGGCAATGGGACAGTAATGACATTTTTAGACTTTCTGTGTCATTCAAAGAAGATACTAAGAAAGAAGTTAATATTATTATTTATTAATTTTTTACTTTCATCACAAAGGAATTTCTTGAAGCTGGATTTCTCACACCAGTGAAACTGGAGAAAGTAGAGAGCGGGAGGTGGAAAACCTGGAGTGGAGTAATTTCACAACTAATGATTAATAATGAGCAGCAACTTTTTAGTGAACCAAACATACATAGCCCATTTTTAACTTTAAAAATGTCCATTTAGTCAATTTATAATAGTCCATTTGCAAATGATTCGGCAATGCGATAGTAACATTTTGCTTATGACAATAAAGCACACTAAAGTTGGAAATGGAAATCAAGAGACTTAAAGGGATAGTTCGCCCAAAAATGTAAATTAGCCCATGATTTACTCACCCTCAAGTCATCCTAGGTGTATATGAAATTCTTCTTTCAGACAAATACAATCAGAGTATTAAAAAATGTCCTGGCTCTTCCAAGCTTTATAATGGCAGTGAATGGCTGTATATTTTTTTGAAGTCCATCAAAGTGCCTCCATCCATGATAAAAGTGCTCCAACACGGCTCTGGTGGGTTAATAAAGGCCTTATGAAGTGAAGCGATGTGATTGTGTAAGAAATATATCCATATTTAAAACTTTATCGACTAAAATAACTAGCTTACGGCAGACATTTTTTCAACCCATTTTTAGTATACAAATATATAGGCATTATGGGACCCTGAATTGTAGATTTGTTTCTTGATTATTGGCCTTATTTTTCTAGAACTGCTCTACACAAGCAGTGCTGCATTTGTGCTGTCATATGGGTATCTGGTATTCAGTACAACAAGCAAGACCAGACTAGCTACAGGGAGTGCACTTCAGCACACGGTCATATTTGTCTACATAAAACCCGAATCTACCAAAGCTCCTTGTCTCCTTATGATCTGTGTTGCAGGAACCTAGAAGTGCAAGAAAATAAGAAGTATGCTGCCTCAGCTTTCAAAGTGACTTCGACATCACATCGTGTTACAGTAAACAGCCGCGCACAGGTGCCGTGCTGTGATATTCATTCCCTTCCGATCAGAGATGGATTTTGTTTTGAATGCAGCACACTTCCCTGCCTGTGTTGTGGGAAGAGTACAGATATTGTGAGCGTATTTCTCAGAGATGGCGAAGGGCAAAGCTAACAGCCTGTTTTGCTAGATTCGCGAGCAATAAACAGAGCTCCAACGACAAGTTCACTGCAGGACCTGACACCCCCTGTGACCCGAGCCTGCACTCTGCATTACAGCCCACATCCACCACGCTGTCACGTCACACCATCACCAACAAACATCAAACATATGTGTGAAGATGTGCTAACCGCGATAGCCGCTATATTTACAGTTTAGCTGTAGCTTTCATGAAAGCTACATGCACTTACACATGCATGCATTTACACAGAAAGACAAACAAAAAAGCATTCAGGTAACAATTTATATTAAGTGCCTTTAACTACTTTGTCCTTACATCAAAATAAAATGTTAGCTAAAATTGTGTGTTCATGTTATATTGCAAAATACTTTTTTCTGCTATTAGGGTGGGATACAGGTAAGGATAGGGACATGTTTAGTGGTATGGTTAGTTTTAATTAAGTTAATTGTTAGATTAATTTAAATGATACATAGCTAGTAGTTAAAGACACTTAATAAAGTGGGACCAACATTCACATACAGTGGGGTCAAAAAGTCTAAGATCGTTTTTTTTCCTTTTTCTTTATTTAAACACGGTAATACAAAAGTTAGAGAATTTTGAAACATAAAAAAAAATTAACTATGGCAAGTCCATGGTAAAGGAAGTTAAATCTGGTTTAAACATGTCAAATACTTAAAAATGCATACTTTAAAATAGTGTGAAGATGTGTGTGTGTGTGTGTGTGTGTTTTTAAATACTTGTGTGGTAAAAAGACTTATCAGGTAAAGAGTATATTTTTCTAACATCCTGACAAACATGTGTGTGTCCAAATATCAATCATTATTTCCTAAAAAAAAGTTTTTAAATACATTTTTCAAGCTAAAAATTGTTTTAGAGTCGTCATGCCAAATGACATTTTACAACCAAAACATATCCAAAGGTATTTTAATTCATAAATTAAAAACATGTTTTTTTTTTAAATAAGTGAATAAATTAAAACAAAAAAGTGGCTGTTACGTCATTGAGCCACTCGAATATGCAAATTTGTAGCACTGATCATGTGACTGTGTAAAACGTCTCAGGTTAAGACTGTAACCCTAGCTCCCTGAGTAGGGAACGAGACGATGTGTCGATGACGCTTTGGGAACACCTCTGCGTGATTGCGTCTGAAGCACATGTGTCAACTAGTCCAATGGCGAGAATGAGCGTCACGGGGCGGGTGACGTCATGACCAGGAAAAGATAAAAGCACATCCGGTCTGACCGGCGCTAGCTTCGATAAAGCCGAAGCAATTCGAACACAGGGATGTAGGAAATATGGCAAAGTGATGCATCGTCTCATTCCCTACTCAGGGAACTAGGGTTAACTAGGTTAGGGTTAGGGTAACCTGTGACGTTCCCTTTCGAGGGAACTCGCGATGCGTTGATGACACTTTGGGAACGAGAATGCCTGAACGCCATACGGCCAATAACCTGTTGTGTTAAAACTGTCACAACATGAGAACTCTAGACCCAGGGGTATCCATGTCTAAATTGTAGAATCTGACAAACGTGAGCGGCGAAGACCAGCCCGCTGCATCACAAACTTCTTGAAGGGAGACCCCAGAAATAAGGGCCTTGGAGGTCACCATACCCCTAGTAGAATGGGCTCTAGTGGCCAAAGGTGAAGGCTAGCCCATAACCTCATACACAAGTGAAATAGCCTTGACTATCCATTTGCTAACAGTCTGCTTGGATGCAGGAATTCCTTTTTTAGTGGGCCCAAAGCAAACCAGCAGTTGATCAGATTCTGATCTTTAAAAGGAGGAGGACATAATGCCTGCAGTACAATAGGCCGTGGTACATTGGTTGGAACTTTAGGTACATATCCAGGTTTAGGATAAAGAAATGCTTTGACCATCCGAGGTGCAAATTCAAGGCATGAAGTATACCGATGGAGCCTGAAGATCTCCTTACTGGAAATAGCAAGAGGGAAGACGGTCTTGAGAGTCAGAAACTTTTCTGAGACAGAATCGAGAGGCTCAAATGGAGCGAAAGATAAACCATCTAGAACGAGAACCAGATCCCAAGCTGGAACTCAATACGGACTGTAGGCCTCAGCATCAGGGTGCCACGAAGGAAACGTATAATAAGAGGATCTCTTCCAACAGATAAACCCCCCAGAGGAGCATGGTAGGCAGCAATGGCAGCAACATAAACGTTTAGTGTGAAAGGAGATAACCCTGAATCAAAATGATCTTGCAGGAACTCAAGTATTGAACTAACAGTGCAATTAACTGGATCCCATTGTCTTAGATTACACCAAGAGGTAAACAATCTCCATTTCAGGGCATATAGCTTCCTTGTGGATGGAGCTCTGGAGTTAAGTATGGTCTCTACTATAGAGACCATAGAGAGTTGAGAGACCAGAGCCTATGACTCCTCAGAGGCCAGAACCAAAGGTTGAATTTGGTTGGGCTGATTGCTCCCCCCGCCTGAGATAGAAGGTCCCTCCTGACTGGCAGCTCCAGGGGAGAGCCATCGAGAAGGGATATTAGGTCCGAAAACCACACTCAGCTTGGCCAGTGCGGAGCTACCAACAGGACACTCATTCCTTCCTGACAAACCTTCTCCAGAACTCCTGGGTGCAGAGCAATCGGGGGAAATGCGTACAGACGTAGCCTCGGCCCAACTGCACTATTGTGTCCAGTCCCAGTGGGGCTGACGCATCCAGCCCAAAGAGAACCAAAGTGGACAGTGCGTCATATCCTGAGACACAAACAAGTATCCACCTGTGCCTGGCCATAAACTCCCTAAATGTGCTCCCCCACCTCGATGTGAAGCCTCCATTCCCTTGGCCTCAGCCCCTGCCTCGACAGGAAGTCTGCTCCTATATTCAGATGTCCCAGAATATAAATAGCTTTCAGGGAGAGTAGCTTCCCAAGGGACCACAAGAGAAACTGGTGCGCCAATTTGCATAGTGGACGTGAACGCAGACCACCCTGATGATTTATATAGGAGACCACCGACGTGTTGTCTGTGCGAATAAGCAAGTGATGGCCCCTCAGGTCCGGAAGGAAATGTCTCAATACATTGAAGACGGCCATCATCTCCAGGCATTGTATGTGCCACGAAAGATGATGACTCCTCCATAGATCCTGAGCTGAGTGGCCTTTCATTACCGCTCCCCAGCCTGTGAGAGAAGCATCTGTCGAGAGCAAAACTCGATGGCAAAGAGCTCCTAACACTGGACCCTGGGATAGAAACCAAGGTTTTCTCCATTTAACCAAGGCACGGAGACACCGCCATGTTATCTTGATCATACGGAGTGGGTTCCCCCTCGGGGAAAACTCCTTGGTCTTGAGCCACCACTGTAGGGGCCTCATGCACAGCAGGTGAACGGAATAATGAAAGGTGGTCCTCTGTGCTGGAGAAAGCACACTTTTTTTGGCATTCAATCTCAACCCCAATTTCTTTATATGCGTGACAACGTCATCTCGATGCTGAAACACCATCTGTTCCGACTCTACCAGGATAAGCCAGTTGTCTATATAATTCAGAATACGTATGCCCTGCAGCCTGAGTGGGGCTAGAGCTGCATCTACGCATTTCGTGAATGTGTGGAGTGATAGAGCAAGACCGAACTTAAGAACCCAATACTGGTAGGCTTTTTCCCCAAAAGCGAACCTCAGGAACTTCCTTTATTGTGGAAGGATGGAGACATGGAAGTATGTATCTTTTAGATCTATCGTGACAAACCAGTCCTCGGATCTGATTGAGTCACGATTTGCATCAACTTTAGCATTTTGAATTTTAACTTCTTTATGAATGAGAAGACAAAGATCTAAAATGGGACAAAACCCCCCCCATCCTTTTTTGGAACAATGAAGTACCGGCTGTAGAATCCTGAGTCTCTGTTGGCCGAGTCACCAGCTCTATTGCTTCTTTTGCTAATAGTTTGCTAATAGTAGTCCATCTCTGGTGACATTAGAGCAGTCACTTAGGTGACCTGAAGCATACTGGCAGGAAATAACCGAATTGACTGACTTTCGACCCTCCTCAGAGGGCGCGAGTCCAATGCAGCGTTGTGGAGGCAGTGAGTCAGAAGATCACTGTAAAACGCTGCACTCCGAGGCACCGAGGGTGGCGGGGTTGGCAGAACGGCCTCCTGAGGGCCCCGGGGTGGAACGGCACCGTGTACTGAGGTGAAAACCGTTCCACTCCGGAGGGGCTATCCCCAGAAGTCTGACGCCATAGGCGACAGGACCTCTTCTTTGCAGAAGCCTTTTTCGCAAGCAGAACGTTCCTCAGATCAGTCTGCAGCTCGGAAGACCTTTACTGAGGGTGCTGTCCCGCACCCCACGGTTTTTGGGGTGGGTCGTGAGAAGCAACACTCTTCTTCTGCTGTACTCTGTATAAGGAGCTTAACAGCTGGGGCTGCTCACGCCCAGCAGCCCCAGGGGCCTGTTGACGGCGAGGGATATACCGTTTGAATGTCTCCGCTTGCTCTTTAGCCTCCTGAAACTTCTCGACAACAGTGTTTACTGCGTCACCGAAGACGTCAGGAGGCGATAGCTATAAATGTTATAGGAAATATTTATCTTTGATGTCTGATAGATTTAACCAAAGATGCTTTTCCGATGCTACATTAGCTGCCATACACCGCCCAATAGCACAAGCGGTCTCTTTCGTGGCTCTGAGAGAAAGATCTCGAACCGTGACCGTGATTCTCGAACCACGTCAGGCCCTGCCCCCTCGCTAGTCTCCAGGTCCCTCAGCAGATCAGTCTTGTATGTCTGTAATATGGCCATAGTGTGAAGGCATGCACCAGCCTGACCTGCTGCCATAAATGCTCTACCCACTAACATAGATGATATTTTTAATGGCTTAGTGGACAGCATAGAGGACTTCAGGGACGATGCTGATGCCGGGGATAAATAACTGGCTAGTGGCTGTTCAACTTTAGGCATCGTCCCATAACCATATTCTTTTAGCCCCCTTATATCAGAATAAACCTACAGCTGGGGGCTAAATACTATGGCTGAATAAGGTTTATTCCATGTCCTCGATATCTCTTTGTGAAGGTCGTGGAAAAATGTAAGTCCCCTCGGTGGAGGCACCGTGCTTGGTGTTAAAAAGTGCTTGTCTAACAGACTTTTGGGATGAGCGCCTTGTTTCTCGGCTGGCCATTCAATATTTAATTTAGATACAGCACGAGATAATACTTCCACCAGCTCCTCATACGCTGGGGAAGAAGCTAGCGTTTCTTCTTCCCCCATTTCGATGCTCAGCACATCTAGTTCCTCGGAACGAGAAAGAACTAATGCTCCGCCCTCAAAAACATCACACAAATTTCGTGTGTAACTCCACCCTTGAAGTAACGAGGGCAAGGAGAAGCACACAACTTGTAAGACTGTTTGGACGCCATAATATCTTAGATTGAGCTGTATATATATTGTGACAGACAAAAATAAATAAGACGGACAGTTTGTAACACAGAGCGACTGCTGATGCACGGTCAGACCAGATGTGCTTTTATCCTTTCCTGGTCAGACGTCACCCGCCCGTGACGCTCATTCTCGCCATTGGACTAGTTGACACATGTGCTTCAGACAAAATCACGCAGGGGTGTTCCCAAAGCATCATCGACGCATCGCGAGTTCCCTCGAAAGGGAACCTGATGTTCTTGTGTTCAATGAAGCGAGAGGTTCGAGAACATTTGACCCTATTTCCAGACTTGTGGAGTTGATGCAGCATGAGTACTGCTGTTATTAAAGCAAAAAAAAAAAAAAAAAAAAAAAAAAAAACTAAATAGGTAGAGTGAAAATAGTAAAAAAAAAAGTGAAATTAGTGATATGTTATTTCATTTACTGTTTGTGCAGATAGAGATAGATACTATTTACACTAAATGAAAATAGATTATAAAAACTAATAGTTAAGTGTAAATAGTTGGAGATGCTATTTATAGTACATGCAAATAGTGGTGGATACTGTATTGTAGTACATTATAAAACAGCATATTCAGTGTATTTTATTATATTTAT
Organism: Siphateles boraxobius; assembly: GCF_051911475.1. Classification (NCBI taxonomy): domain Eukaryota; kingdom Metazoa; phylum Chordata; class Actinopteri; order Cypriniformes; family Leuciscidae; genus Siphateles; species Siphateles boraxobius. The sequence continues at coordinate 27,955,674 of NW_027509197.1, forward strand.
CAAAATGATAAATGGATGCCAGCTTATAGGGACATTAAGGTGGCCATTTTCACAATTGGTCTTAGACTTTTGGGCCCCACGTTTTTAGTATGGTTAGTAAACATCCAGTTAGTATTGATGTGCTGCAGTGTCCATTGGCATGCTAACAGAGCAGCGGTCATCATTTGTACAGAGCTGTTTTTAACACAGAGAACTGATTAATGATTAACTCTCTGTGTGTGTGCGCGTTCCTGTGATCACGTTCTGTAATGCACACATTTAATGCTTTGCTCTGAATTCTTATTAAATGTGCACAATTACAAAGGCATTAAATGGAATGAAATAAAGCAAGGAAGAGCTCATTAGTTTAAGAGCGTGTGATTGAAGAGAGCATAAAATAGAAATTATTCCTGAGTTTAAATCAGAAAGCTAATTAAAAACTCTAATGAGTGTTTTTGTAATTATGGTAGAATCTCTTATTCTCACTCTCGCTCATTTTCTACCACTCAGACCCCAGACCTCTCTTTCTTTCCCTCTGTCATTAGACAGAAGTAGTTAAAACTACAAGGTCGAGAATTCATCCCCGTCTTTATCACAATCATATTGCTTGATATGAGAACGTACTATCATATACTACAGATATATCATAAAAAAAACAGTTTCAACTAGTAAGCCTATGTGATTCTGCATGTGTAAAGACAATTTTGATTTTCTTTCAAATATAGAATGGTGTTTCTTCAACTATGGGCACTTTTGGCCTTGATATTTTAACAATAAAAACGTATATGTATACACTGTACTATATTTCCTGAACAATATTTATCTGAACATATAAATTTTTATGAACAAATGTCATTTTACACCATATTTAAAATTTTGTATTGAGTTCAACAGGACTATGCGATAGAAAAAACATTTTAATAATTATTAATATAGATATTACATAGGTTTATATTATAAAATAGAAATAATTTCACACAATACAATAAAAACTGTGTTTATTTTTCTGGATTATTATAGCCAAAAATGAAATAAAAGATATATTTCTATGATATGTTTTACAGTTTTTAAGATTGAAAGTCTGAGTCTCGAACAATAAAAAAAATATTACAATCTATATGTAAAAAGATATTTGTAAATGTTGCAGATATATCAAATATGTTCTGTCAGTAAAAATCAATCCCTGAGACATGAAAGTGTCTGCTGTTGAAAAAACACCCATAAACAGATTGATAGATGAAAAACTAAAACAAGTGGATTAACGAGCCCTCATTCTTCTAATGTAAGTGAACCAACTAAAATGCAATACTTTTTTGGCCGCAGAAAGAGAAAGAGACCACGGTGGTGGAGAGTGGGATTTCTATGAGACTTCATCTCAAGATAAATGAAACATGGCATAATGTAATAATATTTTCATTTAAATAAGAAACAGAGCAGCCAGATCATTCTCTCTTGTTCTGTGGGCAGGGGGAGAACGAGGGAACGCGAGAGGAGATTGGAGCTGTCAGGGTCGAGGGGGATGATTTGGAAGAACTATCAGCCTGGTTGTGGCCGTCATATTTCTGCCTGACTGGTGAAGGACACGTGCACACACACAGAGAGACGCACACACAGCACTGAAAAAGGGATAGATCACAAATGGTACAGTGTTACTGTTATAGAAAGAGTATTAAAAATAATAAACAGAAAAAAGTTAATAGTTAAAGGTCAAGTGAGTGATTATTTCAGTGTTAAAATACATTTTTTTTTCAAAAAACATTTATACCCCATCACTACTGGCATAATCTAAATCAATAATAGTAATTAATATAATAATGCTATATACTACTAATACTAATAGTCAATTGGTATTGAGGGCAAATGTTGGCATACATTTAATCATTTAGCAGATACTTTTTTCGAAAGAGTCAAAATGACCAAATTAATTAAAAATGACCAACATGCTAATTTTCTTTTCAGCTTAAATTACACTTCTTAACATTTTAATTATAGAAAACGGCCCCAAAAAGTGCCACTTAGAAAACATTAGCTCAACCAATGGGTTTGTGGCAGGACTAAATGTTCATCCAATAGTGGCAGAAAGGGGGAAACTTTGGGAAACTTTACATTAATTTTGCAATTGCATTGCTATAGGGGCAAAAATTACACACTTCACCTTTAAGCTTGAAAAGAGACAACCCGAGTGAAAGCGCTATTTGACACTGAAAAGACTTGACAGGTCCCTTAAGCAGTGGACCTATAAGCATCCAGACAACGACCTCCCGTTCACCTCTGACAACAGCAGGTACTGCATACAGACCCGCCGCTGGACCGCACACATTACAGTCTCTTTGTATAAGCCAGTTAGAGCAGATGACAGAGCACGTTTTTCGTGGCTTTCATCTCAATGCCAGGCATGGCTGAACAATAAAAAAGACTGATGTGTGCGGCTGATGGAAGATAATGTGCCATAATGACAAGCGCACGCACAACACCTGCCACCACAGTTATGCAAAGAATCTTCTAGAAATATGAAGGACATTGCGCCGTTCTGAACTGACTGTAGAAAAATGATGAGGCTTAGCTGTGATGGATTGGCATTGACATGGGCCACCATAGCAATACAGAAAAAAAAGGTAATTTTGAGATAAAAAAAAAAAAAGTTTAAAATAAGAAATTAAGCCCCAATTCTGGTGATACAGGGTTAAATAAAAATAAATTGCAATTGTGATCTATAAAGTTGCACTCGCAGGATATGAAGTTGCAATTGTGAGAAATAAAGCCGCAAATACAAGACGAAGTCGCAATTATGGTGTATAAAATAGCAAATAAGTCAAATGAAGTAGCAATTGTGAGAAATAAAGTCACAATTATGAGAAACAATATTGTAATTGTTGGCTATAAAGTTGCAAATGTGGGATATGAAGTTGCAATTTTGAGAAATAGTCACAATTACTTATACTCTCTGAGGCACATGCATAATACTCAATATATAAAATATATATAATAATAAAATAATAATCATAATAATGTGCCATTTGAATATGGATCAGACAGAGAACAATTTAATCACTATGCATTTAATCTATTTTATCTAAAAACATTTCTACATTCTGTAAATGTTACTGTATATTAACAACATTTGGCATGCATTCTCATTGTTTGTGTGTGAAGGAGGCTGAAATTCAAGCACCAAAACAAAGATCAAGTCCTCAATTAGGGAAGGTGGGAGTTTGTTTGAAGCATAAATCTGTCAAAATATCCTAACCAATTTAATCAAGGATATAAAAGGCAAACGGTATTCTTGACAGAAGTGTCACATTCATTTAGCATTTCAGATGACTTGACAGACGCTCGCTTTCTCATCTAGGGGCGAAGTGTATTTATCAAAAAATGTGTGATGTTAAAGCCAGGTGTGTAACAGTGGCTCTGGGGAGGCTTCACACCACAGGAAACAAATAGATGTTAGAATTCATCAGCACACACTTGAAAAGTGAACTGGTTCTCCGGTGAATATGGATTGACAGCAGACTAACACAAGAGATAATTACAGCTCACCGCCTGCTACAATGCATGCAAAACACCAAGACACAACAAACGCATCTATGGAAGTGAATTCTGTTACCGTGCAGGGGATTTCTGATTGATTAATTGATATGAGGATTATCTTGTATTTGCCTCACTATAATCAGACAGAACTGGAGAGCAAAACACGGAGGCCATTAATTCATGATCTTTGTTAACACATGGGAAGGACTTACAACCAGGCAAATTAATTTAATTTTGTCTTTGCAAAAAAAGGATAACAGGTTAAATTATGCTTTTTTTGCTTAGCTGCCATTGCTAAGCATATATTTTTTTTTAATAAAAATGTAAAACAGTTTCAATAAAACATGTGATACGTCTCCCAAACCTGGGATATTAAGGAAAGTTTAATGACGGTTCCTAGCTGTAGATATGAAGCAGGCTCTCTACAGTTAGTGAACATACTTAAATGCTTGGTTTCAAGGTCAAGCACAATTATTTATGGAACAGACTGTACTTTGGAAATATAAAAGAAGGTTTTGATTTGTCACTAACATAATTGCACTTGCATAATGCATATTATCGGCAATTATGCACAACAGCAAATTTTTGGACCCCTTTCTCATTTCTAACCCTTTCTGGGCAAGACACACTTATCCAAATACACAATGAGAAGTCGGTAAAGAGAACTAACCAAACAAAGGAATTGTGTAGTCTTAGTTTTAGGTGGAACATCCATGTGCCATTTCCATTTCCAAAATGATTTTCGTTTTATTTTTTTAAATAAATCATTTTGTAGGTGTTTTTTTTTATTTGCATTTCTATTTGTATGACATTTTTTTATTTGCATTTGTTGTTGCATTGCTATTGTGTTTTTATACAATAAAGGAAACATGCAAAAATGAACAAGATAAACTATTTAGTGGATCAGAAAGACAGGATCATAATTGTAGACTGGGATCCTAAGCTAGCTAAAGAATTTGTTATGCATACTATTACACGCTTTTATATGCATAAACCTTTAGTAGCAAAAAAACAGGAAATCCTCTATACTTTGCACTGTATTCACACAATTTCTGATTTACCTCTCTCATAAACATCACGCAAACTGTGACCTTCATTTTACATGTCAGTCAGACAGCCCCTTCCTGTCTAATGTCTCATTGTGAGGTGTAAAGTTACAATTACAAAAGGAAAAAAGTGGTAATTGCAAGATATTCAGTACTAATTAAGAAAAAAAGTGGCATAGTGTGAGATACAAAGTCAAATTGCAAGATATAAAGTTGCAATCACAAAAAAAATAAAAAATAACTCTCAGTTGTAAGATAAAATTGGAATTTTTACTTTTTTTGTCCCAAGGTGAAAACAGGTTTCCATTGGATTAGTAACACAAGAAATCAGTGTCCGAGGCAGACTGATAGCAGAGGACATTGCGCATTGTTAACAGTGATGAACGAGACAGCGGTGGCCAACCTCACTATTCAGAGCGAGACACTGCAACTACCCACAGAGAGTCAGAGCTCCATCTGTGTCCACAAGTTTATTCACAACATCATCCGCCCATCAACACACAGCTTATTGTAAATGAAGTCACACTGTTGCCTGCCTCAGCTCCTCATAACAACAGATCTTGATTTATGCTGCCGCCCTAGTTTCCTTATGAAGAAATACGAGAGGCGTTTAAAGCCTCTCATGTCATTATCATATCAGTCTGTTGTCGGAAAATAATTTGTTACCCTCACGTACATTACGTGACTGGGAAAACACACACTCCCGCTGCAACACACCTTGGGCTGAGCTATGTACTTTGTCTTTATTGGCTAAGAGCGGGATACTTGTCCGGGCAATTTAAAAAAGCAATTTGTTCTTTTTCTCCCTGCTTGCATTTACACGGTTCTGGAGTGTGCTCAGGCACAAGACTAACCATACATAAATTGCAGGCGACACAGATGAAAATGTCAACAAGGCCCTGGTGCGCAGAGTAAGGCAGGTAGGAGGGCGACCCAGAAGAGGATGGATGTCGACACACTCTCGCACGCTATTTCAGCACGTCGAAGAGCATCTCCCCACACACATACCCTTGTACCTCGTCTCTAAGGGTGGACTTGGCCTAGTTCAAGAGCCATTTTCATGACGCACTGAGGAACAGATGGTGTATAGCAGGGTTGTGCAAAATTCAAAATTGAAGAACTGGATTCCTGCCAACTCATGAGTGTTAATTTGAATTGAAATGTCCACACCATAGACCTTATGTAGCCCCGCCCCTTTTCAGCGCTGCGCTCATTGTCTTTTGTCTTCCGCTCTTTATTTTCACAGCGATCTTGCCTATTTATAAATGAACGGCTCATTTTAAAATATTCCCGGCATACTGACATTTGTTAAGACATATGCTTTAAACACTACAATCCTCATGATAACTTTTGTTAACTTTACATCATGCAAATCCACTTTAAAAGCTAATTACTCCTGGACAGCAATCCCATAGAAATATACAGAGCGACCGCAAAAACGGAAGTTCATAGACAATATTCTAAAGATGGCGGCGCCCTCGTTTCTCTGGCGTATAGGTAGGTGGAATCTGAATTGGAATGACAGGAAGAGGAATTTACTCAATTGCAATTCAAATTCTGGAAAGGAAGTGATCTTTCACCATGATCCACAAATGTTAATGTATGATGAAATATATAAAGGAAGGATAAATGTTTAAAGTTTTTAAACTTTTTTCAAAACTTTGTCTTGACAATTATTGCTTTTCTAGTTTTCTAGAATGCATTTCGTTGAATTTCAATTCATTTTAATTATCCTTACTTGTATTCAAATTTCAAATAATAATTCACCCTTCGCCGAGAGTTTGACTGACAGGCGACCTGAACAGTCATTATGCCGAAACCGGCATTTTGTTCGACAAACAAACCAGACAGGAGAAATAGTAGATTAACGTCTGTGGACTTGAACTTGAAAAATGGAGTGTATTGACATCTTTCCGCAGTTGAAAAAAACCATATCTTCTGATAATCATTCGTTTATTTCATGCAATAGTCTAACTAGTAGGAAGAGATTATTGTTTCATGTGCCTCTACAGCAATCTGTCACAACATATTAAAGAGCCATGAAACGGTATTTATTGTTTGAATTTCTTATAGTCTTTTTCTTATAGAATTTCTTTTATCTTCTAGAAAAAATAAATAATAATTTTAAAGCTGAGACTTCGTTTCGTTTTGTCCTGTCTGTCGGCATGGTGTCAAAGTCATCTTTGCTCTGCAATGTATTTTTCACTGTGTGAGAACAAGATGTGTGGACATAGCTTGTTGGAGGTAGCAACCGTAACTAACGGGGGTGGAGGGGCTTTGTACACTCTACAATAAGATCCCATTCGGTTATGTTATTTAACAAACATTTAGCAATAGTAGATATCGCAATAGTATGGTATTTAATAATATTTTTTAATGTTAGTTAATAAAAATACAACTATCCATTGTAGTTAGCTTTGGTGATTTAAATCATATTAACAGATACACCTTTAAATTTTAATATTGTATAGGTAAATGATGAAATTTGAAAATTTGAAAAGTGTTTTAGAAATATTTGTATTGTTACTTCATGTTAACTAATGTAGTTAACTAATGTAAACAAATAGAACCATGTTGTAAAGTGTTACCAAATTCAACTTCTGAATTTAAAAGGCATACTTAATTAAATTCTGAATGGTACACAACACTGGTGTGTAGCATGACTGATAATGCTGGAATTTTCTGCCCTGACAGATGCTTTATAGGCCCATGCTGCTATCGAGGACCTTATTCAGGGAGTTTAGCCTGTGAGGATATGTTTCCTTGTCAAAAAGGTTGGGGTTAGCGAGGTGGCCACGCACATTTAAAACCATCTGCTCAGTTGGCTTCAACACTGACTATCACCACAAAATCTTTTCTGCTCCCCTAGGACATCTTTTTATTAATAGTGACCCTACTCAAAGAAGTGTGTGGCTGGCTACAGAGAGTTAAGCACTCCCTTAGGAGACCTAAGAAGGCCATTAGCAGACAGGCAGACGAGAGCAAGCTAATATGAGACTATAGCGAGACCAGAAAAGGGAATCAGGGGGAGGTGATCAACTACTAAACTTGTGACAGGCAGCCAACAAAGAAAAGGAAATGACAAGCTTGTCTTCCTGCACTTGAGCTAACTGGAAATAGCAATTACCCACACCGTGATATGATTACCATCCAGCAAGATAGAGACACAAACTTTGTTCTCAAGCGGTGAGAGAGATTGCCTGGATTGTTTCCTGTCTGCAGTGCGCAGTCAGACCAGACTAAGAGGATTCAGGGAGGTATGAATGGCAGCAAAGTAGCTGGTGGAAATGGATCACCAAAACTGTCAATGAGGAAAAGGGTGCATTCGTTTCCAAATAAATATACAGTGCTTAGCATAAGTGAACACATCCATGCTAAAGTTGACTAAAAAGAGAAATAAAAAAATAATCTTTTGGAAATTGATCTTAATGCCTTAAAGGTTGGATTTTTCTTAAGGACACCAATTTTCTTTCTGAATGCATAATGTATCGTAAATAAATAAATGTTCTTCCTTAAAATACAGGGTGCATAAGTCTGGACACCCCTATGTTAAATTCCCATAGAGGCAGGCAGATTTTTATTTTTAAAGTCCAGTTATTTCATGGATCCAGGATACTAAGCATCCTGATAAAGATCCTTTGGCCTTTAGAATTAAAATAGACTCACATCATCACATACCTAGAGATTGGCATGGGGTACTATCCATAAGATCATCTCTCAATGCAAATCAAACCAGCTATTAGGCTCACTGAAATAAAACCATGCCAATCTCTAGGTATGGTGAAGGGTATGTGATGATGTGGGGCTATTTTAATTCCAAAGGCAAAGGGAACTTTATGCTAAGCACTGTATAAGATCGTTTATTGCCATTAATTACACCTGTGAGTATTATTTAGGCTATGCCTTTATGAGCTGGGAGCAATTAATATTTCAATTTTGGCTCATACTTTTATGCAAAATGTTTAAATTCTGTGGAGAGCATCAAAGTTCAGCATTAACTGTATATATACTGTATACTGTTGCATTCAAAAGTTTGGGGTAAGTAAAAAACAACAACAACAACAACAACAACACTTTTTTATTCAGCACGGTTACATTAAATTGGTCAAAAAGACATTTATATTGTTACAAAAGATTTCTATCTTAAAAATATGTTATTTTGAACTTACTATTCATCAAACAATCTTGAACATAGAGTTTACACTAAAACATTCAGCAGCACAAATGTGTTCAAAATTGATAATAAGAATAAATGTTTCTTGAGGACCAAACCCGCATTTTAGAATGATTTCTGAAGAATTGTGACACTGAAGACAGGTGTAATGGGTGCTTATAAAATATGTTCCAATAGAAAAGAGTTATTTTAAACTGTAATAATATTTCACAAAATTTATGTTTTAGTTGATTTTTTATCAAATAAATTTACCTTAATTGATGAGTATAAAAATTTCTTTCAAAAACATTTAAAAAAATCTTATCGACCTCAAACGTTTGAATGGTAGTGTATTTATTCTTAAATGTCTAAATACCTTATTTCTAAATAACCAACATGAGCCAGAAGACTAGTATTGTAAAGATTTAACCTTTCAAACATGTGTAAAATAAACTCTGAGCACCACTCATGCCCTGCTAATAATTACCCATACTTTCACAAGCATAAAATAAACACACGAAAACATATCCCGTATGTTAACTCGTGTTTTGGAATAACAGGGAAAGTGTAAAAAAATTCTCCTCAATGCACTTGGTTGAGATAAATTAATGTTTAGGCTGTAATCCGATCACAACAAACTCATGTAGATGGATGCACACTTAAGTACGACTCACACAGACACACTGTCCATACACGCACCAAGATGTCGAGTCATGTGAAGGTAAAACAGATGGAAAGGAGAGATTATGCATACACACACAAAAGCTGGTCTGTGACTGTGCATACCTCTGCAGCATTAACATACTGGCAGCAGGCGTTACACATCGCCTGTTAATTCACAACCAGATTGTAGCTGCTTTTAGGAGTCAGGGAGGAACAAGGTCTCTGTCTTGCTGTAGAGTCAGAGATTCCATAACAGCTTAGCTAAAAAGCACTGAAGAACAAATAGCTCTTTTCAAAAAGACACAACTCACCAAATTTTTAATTATACACTTTAAAGGGGTGGTTTTCTGCTTTTTTTCTTTGCATGATTGTGTTTATATGGGGTTCAATATAACATGTCTTCATGGTTTTTTTTTAAAGCTTTATTTTTCATAAATTTCACCTTTATTATAAGCCGCTTTCTCCTCTGTCATTTGAACGACCGGTTGACTTCCTGATTCTACGAAACAACTCCCTCAGAAACAGGCAATGGGCTCAAATGGGTTAGTTGGGCCCCTGTGTTGCAATTGGCTAAACTGCGTAGCGCACGCAGTCCGTAAACTTCACGCCCATTACCTTTACAGGCGTAAGCTGCATGTTCTCTGGTCAAATGTAAATAATGGTGTCAATACTGCGTATCAGCTTGAGCCAGAATCAGACCCAGAAAGAGGCAATGAAGAGAGTCAAGCACAAACTCCCCAAACACGGCTCTTATAAAACGCTTCTGAATGGTACATTTTTTAATCATTATTATTTTTCTATTATTATATAAGAATTTCGATATGCTGTTACTTGAAAATGCTACTGCTGCTTGTTAGCTTTTGAGATAAAGGTTTTCTCCTGATTAAATGTTTAATATAACTGAATAAATGACTGAGTAATACCATTTTTTAAAGTTATTGTTTTGTCGATATAATGAACAACCGTTAATCTATTCACAAAACTTAGTTTACTCGATGTATCGTTTTCTTTAGGTGTACATGTGGCAACAGTGTTAAATGCCAACAGAACGTGAAAACATCTGATAACAGCAGCTGAAGTTTGGTGTTGCGATTACATATAATCTCTGAACTTTATAGACTTTTGTCTTATACACACAACATAGCAAAGAACTAACTAGCTACAAACAGCGTTGGCATTGGTTTACGTTCTTGATCAAATCAAAAAATTACGTCATAAAGTATACATGGAAAATAAATTTACAAAATTAGTACATAATTACAAATTCAGGTCCAAAATGTTTGTACGCGATTGTCATAGACACACAAAATAGCATAACTAAGTGGCTACTAAAGCCAGCGCTGGCATTTGTTTTCGCCTTGATAAAAACTAAAGCATTACGTCTAAAATTATACATGCAAATACATTTAAAATGATTAAGTCTTAATTACAGGTTGTGGCCCAACAACTGCTGCCTCTGGTTTTAAAGTTGGAACTGCTTCATGCTTTAGTAACAGTTTCTTGATGAATCCGGCATTGAATTTGTGGAGATTCTGGAAGCTGTCTTCCGTAAAAGGCGCAGCACAGAGAGCTAAATTCCGATTGTAATTTTCTGGAACATAATCAAACATAAATTTTAGCCATTGTTGACGAACTACAGCGTCCGTAGGAAGGCCGAACACAGAAGACCTGACAGCTGGGTGAAAATAACACACTTTCGACGGCATGGCTACAGCTCTCCACTATAACTCTTCCTCTTCGACAAAGCCACAGAAATATGGCCATGCCCCTTTTTTGCATATTCCGCAGGGAGGGTTGATTATGGGTTAGTTACGTATAAAACCCGGGAAGTATCGATGTAGTACCATTCGAGTCGTTTTTGTAGGCATTAAACTTCCTGATTTTTAAAAGACGATATCTCTGCTTACGTTGAACTTTCAGTGCAGCAACTTTGCAGATACTGTTCATGCACCAACAGCAACATTACACACTATTCAAAATGAAAAAAGTGAAATCGCAAATCAACCACCCCTTTAATCTATAATTTACATGTTCATAAACAACTAACAAACAACTACAACAAAAGCCTATGTGAACGAATATGGACAAAAACAACAATGGAGTAATTTATTAAAACATTTTTTGAAATAAAACATCTTGAATTACCAGTACAAACCATTACTGTCAGCAAAACAAAGAAGAGGGTTCATCCTGAAGGGCTTTATTTTCCGATAATGACTGTCTAACTGTAATTTATTCCCTTTTTACATGGTTAAGTACCAATAAGGTAATAAACTGATATGCAATATTGATTTTAATTGAAATTATTTTAATATGTAAGAAAAAAGAACAGATAGACATGCTCCGTGTAGTAAAATAACAACTGACCAAGCAAAATCAAATATTCCGGAATACTTTTTTAAAAGATTATCCACAAACTATACTATATAAAATACTGTAATGTGCCTGTGTTGTTTCTCATTTCACATGTGAAGAGGACATTTACATAGGAATCTTAAAGGGATGGTTCACCCAAAAATGAAAATTCTGTCATCATTTACTCACCCTCAAGTTGTTCCAAACCTGTATGAATGTCTGTCTTCTGCTGAACACAAATTAAGATATCCTGAAGAATGTCAGTAACCAAAACTGTTGATGGGCCCATTTGACTTCCATAGTATTTATTTTCCCTACTGGCAGTTAATGGGGCCCATCAACTATTTGGTTAGCCATATTCTTCAAAATACATTCTTTTGTGTTCAGCACAAGAAAGTAAGTCATATAGGTTGGGAACAACTTGAGGTGAGTAAATGATGACAGCATTTTAATGTTTGGGTGAACTATCCCTTTGGAGTACAATTGAAAAACAGTAAACTTTGACATTTTAGTTCTGAGGGTAACAGAGAGGGTGGAAAACGGAAAAAAAAACTAAAAATAAATTTGGCACAAAATTTTGACAAATATTACACTCACCTAAAGGATTATTAGGAACATCATACTAATGCTGTGTTTGACCCCCTTTCGCCCTTAATTCTACGTGGAATTCATTCAACAAGGTGCTGAAAACATTCTTTAGAAATGTTGGCCCATATTGATAGGATAGCATCTTGCAGTTGATGGAGATTTGTGGGATGCACATCCAGGGCACGAAGCTCCCGTTCCACCACATCCCAAAGACACTCTATTGGGTTGAGATCTGGTGACTGTGGGGGCCATTTTAGTACAGTGAACTCATTGTCATGTTCAAGAAACCAATTTGAAATGATTCGAGCTTTGTGAGATGGTGAATTATTCTGCTGGAAGTAGCAATCAGAGGATGGGTACATGGTGGCCATAAAGGGATGGACATGGTCAGAAGCAATGCTCAGGTAGGCCGTGGCATTTAAACGATGCCCAATTGGCACTAAGGGGCCTAAAGTGTGCCAAGAAAACATCCCCCACACCATTACACCACCACCAGCAGCCTGCACAGTGGTAACAAGGCATGGATGATCATTCTGTTTACGCCAAATTCTGACTCTACCATCTGAGTGTCTCAACAGACATCGAGACTCATCAGACCAGGCAAGATTTTTCTTCAACTGTCCAATTTTGGTGAGCTCTTGCAAATTGTAGCCTCTTTTTCCTATTTGTAGTGGAGATGAGTGGTACCCGGTGGGGTCTTCTGCTGTTGTAGCCCATCCGCCTCTAGGTTGTGCATGTTGTGGCTTCACAAATGCTTTGCTGCATACCTCGGTTGTAACGAGTGGTTATTTCAGTCAAAGTTGCTCTTCTATCAGCTTGAATCAGTCGGCCCATTCTCCTCTGACCTCTAGCATCAACAAGGCATTTTCACCCACAGGACTGCCGCATACTGGATGTTTTTCCCTTTTCACACCATTCTTTGTAAACCCTAGAAATGGTTGTGCGTGAAAATCCCAGTAACTGAGCAGATTGTGAAATACCCAGACCGGCCCGTCTGGCACCAACAACCATGCCACGCTCAAAATTGCTTAAATCACCTTTCTTTCCCATTCTGACATTCAGTTTGGAGTTCAGGGGATTGTCTTGACCAGGACCACACCCCTAAATGCATTGAAGCAACTGCCATGTGATTGGTTGATTAGATAATTGCATTAATGAGAAATTGAACAGGTGTTCCTATTAATCCTTTAGGTGAGTGTATAAGTGGACCATATATAATTATTTAAAAACATTTACATATAATGTATCTATAAAAATTGCTATAATCGCTTAAAAAAATAATATAGCTTACTCTGAGTTATACATTATGACATAAGGTCAAAAGTTATTTTCACTCAGGCTAATATCAGACATAGTAGGGAGGTTAAGCCCAAAAAATAGGCCTTTGACTTCAAGTCATGATGCAAAGGTCTCCTTTGGTATGGAAGTACCTTAGGGTCATACAAATCAATTTATCCTAAGACACAAGTGAGATCACACTTTGTATCAGAAATAAACATGTTTTTTCAAAAATGGCCGCCAATGCGCCGAAAATACTCTAGAGCCCATATCATTGCTTCTGTTATCGCTATAATGACAAATTTGGTGTCAAACTGTACATTTTTGGGGTCAAGGAATCCAATAAAATTGGTTTCAAGTTTAAAAAAAAAAATTCCCCTTACCATGACAATTGGGGGTAAATATGCACATTTCACATAAAAATTGTCATCAGAGTGACTTTACTTATCTTTTCGTTCAAAAAAATTTAATTTTGTATTTAAGCAGTGCAGCTACTTCTGTACATTACATTTGTCCTAAGTAGCATGAGATTTCGGCCAGTCAGGAGTAGCCTATAGCATATCAGTTCCTGCAACAACACATCCCATCTGCACCAGGAGCTGTGACAGCTGTAGCGAAACCAGATGGTAGCACAAGCACGGCAGGGTTACGCAACACTCATTCCCTCTTCTTGAGAGAACCGAGGTTACGTTAGTAACCGTGACGTTCTCTTACGAGAGTACTCTCATGTTGCGTAAGCTAGCTTACGCTACGGGAATACAATTTAAAATGCTGTGCGTGCAAAATCTACCACAACACTGACCCAAGAGCGAGCGCCCTGAGTTCATATGATATGGGGGAACGTTGTCCCTGGACAGCCTGTCTGAACGCATATTAAGATGGCCTGGCACATGCGCCGCTCTCAGCGAGAGTAGGTTGCGCTGAACCCATACAAGGATAAGTTTTGCCAGTGCATGAAGGTTCCGTGATCTCAGACTACCCTGGCGATTTATGTAGGAAACCACCGACATGTTGTCCGTGTGGACAAGGACATGGTGGCCCTTTAGAAGGGGAAGGAAGAACCGCAAGGCGTTCTCGACCTCCTTCATCTCTAGACAGTTTATGTGCAAGCTCTTTTCTTGGCTTGACCACAGGCCAAAAGTTGGTCTGCCCTCATAGAGGGCGCCCCAGCCCCATCAGTTTAGAGATTACTCCCAGGTTTACACCTGTCTGATACCAGTCGACCGCCTTCCAGGGCTCCAGAGCTGTGACACAGTTCTGAGTTACCTTGAGATGTAAACGACCGGATGCCCATGCTCGACGCAGGACCCGCGTCTTCAGCCAGTGCTGTAAAGGGTGCATGCGAAGCAGACCTAAACGAAGAAATTATTAAGTTGTGAATGGACTGTGTGTTTGGCATGCGTTTTTTTAATAAAAAATTGCATACTTCACCTCCAATTGTCATGTTAAGGACAACATTATTGTTTTTTAGTCTTGGAACCTATTTTATTGGACTCCTTGACCACAAAAATGTACCCGTTGATACCAAATTTGTCATTATAGCTATAACAGAAGCAAAGATATGGGCCTCTCAAGTATGGTCGGCGGCCATTTTTAAAAAAATGTGCGTATATAAGATACAAAATGTGATCTCACTTGTGTCTTAAGATAAATTTATTTCTGTGGCCCTAAGGTACTTCCATACCAAAGGGGACCTTTGCATCATGACTTGAAGTCAAAAGTCACTTAACCTAGCTACTAACAGGACCATGCAATTTTTTAACTGAGTGTGTAGTTTTCCAGCATAGAAGGTACATGTTTATGAGGAGATCATCCTGCAGAGGCTAATTTAGCAGAGGCTAGAGGAAAAAGCAATTTGTCTTGCCAATGTAAGACTCACTGCCGACTGGCAGAGGTTCTCTATGAAATTCAGTTGAGTGCCTGGCTGAAATGTCTGCCAACAGAGACATTTTTACAGTAACTTGTCAGTTTGTCTGGCTGCTACAGTGGCTGGCAGTGGCATTATGCTTCACCATGAGAAGCATAAGAAAGCTCTTACTAGCAGCAAGAGAGGACTGGTATGAAAATATTGCTGGCAGTCAGGCGTAACTGAGAAAAAACAAGTAAGTCTTTACCTTCTAAATTTTGGGTTTCTCAAAATATGTTGCTTTTTGGGGATTGAAGTAAGGGAGACCAAGGGCAATTGTAACATTTCTCAAATTGTCCTTAATTAATCACACACTTCTACCTGGCATCTTTTAGTGTACGAAAAACATAAATGCACCAAATGTAACTGTATCAATAATAGATTTATAATGAGAATTGAGAAAAGCTGGGGGCGATTGTAAAACCTAAATGATATTGCTGTATCTCAAAAAAGAGCACTTTAAAGTAAAGCTATCATTGCTTTGATACGTGTTAATATATCTGAATAGCCTTCACCTTTATATTATACTAATTATTTTATCTGTCAAAAATAATGTCTAAAAGAAAAAGACCAGATGAGCACAATGTGAATTATTATAAACAAGATCCTCACTACTCCGCAAGATATTTTAATCAGCTAATTAATCAATTCTTTAACTAGATACTTCAATGAAATAATGTGAAAACATATTAAATCTTTCAATTCAGTTTAACAATACTTATTTTACTAGTTTTACAACTGCCACTCACAGCGAAGATAAAATCTTGAATAGTATATATTAAAGGACCAATGCTTTTTGTGTTCCCGTTTCTGTGGTGCTGAACAAATAATAATAAAAAATATCAATCAATCAATCAATACTGCCGGAGGAAATGTCCAAAGCATTGCCATTCTGAAAGCGAGCAGCCGTAACTACAACCACTTGTGGACATTTGCACTGCAAATACCATTTCACTATTATTAACTTAATAAGCTTTTGCAGAGTCAGTAGTCAAATGTTTCAGCGTTAAAGTGCCCCATTTTGCTTTTTTGAATATTATCTTTCATTTAGTTTGTAATATTGCAGTTTGTGAAAGTAAAAAGATCTGCAAAGTTTTAATGATCAAAGTTCAGAACAAATAAAGTTATTGTCTCCTAAAATAAAGAATCGATTCTTCACTGCCGAAAAAAGTCTTTAGCAATTCCAGACTCACTTCCTTTTACATATCTACATAACAATGTAAATGTGGCGAGCAGGAAAACGCAGAGGGCTGTGAGAGAGCGGCGCGAGGCCGGTGGCGTGATTACTGATGAGCAACACCTGCGCGACGCACCGGTCTCGTATCGCTCACAGAGGAGCGGACGCATAAAAGTAGGAGCAACGAACGTGAAGATCGAGAGAGGAACAGGCCTGCACTTATATTGTGTTTTGTTTTATTATACCCCATCTGTGAGGGGCTGCTGTCTTTACTTTCATTAAAGTCATTTTACGTCATTAAAGACGGTCTTTGAGAAATGAGGTGATGTGCAGTGTATATTATGAGAAAATTAAAGTGTGTTTTTGACATTGGATGCATGTAAACTTAATAAAATTTCGAACCTTTAACATAGCATAATAGGGAAACTTTAACTCATATGGACTTGCTTTATTCAGAAAAGTCCTTAATAAAAGGTTACAGCGGACTCATCCAATATCATATCATCCAAACAAACTGAAGATAAAAACGTAAAAAAAAACGTCCATCCCATCTCTACTCAGACAAAGAGTGCAAGCTTGCCAGGAAGACTTTAATGTCTTCATTCACCCCCTAATGTGGATATCATAGATCCAATCGAGCCTCCTCTTATGGTAGCACCGGTGTTTTATCTCTGCACAAAGCCAGGATAAAGAGACGCTAAAAGGTGAGCGACTCATCAGATATGGGGGCCTGATACCGTTGACGGAGTGCAGCAAGAGAGCCATAATTCCCCTGATCCTCTTTAAACAACACCCCCCAGACCATAAGAACTCCTTTAAGTCCTCCATCCACTTCAGACCTGGGCAACAGCGAAGAGGGGGCCATAAAAAAGCCACTTAGCCCCTGTAATGGTCAATCTTTGGGGATAAAAGGTAACCTCTCTGATTCCCATCATGCAGACTACTGCTCAGAGCCAGTAAATTCTGCCCCACCAATACACCACAGCCAATTCAATTATGGGCACCAGCCGTTCAAATAAAGTATTAAAGTGTCGAGTTGAATGAGGATGTTTTGTTTTATAGGGTGATTAGTCGTTGTCCTTTATGTCTGAGGATGTCCCTGTTTTCCGCTAATCTATGTTGGCTGAGTTAGGTCTCCACAATGCCAACATAAGGTCATCGCAGTGGCTTTTAGATCACAGGATGTATCAGGACAGAGGCTTTTGGTCGTCAAATGGAAATCTGTTGCATTTCTTGGTTATTCGGAACGTCACATCCAAGCCAAAACCATGTGACTGTAAATGAAAAGAACATGAATTACAAAGGCTGTTAATTAAGCCTTGAAGGCTCATGAAACACTAAACTACATTTTCTGAGGTTTTAACAGAGGTTTCTGTGTTGCACATCATAGAAGACAATGTAGCATCCCCTAATTTTAATTGTTGAAATAATTGATCAATTTAGCACTATTTTCATCTTTGACCTCCACAGAACAATAGTCTCAAATGTTATAAAAATGCAACATTGTGTTCATACACACATACATAAATAAATACTGTATACAATGGGTAATGTGTGATGAGCTTCCAAAACCATGTATAATATATGTGTTTATTTTGATGCATGCAATGGTGAATTGTGCCATATATTTGGGGGAACATTTGATGCTCTCCAATGACAGTGAAATAAAAATGACTGGATCCGAAGCCATTGTTGTGTTGTCCATTTAAGCAGCATTTTTCAAAACTGCCGTGAGAACGAACCAGTGTTAAAATAGGGGGGTTCAAGACCCTTCAAATTGTATGCAACTGAAAAAGTGCAGCTAGAATGATAGCAATAAAAAAAACAAAAAAAATGAGGGAGAGAGAAAGAGAGAAAATAATCATCACCCTGTGAAAAGCTACACAGGTTGCTAAAATTAAACCTACAATGTACATTCTGCATGATTTTCTATAAATTCTGTTGACAGGCCCAAATTTAAAGTACAATGTCTCATTATTAATATAAAAGGGGTCAAGTTTTGGCAAGTTAGGATGACCCAGTTAGCTCTGGTTGGTAAATGTTCGCCATTAAAGACTTCTGGTGAAATAAAGAAAAAAAGAAAAGAAAAAACACACACAATATAAATCATGAATATTTCATTGTAGTATAATGGATGTTTTACCAGTGACAGATTATTTTTGGAGGGCCCTTAAAAACATTAAATGCACTTTGATTTTCCTTGTCTGCTGCCTTTCACATCACATCTTAGGATAGTCACTAGTGAAGGTGCCTCCAGCCTGTTAGCGTTGTCGCCATGTCATTTTATTGCGGCTTCAGAGTGATTAGTAACATGGCATTTACGGTTCAGGTGATTCGCTTGAAAAAAAAAAACCTGGGGGCAGAACTGAGCAAATACATTAGCATGCAGGTCAAATACTACCAGGGGGGGTCCTGCACCAACCGAGCACAGCAATTGAGATGACCAGGAATGCGAACGGATAGCTTTCTCCAGGTATTTCTGACCTTCTTGATTAATATCTTCTACTATTATTGCTACTGCTAATTAGATGTCAAAACTCCCCCAGGAGGTCTGGAGAAAAACTGCAATTGATAATCACTGAACACCACCACTGGCTCGAGGGGCTGGTAACAGCTTGCAGTCCATTCAAGCTTATCTCATTGAATAAGAATAAACATATATCAGAAAAAAAAGAAAAAAAAACCTCATAGGAATAATTAAGGAAGCACTGAAGGAAGACTTTTATCTCAGATTGTGCAAAATTAGAACAGTTTATCACCCTGGACTAGTATAATTAACCACATCCATAACACTAGTGAGATCTTCTCCTGTGAAAATGCTTACTGCTGGTAACTATGATACCTTAGTAACTCAGACCTATCTTTCTGATCACATTTAAAGACCTGTTATGCAAAATTCCCTTTTACATTGTGCATGAACACTGATGTGTGAAACAGCCTATAATAGTAAAAATTCACCCACTCCTCTTTTTTTTTTATAATCCCGATAAATCAGAAGCAGTGTCTGAAAATACGCTGTTCCAGATTTAAGAAATAGTAAGCTACACATATTTTAAAATAATAGCGTTTGTGTATAATCAGTAACTGATAGCTGATAGAGACCCGATTTTGAGGGAGGACCCGAAAACTTATTTTTGTTCACACCCAAATAGGGGAAGATTTAACTTGCTATAATAGATGATATGTGGGGTATTTTGAGCTGAAACAAAAACAGTTCTTCAAAATATCTGCTTTAGAATAAAGGAGTTCATACAGGTTGGGAACTGCATGAGGTTGAGTAAATGATGACAGAATTTTCTTATTTAAATGAACTATCCCTTTAAGACTTTGATGTGTCAAATAGTCTTTAAAGCTTATACTGCAAACAGAACACTTGCCTGAAAATTTAACTGTTAAAACACTGAGAATAACATTTTCCAAATGACATTTCAATACCTATGTGTAGAAAGAAACTGCGGAAGATGTCTGGAGTGCTGAAGAATTAAGCATGAATCCTTCCTTGGATACATTTTTATCCCACTAAATATTATCATCATATACCTTAATTCACTATGGCTTTATATAATGATATTCCGCTCTATATTTGAATAAAGACACATTTAGGCACATTTACAGCTGCAGAGAACTGAACAAAGAATATGCTTTAAAACAAAAGCCTCCCTAACATTTTCTGCTCTGCTTGCTAATCCAAGTTTGATAATATTGTATCTTTAAGTTTCCTGGTTAAGCACTCCAGCCAAGCTCTTTAGTCTTGCATTGTGAGTTAGCTCATAAATTAGCAGCATGCGGTTGCACACTTGATTAGTTCTGAGCTAATCAAGAGAGAACCTCTCCAATGAAGTCCTAAAATAAAAATGGGAAAATGAAAATGGAATTTTCTTTGCCCACTTGGGCCAGAGTCCAAGAAGCATTTTGGGCAAATTATCAGTGTTTCACCTGAGTGGGAGGCTTTCTGAGTGGCACTTATTCAACTAAAACGTTCTTTCAATTACTGAATTAAAGGGGCCATAAAACAGCTATGACCATTTCCTCTGTGATCAATGGTTAGAGTTTGTGTTTTTTTGAAATCAGGATACATGGATAACACTTTATAATAACTGCAAGCTATTAATCATTAGTTAAGTATTAGTAAACAGTTAATTCGTCATTTATAAAGCATTAACAGACATTATTAAGCAGTTTTTAAATACAGCTATAAATGCTTTATTCTTGATTTAAAAGCATACATATATAATGTGTTTAATAATTGTATTTTCATACTTTATTAATGATCAAATTATCATTTCTAAAGGAAGTATTGCATTATTTATAAACCAGTGATTTAAGAGTTGTCAGTGATTTATAAGATTACTTAAAAAAGTGTAAGTAAATGATTAATAAACTATTTAAATGTACATTCATACATCTTATTCAGACATATAGTAATAGTTACTTAGTGTGTTAATTAATGCTTTATTAACGTGTATTTATATTGTAATTCA
The DNA here is from genome assembly GCF_051911475.1 of Siphateles boraxobius. Taxonomy (NCBI): domain Eukaryota; kingdom Metazoa; phylum Chordata; class Actinopteri; order Cypriniformes; family Leuciscidae; genus Siphateles; species Siphateles boraxobius. The sequence continues at coordinate 27,976,828 of NW_027509197.1, forward strand.
GGGTTGATTCGGGTAGTAATAAAGCATTTAGTAATGGTCAGTTGTGAGTTCTCATCTAAAGTGAGGACTATTTATGCCTTGTAAAGCATTTACAAAGGAGATTTAAAGGCTGTTAAATATTTCTATGTTCTGTATCACTGTGTTGTGTTCGTTTCATTTTTCTGTTTAGAATATAACTGAGTCTTTAAATCTCCTTTATAAATGCTCTACAAGGCATGAATAGTGCCTCACTTTAGATGAGCTCACAAAAATAGTTAACTGACCACTACTAAATGCTTTATAACTACCTGAATTTACTCCATTTACTTACACTTTCTAAGTGATCTTATGAACCACTGACAACTCTTAAAAAACTGGTTTGTAAATAATGCTATACTTCATTTAGAAATGATTAATTAATCATTAACAAAGTATGAAAATACAATTATTAAACACATTATAGATATGCTTATAAATCAAGAAAAAAACATTTATAGCTGTATTTATAAATTGCTTATTAATGTCTATTAATGCTTTATAAATTATTAATTAACTGTTTACTCATGCTTAACTAATGATGCAGTTATGCAGTGAAGTTATTATAAAGTGTTACCGATATGGGCACAGGATTTCTATGCTTTGGAAGTCACAGATGAGGAGAACATACACACTTTGTACAAACTATCTTAGTCGGTTTGTGGACAGAACAGAAACTTTTAATCAAATTTGCTTCACTGAAAGATGATGTGTGAGAAAAGGGACTATAATGATTCTACTCATGCTTGTTCATGTTAAATCACAAGTTTAATTAACAATTAACGTCAACAACCCTTTAGAGGTACATTTATTAGACTTATTAGGCATCAACGCTACCATTCCACGAATATGTGCAACATCTGCAGGGCTCAGTCCCACCGTACAGCTACAGCCGTGATAGTCATCCCATGGCTCTTAAGTGTCAAAAAAAAAAAATCTCACTTTTCATTGTTCATTAAAATCTTGACTGATACTTGACAGTTAAAAGAACAGCTTTTAGTATCACTCCTATATGCAATATTCTAGTATGAATTAGCAAAGGATTTCCCATCAAACAAGCCCTAAACCGAAGTCTTCAATCTGACTAATTGTAGCAAAATTATATTCTGTTAAAAAGTTTGGGGTCAGTAAGATTTTTTCTATAATGTATTTTAAATGAACTCTCATATGCTCATTTATTTGAGCATAAATATTGTAAAAACAGTAATATTGTATATTATTATTACAATCTGAAATACCTGTTTTCTATTTTAATATATTTTAAAATGTAATTTATGATGGCAAACTGAATTGTCAGCACTTCAATGTCAAGTGATCATTCGAAAATCATTATAGTATGCTGATTTGGTGCTCATGAAACATGTCTTATTAATATCAATGTTGGAAACAGTAGTGCTGCTTAATATTTTTGTGGAAACCGTGATGCATTTTTAAAATCTTTATTGTCACCTTTGATCAATTTAATGCATCCTTGCAGAATAAATCTATATGCTTCTTTCCAAAAAGAAAATTCCTATTGACCCCAAACCTTTGAATGGAATATATACACAGTATATAAAGAGCATTTAGAAATAATAATACATATCAATATTAATAACAACAATAAATAACATTCAGGATAAATTAATACATTAATATTGAACACTGAAAAAGAAAGATATCAAAGAGGAATCTACTGCTACAGTCCCTTAACTAAATTCTCAAAGTGATTCATTAAAAAAAATATTTTTAAACCTAAACACTAGGGACATGCAACATCCATACTCCTTAAGGCTCAAACCTGCTCTGAACAGCTGCAGTATGTGAAGCAACACATTGATTCATTCAGCTACAAACGTATGGTCACATGGCAGAGAGCAGAACCATGCCGGTAAAACAGCTAATTACAGTAATGAGCTCTTTTCCTCCTGAACGCCACGGAAAGAGCAACAATTTAAACTCTGACGCATCTCTAATTACATGGCTGTAATGCAGATTCCCTGTGCTCTCCAATGACCTTGAACAAGCTTTATCCACTAAATATGGATAACTCTCTCATTAGCATTTTAAATAAACCACGTTCATTTAAATATTCGTTTGAGCATTGTCAATCCTGATGGGTGCTTTACCCACTCAAATTTGTTCACTTCTCATTGGCTGAGCGGTGAAAGAAACACTTCTTCGAATGTCTTGCTTTGTACCTGGACCGCATTATTGATTTATTATATTGAATGATTCATCTTTATTACTGCTCATGCTCCTCTGATCCAGTCTCTTGTGCCGGGATTAAAGGGAGGATGATAAGTGTCCCGCTAAGCTCAGCTAGATCCTCAACGGCATCCTTAGGAGCTCAGATAAGTTCCAGCCAGATTGGATTCCATATCTGGAGCTTTGTGATCAAATATGAGTCCTGTCAGTATTCGTTTTTTGTTTGCTTACTTCACAAACTGCCAGTGAGGTTCAGAGGAAGTTCATTCCCATTGGGGAAGCAACCAAACTTCACACTGCACATGACCTGTCAAACCTTGCTTCTCCAAATAAGGGGGATGGGATCCCGTAAAGCAGATATTATTTAGCAACAATATCTTAAAAGCCCTCACACCTGTCATTTAACATCAGCACAGCAGAATGGGAAACTGCAGGGGGAAACCATCACAGAAAGGGCAAACAGTCAATGTTGAGATTTAACAAATCTTAAAAACCTCTAGACGAAAATATGGCGTAAAAGTGATTGGTAGAAACTGAGTGGTATACTTTGGGATTTGCAGTGGTGGCATAAACAAATCATGCATTTGAGTTAAATACATACACTCTTATACAGTAATACTGCAGTAAAATTATACACACTCAATTTAAACGTTACTTGAGTAAAATGACATACTTATGAAAATTGAAAGGGATAGTTCGCAAATAAATGAAAATGCTGTCATCATTTTTTCACCCTCATGTCGTTCCAGGTTTGGGTTGACTTAAAGGTTAGTACGTGATGACCGAATTTTCAATTTTGGGAGAACTATCCCTTTCCATTTCAAAAGTAAAAATACTGATTAGAGTGAAGTAAAAAGTCCTATATGTTACGTTTTGGAATCTAGCGAAAATCCCTGAAACAAAAATACTCTGATAAAGTTTAAATACTTGAATAATGCACTTAAGCACCCCACTAGGGATTTGGTGTACAAGCTTCATGTTGACTGCAAATCAATTTTATACTTGTCCCCTTTTTAATATGCTTAATTTCGCTAAGATACAAGGTTGCGGTTTTTGTTCCAGCCACAGTTCCACACAAGCCCTTGAACCATTGCGCCTGGTCATGGAAGTGCCATTTCACATGTCTGTCAAGTTCACTGACACCTTCTCGACGGCACAAGCGCTGATGATTCACAGCCTTGTCTTTTTTACCTATAACTCGTCCTGGCCTCTTATCCTCTTCTGCTGGCAATTATGATGAAGGGCTTCAGCGGGAATTGTCTATTTGGTTTTTCATCAGGGTCAGTCTGACCATCCGTCACACCCTCCATTCTCCACACATAGAGGGTCTGGCAGCGGTCGAGTTCAGCGCAGAATGGCTGGAGTGCTGTAAATCTGCTGCAGATGGGAATAGGGGGCTTGAACAGAGTTCATATGCCTATAATGCTCCTCAAGGGCTCAAGGGAGCATGGACAATTATATGAGCGACAATACTTCACCTATATAGCTTCGCACCAGTGCTAGAAAATAACTAACTAAAAGTAATCGCACTATAAATTTAAAAGGGTAGTTCACCCAAAAATGAAAATTCTGTCATCATTTACCCTTGTGTTGTTCCAAACCTGTTTCGTTCTTCTGTTGAGCACAAAATAAGATATGTTGAAGGATGTTGGTAACCAGACAGTTGACCGTAGCCATTGACTTCCAGGAAAAAAAAATACTATGGAAGACAATGGCCACCGTTAACTGTTTGGTTACCAACATTCTTCAAAATAACTTATTTTATGTTCAACAGAAGAAAGAAACTAATACAGGTTTGAAATGACATAAGGGTGAATAAATGACAGAATTTTTGTGTGAACATTTTTGAGTGAACTGTCCCTTTACGTGAATTATTTACTAGAGTAAGACTCTACTTTTTGTTTTAAAAAAGATATCATATATCATAACATATAATATACTATATATACACATACGCCACCAAAAGTTGCTAAGATTTTTTATGTTTCTGATTAAAAATACAGTAAAACCAGTAAAATGTGAAATAATATTATAATTTAAAATAACTGTTTTCTATTTTAATTTATGTTAAAAATTTAATTTATCCCTGTGTGATGGCTAAATTTTCAGCAGCCATTAGTCTTCAGTGTCAAAATATCCTTCAGAAATCATTCTAATATGCTGAGTTGGTGCTCAGGAAAAAAATAGTTATTATTATCAATATTTAAAACAGCTGTTCTGCTTAATATTTTTGTGGAACCAAGACACTTTTTTTCCAGAAATTATTTGAAATATTAGTGACTATAAAGACTGAAAAAATATTTGTAGCAATAAATGTACTCACGGATCGCATAAACATTTCACCGATTCATTTTAACTCATATTTCTCATACTAATACTCATAATATTTAGTCATATTTATATGCAGCTGTTCATCACTATGTTTTTAACACAATTATATAAGTTAGTGTTTTAATTACTATGAAACTAAGTTAAATGCATTGCTTTCACTCTAATTTAGGGGTTTTGTGCCAGGCAAAAGCTATAATTGTAGAACTAAACAGTGTGATTATTGATCAGATAATTATACACTTAAACCCCTAAATAGTGTAAATTATAAGCTTTTTGTTAGCAGCTTGTAGCAAAGCTAATTCCTCTTAAAAACTGAATTAAGAGTATTCAAATTAAGAGTAGACATCAGCGGAAAGATCTGTGGGTTTACGCTCGCCCTACATAGGACATGATACCTGTTCTGTTTGCTGCAGTAAATTCCAGCCTGTCAAAAAAATGTATACAAAAATATCTTCTTTATGTCTTATATTGAGATAAAAATTTAAGTGTTAAAGAAACTCTTGAAATTAAATAAAATGTTACAAAATGTGTGGAATGTAAAAGTGTAAACGTAGAACAATCAAGGCAACATTGAGATCAACATCTGTAATACAGTAAGTAGGCGTGTAACGGATCACAAAATTGGTTCGATATACGACAGTGGTGTCACTGTTCGGTACGTTTTAGACACAGCAAAGAAAGAAGTGCCAAAGAAATTTCATTGATTTAAAAAAATAATGTATTAAAAGAAAAATATTTTTTAAATACATGCAAGTGTGAGTTTTCACACATCTTGAAACTTTTAGTTAATAAATGGGAGTAATCTTTGAAGGATGAACAAATAATGTTTTGGTCATCACACTAAAAAATAACATTTAAATATGATAATATTTGAGTTTTGAAGTGCTGGAAAAAGATGTACACGTACTTGAAAGAATTTATTCCTGCCAAACTTCCATGGTTACAGTTAGTGTTACTACATTAAATCCATGGTGAATGTTGCTGATTTGTGGACTTAAAACCTATAACTAGTTCATTCAGGGCACAATGTTTCTCCTGGTTTCCACGTCAGCGAAATTTAAATACTTCACACTATATCTCGCAGTGATGTTAATACTTCAGTGGTCAATTCAATTGCTTCCTTTACTGGATCTCTTAGCACTGTGTAGTTGATCAAGACCGAATCGCGCTGCATTGGTCTAAACTGATAAAGGGCCTGTGAAGCACAAAAAAATGAGTATCGTAGTTTCGTTCCGCTTTCATTACGTTTGCCATTTGAAGTTGGGCAACGTTGTTGTGGTGCATTTTAATGAAGATATCAAGCGCTATATCAAACATTTTCTATATCGCTACCGACAATTGTGTACCGTCGATAAATACGATAACGTTTTATTGCCCAGCCCTAGACATATTTTGCAGGCATAGGTAGGTAAGGGCAGCCTATGTTGTTAATAATCAAGATAGTCGCAGGTATTTTCTGTAATCCACATCTGTATTCTTCCAAATGCTAAAGTCTAACACAAAGCCTGCACTAGAAGCACATCCCTTCAGAGGCCAACATATAGCTAGCACAAAGGTGTCTGCAACCCTCCTGGGGCATTTTTCCCCCCCTTTTCCGACACCATGTACTAGAGAGCAAAGGAGGGGAAAAAACAACAATACTAGTTATTATGTTAGCTTTCACATTTTTCAAGTGTAACGCATTTATATTCCCCACAGGGCACGTGGGTTTTATTATTTTATTTCTTTCAGCCTGGCTTCCACTCTTCAGCTAGCCCAGATACATACAAACCAGTGAATTCGAACAAATCAATATATTAGCCACTGATACAAAGACTAAGAAATGGTGGACAGGGTAAAAAGTGCTATTAAAATAACATGTTTCTAAAAGGAAATCCACTTCAATATTATTTTAAAGGTAAAGATATTCAGAAAAAAATAATTTTGATAAAATAAAGCACAGAATGGTTATGCTGGCAAACCTTTGTTTGTTTCAGAAGATTTCAGGAGTATAAATATAAAAAAGAACAGCATTCAATTTTAACTGTTAATAGCTTAACAAAAAACAAATCAAAAGAACATAACCTGGAAAGATCAATTCTATTACAGAACAAGCATGGTATCCTTTTATCCTTCAATAATTAAATAATTAAATCTTAAACAGTTCCGTTTATATACATTAATTTATATTCTGTATATGTATATATGACATTTCCCAAGTCAGCAAGGATGGATTAAATGAATCATTATTGACAGTAAAGGCATTTTTAAGGTTACAAAAAAATTCTGACACTGGAGTAATGACTGCTACAAATTAAGCTTCGTTAAAGGAATAGGTTACATATTAAAACATTAAAAATGTTTTACAAATATTTATATTATTCATTTTGTTGTGTTTTTTATGGAATAAATGCAGCCTTGGTAAGCATAAGAGACTTCTTTCTAGGGATGTGATGTTAGGGAAATTTTCCAACCGGTTAATCGACACATGACAACACCGGTAATACCGGTAATTGGAGGCAGATGCACAGAACAAAAGCAAGAAGGTATCACCGGGTATAGGGATGTTGGAGTTTTTCCCTCTTTTCCACCTCGCTTTTAATTTCGCTTAAGAATGGCTGTGCGCATTTTACTTTCACTTTCAAATTAGCAGCAACTCTGGGGCGGCAATTGCTTGAATGGTGGGTTCATTATTATTCTTAATGAAAAAAAACAACAACAAAACAGTACAATGACAAAATATCGCTTTTACATTTTGATTTGAAACCAAAACTTCCATTATCGTCTTGTCACTCAGCTCGCCTGAACTGAGCAGACGAGTTCAGTTTATAATTGTAGTGTCTGATCTCTAACTGAACTAAATGATTTAAAAAAAAAAATCAAAGCGATGGTGTTGGGCAAGTGATGTAATCGGTGTGTGGATGAACACCATGTAACACCGGTAACACAGACTATCGCAGCAAGCCTAATTCTTTCAAAAACATGAAATAAAAACATACTCTGATCTTTATATAGATCCAAATAAGGATATTCTATCCTATACCTGCACTTTTGCCTCCGTCTCTATTGCACCACACTAGGTCCCCTTTAAAAAAATCTATCCTACAGAAAATGTTTGAACTGTTTTTTTGTTCTTCATGTACATCATAAATCAATGCCATCAATTTCAGTGTCAATGCCTCACCGCTCCTTTTGAACAGGGCCTAGTCAGCCATGAGGTTCGTTCAGGAAGCCTCCATCAGTATACGAGTAAAACCTCAAGGGCAAAGCCATTATTAAAGTGTGCCGGCCTCAAAGCTGTGCGAGTCAACTGCCCCCTGGCCCACGTCATCGGTTAAACTTAGAAGTATCTTTCAAGCCCTACGGACATATGTAACACTCTTTTCTTTATGTCAGGTTACAAGCGATCAAGACAGGGTCATAATCCCATTGCTGCAACACAAAAGGAACATAAAGAGAGGAATGAAAAAATGAAACGGCAAAGACAGATGAATTTGGAGGCAGAGGCACAGAACAAAAGCAAGAAGGCACTTCAAATGCCAAGGAGGAAGTTATCGAGACAAAGCAGACAGAGAGAAAAAAGTGGCATTTGACATTGCTCATCACTCTACCAGTGATTGGGCATAATTATGGCTGGCAGACTGAGCTTCCACTGCAAAGGCTGTCAACCACCAGACAAATGATGGCAGAAGTTAAAAAACAATGAAAGCCATTCACAGCCATTACCAGCAAAGAGATGGCTCCTCAATAGCCCCATGTACTGCTCTATCAAACGCAGCACTGGACTTCAGTCGAAAACACATCAGTCAGTGCAGGAAAATTAAGGCAATTGGAAGGAGAAATATATTCATTTGAAGCCTCACAATAAAGACTTTGCTGTTGTATTTTAATGAGCCCAATGTGTTGAGATCTGTGGGCGAGTAGTAAAATATTCTGGGATTGTCTGATTTTGTCTGAACACTTTGAGGGAGTGAGCTGAATAAAGATAGATCCCTTTGCATCTTTGGCCACCATTATTCCTCAGAGTATGCAAGTGGTGAAGAGGAGTTGTGTGATTTGGCCCGGAGCGAGAGGCAGTTTTGTGGAAGTTGGATTGTTGCGTTTATTCTCTAGGGCTTGGGGAAAAAAATATTTTTCGATAAATCGTTTTTTAACATGTGGTCGATTCAAAATCGATTCTCCAAGGGCATGAATTGATTTTTTTCCATATTTATTTCTCTCTCACTGTTTTCCTACAGTGTTCATAGCCTTGCAGCCTTCATGTTACAGCTCATACTGTGAGAATTTATGTTTGTTTTATCTTAAACATAAAATAACCTGATCCTTTTTGATCAAGGCATGTGACTGTTGTGACTTATCCAATTTTCACCATCAATTTTTCATCTTGCATCAGAATCCTGTCTATTCATTGTATGCATTTGAAATATAGAGTTGGGTTCTGTTTTAATGTACCAAAGTTAACCTAAAATAAAAAAATGTTTAATATACTGTGGCTCTTAATTTCTTTTTATTTATTAACCACTTGTAAACTTATGTTCACAGTTCTTTTTTATATTATTAAATCTATATTCATTTAATCAAATCGAAAATCGAAATCGAAAATCGAATTGAGAGCTTGTGAATTGAAATCAAATCAAATTAGAACATCTGAATCGATACACAGCCCTATTGTTCTCACTTTAAGATTGCTCCGATATGGCCATCCCAAAGAATTGATTTAATTCTGTCTGTAAATAAAGTCTATTTGCTGAGAATTTAAATGAATTTAAAACCTGTATTAATTTCTTTCTTCTGCTGAACACAAAAGAAGATGTTTTGAAAAATGTACCCCATTGACTTCCATAGTAGGAAAAAAATAAGCCAATGGGTTACATCAACTGTATGGTTACCCGACATTCTTTAAAATATCTTCTTTTGTGTTCAGCTGAAGACAGAAATTCATTCAGGTTTTAAATAACTTGAGGGTGAGTAAATGATGACAGAATTTTCATTTTGAAGTGAACTATTCATTTAAAATTCTCAGCAAATATACTTTTTTTTGCAGACAGAATTAAATGAATTCTTTGGGATGGCCAACGATTCATCATGCCATTTAAAAAGACAAGAAAACAAGGCACTACTGTGACATATGGTGATAATACTCTATCGTTCAAAATCGTTTGGGGCCAGTAAGATTTTTTCTTTTAAATTGTTACACGTGATTTCAAATAAATGCTGTTTTGAATAAAGAATCCTAAAAAAAATAATCACTGTTTCCACAAAAAACATTAATTAGAACAATGTTTTCAACATTGATAATAATAAGAAATGTTTCTTGAGCACCAAATCAGCATATTAGAATGATTCCTGAAGGATCATGTGACACCGAAGACAGGAGAATGACTGCTGAAAATGCAGAAATAAATTAATGTTAAAACAGTTTTTTTAAAACTGTAATTATATTTTACAATATTACTGTATTTTTGATAAAAAAAAAAAAAAAAACTCCAGTAGCTCCAGTAATAGTGCAAAGTTTGGTAAAACACACACTGAATTGAGGCAAGCGCTAGGAGACAGCGATGAGCAGAAAAGGAAAAAAAAAAAACAATGAGTGAAGCTACAATATATGTAGCAGCGTTCCTTTGTTTTACATCAAATGATTCAACCCAACAAATTCTTGTTTTCGAATACTGACTGTACGTATTTCAGGGCCGGCGCCACGGGGGGGCGTGAGGGGGCGACGCCCCCTCAACGGGACTCTCCCGCCCCCTCAGATCACCATGAATGTAAACGGGATTTTACTGATAAAATATGCTATTTAAAAATCACATTTTGCCAATTACATTTTCAAATTTTCGTGAATATTAACCTAAATTTATATTTTAGTTAGCCCTTTCACTCGTAAGTTTAAAATATTCTGACTGACCACCCAGCGTGAGTTTTTCAAGGCGACCGTTATTTAGAACCTGTCGCTTTAATGTTTCCATGGTGACGCGTCATTGCTTGTCACGTGACAGAGCGAAACCGCAACACAGCGCTGAATGAATGATGATCTGCTTTTATGTCATTTTTCCTTTTTTATTAAAAATATTCACAAATGTATTAGCTATAGCATGAAACACTGATATTCCGATTGTCAAATATGTGCAAGTGGATGTGTTTTGTTGTTTGTGCGATGGGCGGCGCCATGTGGTTTGTGCCACTGCCACAGTTCAGAGAATCAGATCTGTTGGATTTACAACACGTAATTTCTCCACTAATCATGAAATACATAGTGGCCGGTGAACTGAAGAAGAAAAGAGCAAAATGTAAAGCTACTTACAGAGTGTGTATCCAACATGTAAAACGTGTCGTCTTATTGTTATGGAAAGGATTATTATTTATTGCCGCTTCCATAGACCTTAGTGTGTTTTAAAATTTCACTGATCGAAGCGGCAACGAGCACTTTGATCACTTGATTTAAAAAAACTACACATTTCAGCGCTATAGTGACTCTAATTTGACAAACGAACAAAATGAATGCTCTGCTAGTTAACTTGAGATGTTTTATTATTTGTATTGGTACAAATTGGTACATGCCGCAAAGATGTTTTAAAAAGTGGTGGGGAGAATATCGACCCTGGCAAAAAAGTGGTGACGTGCGTTAATGTTAACGCCCCCTCTCGGTATTCCAGACGCCCCCTCATCAGTTCTCGGCTGGCGCCGGCTCTGACGTATTTTATCCAGCTCTAGCCCTGAACTATCAAAAAACTCTTGTAACTTAGCCTAACAGTTATTGTAAAAACACTAGGGCTGGACGATTTTGGCTAAAATCATAATCGCGATTAATCGAACAAGTTACCTCGATTACGATTATTGAACGATTATTTAAAATAAATTATTTTCATGTGTCACTGGCAAAGCTTATACTGTAAATATTCACGTTTTTTTATGAAAGAATGCATAATCCTATCTTTGTGACTCTAAAATAAGGAAACACACAGATAGCTTTCAATGCTTACTTATTAAATATTTCAAACAATTGAATCAAACAAAGCATACAATGCTTGAAATAAAAATGACTTCTAAAAAAGTAATTAAGTTTTAATGTAAAAAGAAAGTTTCTTAAAAATGTAGAAAATAGTTATTTTTGTAAACAAAATAAATTATTGTAAATATTGCCATCTTAAAAGTAAAATATAACTTGTATAAAACTAAAAAAACTAATCCTTTTCATATTGTGTAGCATTTGTAAATGCTTGTGTTATCGAAACCTGCTTTGTGGAGGCACTTGTTGCTGGGCGTTTGTCAGTCTCTCTCTTTTTTCGCGTGTTTCTTTGGTACAAGCTTCTGTTGCTGAGTTGACTGTTTGAGTTCCCTTTCACACAGAGATTCCGGAAAATACACGGATAAAGTGGCCCATCATTACGACACGGCATTGATTATGGCTTTTGTTCACACAGCGCGCGTTCCGGTGTTGTGCCGAATTTCGACTCCCTGCCAAATTTTTACCCCCCTCGTTGAAGTCAGTATCTGATTGCCTAATCCTAACCCCACCCCTAATCCTAACCCCTCCCCCACAACTAATCCTAAACCTACCAATAATAGGGGGTAATAATTTGGCGGGGGGTCGAAAATAGGCACAACACCGGGACTGAACACGGCAATGTTACTATGTCCCCAACCTGGCATCAATCCCGGGTCGTGTTTGCGTTCACAGAAGGTGTTTGTTCTGGCAATTTCCCGGGATCAACGCGCTGTGTGAAAGGGCTCATGTTGCTTCAATGTCGCAGAGTGGACGGGGCAATATGTTTTAAGGGGAGAGTACATTAACACACAGTGGGCGGAAATATTAATAGGATTAAAAAATCGAAATAACCGACATGGTAAAATTACGTCGGTTCTAGGCTCTGAATTTCGGTTTCAATTATTTTTCGATTAATCATCCAGCCCTAAAAAACACACAAACAAACTAAAAAAATATTCACCACCTTCGCCTCATCTTATGTCCAACCACATTTATATAAACATTAAATGAGTAGTATACATTGTAATGTTCCATTTAGTCGTTGAATTCCTGTAGATAGAGTGTAAAAACAAACAAAAAAAGAAATTCAGAAAAAAAGAAAAAACTAAAATCCCTTCCTTAAAGCACTTTGTAATCGGACATTGTTGTGTGATGGCAAGAGCCTGATAGAAATTCACTGCTCATGACTCCTAAGAGCACGCTGAACCACACACAGCCACTGGTTAACCACAGGCTGCCCTTGAGACTCCCAGCGCCACATGATGAACTGACCCAGACAGTAAAACATCACTGGCCCTCTGTACAACTATTAAGATCCATCCCAGGTGATCCGATTGCAAGTGGTGAGCCGATACACATTGCTGTTTACACCCGGTAGTAACAAACATTTCGAATCAGTCTCCCCTAACCACTTGTGATCAGATGCCAAATGGAAAGACTCTAAATTTGTAGATAAGTCCCAAAACAGCACTCCAGTGGGAATTATATGTTTTCCTTTACTCTCCATCTGGTATCCTCAGTTTGACCCTTCTACTGTGCTAAAACACACAAACAATATCCAATCATCCCTGCCCTGTTTGTTTCCATTCTTTAAAGTGTTTTGATTACTCATCTGTTTATATAGGCTTTTTTGTGTGTGTTGTGCACTTAATTTCCCACATCCATAGTTTTATAACAGCATGTAATCTCACTCGCACCAGATAAACATGTAAAGGGCAGGAAACAATTAACTCTTCATGCAGGACTTAACCGAACTGGAGGTTATAAGAATTGCGTTTCCAATACTCATCACTAATGGAACAACACACAAGTGCTCACATCTGGCTCTGTAGGTGAGGTCAGGATTCTCATTAGTGCTAAATGAAGTCCAACTAATCTGCTGCTTGTCCCTCTAATGGAAATCTCACAGCCCCAACAAAATAGGAATTTCTTTATTCACTAGTTTGCTTATTCTTTAAAAGGGTCATATCATAAATTAATCATTTGATTTTTACCCTGATAATGTTATTCAAGTTTTTTTTTTCACCCAAAACTGCCTAACCCTTCAGAATTAAATGGGCTTTTCAGCCCCTTTGCATATGAAAAAAGTAACAATAATTATTTGTGGGTTATATGAATGCTGTCAGCTTCAAGGCACTGCCCCATGCTTAACAGCCTTTCTGCAAAGCTTGCATTACACTGACTATGTTTACATGCAGCCAATTTTCGGGTTATGGTCGGGTTAAGGTCACTATTCGGGTTTCTGAAACATTAGGAATAACCCGTTTACATGCGTGAGCAGAGAGAGTTACTCCTGTATACATGGAATTGCAATATCCCGATGTAAACGGCGGCGCACGGTTAGCGTCTGGACGTACAGACAACCTTAAGACGCAATATGCGTCATTTCCGATTCTTCTTCCTGTATCCAAACACAACAGCAGCAGCACGCGGATAATGATTAGTTCGGGGCAGATAGCGATCACCTTTGTTTGCGCTTTGGTGCTGGTACTGACCCTGCTCCAAATGAATGCTGTGCTGCGTCTCCCCATGTTTACTTCCGGTATACTGCACGCAGGTTTTTGTATGTGCCGAGAAGTTCCTCTACTCAAAAGACCAAGATTCCTAGCAAACATGTGCAGAACACAAATCATTATGGGGATATGCCGATACGCGTTTACATGACCAAAAATTCGGGTTAAAAAAGGGGTATCCCAGGTATCATATCCCGGTTTTTAAAATCCGGGATATGAGCATATTCGGGTTTTTGCCAGTGTTTACATGGCCGTGCGTGACCGGGTTATTGCTAATATCCCGGTTTTGAACGGGTTATTGGCTGCATGTAAACTAGTCATTGAGGCAGGTTTACAAAACAATCAACACTGAAATATGCTGTGAACTGTGAAGGTTACACTGAAATGAACAGGGACTTGATACAAATATAGGCCTAACCAAAAAAAAAAAAAAAAAAAAACTGAAATAACTCAAATAACAACTGTCCATTATTAGCCATTGTCAAAGTAAAATATATACAATATTGGGATATATATATATATATATATATATATATATATATATATATATACACACACAGAATACAACTTAAAATAATAGCAAACCGTCTGTGTTATTTCTCAAATAAGTGTCATTATTTAGTAAAAGCATGTGGTAATGTTCATCTGTCTGATGTCAGAAAGACAGGAACACTTTTCCGTCAAGAAAGTTACAGTACACTCTATTCTCAATGGTTCCATGAAGAACCTTTAACATCCATGGAACTTTTAACTGCACAAAAAGTTCTATAGTAGAAAACTGTTCTTAAGATTAAAATGTTCTTCCCACTAAGAAAAAAGGGTTACTTTAAGAACTTCTATAGTTCTATAGGGAATCAAAAATGAGTCATCTATGGTATCGAAAACCTCTATTTGGAAACTTTATTTTTTAGAGTATGTTTTCACAGTATATAAAATTATTTTCTTTTAAAATAAAGGAAAGTGTAATTTTTCATGATATGAAAACATTTATTCAACAGATCTTGACTAATATCACAACGCAGCCGTCCATAAAAAGCGGTTTTGGTAAGGGACAAATTATTGGTTAATGCAGGATAAGCAATGACATTTTTGTATAGTGCACTTAGCTTTAATGCTTACTAAGTGCAACATTAACAATTCAGGCCATACCTTCCTCTGGAGTGACATCCAAGCATATGCTTCCTGACAACATTCACAGAAACATTCTTTCATGCTGGGAGGTATGATCATAGCCTTTCATCCTTCATTTTCACCAGTACCGGAAAACACAGCAGCATTTAATTCCTCCGCAGTGAAATAGGAACCTGGCTCCTATTAACTGAGTCAAAGAAGCATTATGGTTTTACTGCATGCTGCCTTCGAGATAAAAAAAAGTGGTTGGGTCTGTTGGGTTTAAAATACGAATTGGAGTGCTGGGTGGCATTTATTGTGCTTTAGAATTCTCCGATGGCAGTAAAACTCATATTTTGCTGGATGCAGTGTGGTTTGGAGGAGCAGGGCTTTAAATTAGCACAGGCTGGTTCTAAGAATCACTGAGCCCAGTAATTAAACAGACCGCTGCATCCCTGTCTTAATGAGAATGGCAGGATTGGAGATGCTTTGGAGGCCTTGACATCACAGCAATCTCAAACCCAATACTTTACACATTATTATTTTGCTGGGAAGTGCTTCATATCAATAAACAATTCTCAAGACAATGAATTTGTGTTCAGCAACAGCAATAACTGGAGTGTTGGCCTAATCTCAGCACAGTGAATCTCTCCAGACTCCTGTTATGTTTTGGACAAAGTATACAAAGTACTAGCAAGGCTAATACAGCCGAAATCAACACCAAAACGAATGATTAAACAGCTTTAATATCATATTTAATCCTCAAAAATATCATCAATTTCCAAACATCACGAAATGCACTTACGTATTCCAGACTTAAATATGTGTCCTGATTCCCTGTAGAAGTATCCTTGCA
Organism: Siphateles boraxobius; assembly: GCF_051911475.1. Taxonomy (NCBI): domain Eukaryota; kingdom Metazoa; phylum Chordata; class Actinopteri; order Cypriniformes; family Leuciscidae; genus Siphateles; species Siphateles boraxobius. The sequence continues at coordinate 27,992,804 of NW_027509197.1, forward strand.
TGTCAAGAGACAAGACACATCACATTCAGTACCATATATCAGAGTTTTCATTTTAAAAGGGAAAGTTCGTTCAAAAACTTGAATTGTCTTCACCACCATCATGTACTCTCAAATTATTTTCTTTCCTCCGTAAAACACACGGGGATACATTATTAATTATTTGTTTTCTTTGGTTGTAATTTGGTCTATTAAAAAAAAGAAACTTCAAAGGGTTTGGGGTCAGAAAGTTGCATTTAAAAGAAGTCTCTTATGCTTCCAAAGCAGCATTTATTTGATCAAAAACACATTAAAAAATTGTAATTTTTTGAAATAACGTTACCACTTTTCTTTTTGTAAAGTTTTCTATTTTAAAATATTTTAAAATGTAATTTATTGTGAAAAAGCTTAATTTTCAGCATCACTCTATACGATCTTTCCAAAATCATTTTAATATGCTGATTTGCTGCTCAAGAAACATTTCATATAATTGTTATTGTTGAAATCAGTTGTGCTGCTTAAAGCTTTTGTGAAAACTGTGATTCTTTTTCTTTCTTACTTTTTAGGATTCATTATTTCATTTATAAATTCGTTCTTTGATGAAAGTTCATAATAACAGTATTTATTTAAAATAGAAATTACAAATGTCTTCACTGTCACTTGCTGAATAAAAATAAAGATCTTAAAAAAGAACAGAATATGTTTGTTATAAACAAAACAGTCACTATATATCTTAAACAAAAATAAATACAACTGAAACAAAATAAAATAAAAACTGCCACTGGTGCTCCTTCAAAAAAAAAGGCCTTGGTTCTAGGACTGTACTTCATGACCAATACAACAAGCTTGAAAAAAAAAGTTTACGTTTAAGGAGATTAGAGGTATAAATCACCATCTTTTTTCCTTGCATTGCCTAAGAGTTATACTAAAATAATACAACACTGGAGTGACATGAGGCAGAGTAAATGATAACAAAATGCTCATTTCAAGGTGAAGTATTAAATGACTCATTGTGTCCACTCTTCTGTAATGGTTTAAGCTGCCAGCTCACCTTGTGTCACGTCTGCTCTTAACTTGCACCGCAGAAGAGGTCTCTCCCGCTAAATCAGATTTGTAAAGGGTGTTAGCAGGCCTGCTGTGGCAGACAGACCCATGCTACCCTACATTATTAATCCTGTTTGTTCATGTACCTCTTCCTCTTACTAAGTAGCTATCTGAAATGAATGAACCAGGCGAGGGGAAAGCCTCCAGCCGCTGTGTTTTCCTTTCTTCATTCTTCCATCTTGTTCCCTGTCTAATTAGGCAGCATTGCGGACAGCACCTGTCTGAGCAGTGCAAATGAGGGCCTGGTTTTATGAGTGCAGGTTATGGACATATGGAGGGTGGGAGAGCGGATAAGGTGAACAGGGAAAACATCTGTGCACGCAGGACCAGTCAGTAAATGTATGTGAGTGCATGAGTACTTAAAATTACAATCGATGAAATCATTAACTGAACTGACAAATTAATTACTGACAAATTACACAGCAAACATTATGGCTACGTTGTGTTGGGTATGCTACATTACATACATAACACTGCAACCACTGCTAAAACTGTGGAATAGTTGCATTATTTCATCTGTACTATTACGAGTACTCATAAATCGCAACAATGATCGATGTAAGTATCTCGGCTTGTCATGCAGGGGACCGCGGTTTGTTCCTAGAGGAAAGATGTCCATCAGGGGTTTGTGTTGAAGTGGTTAAAGCTCAGTGGCCATTTACATGCAACAATGTTACTGCAAATGCTGCAGTGAATACCCTAAATTATCGCTCCGTGTACACCAAAGGTTTGTGGTCAGTAAGACTTTCTTTTTCTCAAAGAAGTTAATACTTCTATTCAACAAGGGTGAATTAAATTGATAATAATTTAATGGATTGTCACAAAAAAATAAAAATAAAAATTAATAAATATATATATATATATATATATATATATATAAATCAAATACTGGTAAATGCTGTTCTTTTGAATTTTCTATTTATCATAGAACACTGAAATAAATGTTAATGTTTCCACAAAAATATTAAGCAGCATGACTGTTTTCAATAATGATATTAATACATACTTCTTAAGACCCAAATCAGCTAATTAGAATGATTTCTGAAGGATCGTGTGACACTGAAGACCGGAGAAACAACTCTCTAAAGCCTCTAAAGCAGGGGTGTCCAAACTCGGTTCTGGAGGGCCACTGTCCTGCAGAGTTTAGCTCCAACCCCAATTAAACACACCTGAAACAGCTAATCAAGGTCTTGATTAGCTGTTGAAGGTCATTAGGCATGCTTACAAGCAGGTGTGTTGAGGCAAGTTGTAACTAAACTCTGCAGGCCCTCCAGGACCGAGTTTGGACACCCCTGCTCTAAAGGGACATGGTGATGGAAAAATATGAGAAGGGAGGAAAAAATAATAATATTTCAATGCTTTTGGGTTCTCTCGCAAAACCTTTGCATTCCCTGGCAAAAACGTTTGTTTTCGCTTGCAAAGAACTGAAAAGGTTTAAACTCGGGGGAACGCAAATATTTTTCGCATTGACTTATTTTTCTTCCCATCTCATTTTTTAGAGGCTTTTTAGAGGCCTTAGAGGCTCCGTATAAAATAGAAAACAGTTATTTTAAATTATAATAACATTTCACATTACTGCTTTTACTGTATTTTTGATCAAATAAATGGAACATTGGTGAGTATAGGAGACTCATTTTTAGAAGTCTTACAGTTCGAATGGTAGTGTACCTCTAAAAACTCTAAAATCAGGTTTATATTGCCACAAAAAGAATTCTGGGAGGTAAATAATTATATGACGTACTACAAGCTTTGGATTCAACTGATGTGATTATTTAGGGAGCATTTGCATAACAAAAATATTAAAAACATTTGTATATTAGTTACATAACTGTGCTGTATTCAGGAAAGAGTTCCACTAAACGAAGACATTTTTGGGAGCAGAACATAAAAGATTTCTGACACTGCATTATAACTTTCCCACAAATATTCTCTCTGTTACCTTTGTAATCCTCACTGACCCAGTGATTTGTCTTAGTCTAATAGAGGGAGCCTTTGAAGCCAATTTAATCATTTGATCAGATTGTCATGGTAACACGGTGAGATGGCATGTTGACGGAAATTGCACTGGCATGTGTGCTGATCATGGGTGTTAACAACAGAACAGAACAATTTCACACTCATCAGCCACATCAATCATACACTACTTTTCTGACTTTGATGTCCCACAACAGAACCTTTTACATGGGACTTTTATAGAGCGAAATAAAGATCAAGGTGCAAACCTCTATTGCTTTTCCTTAAAGAGATCTCAAAATATCACAAACAGTCAAGGACCGAACTGTCACAAGGCCTTACTGTCATCTGAGCCAATAAACTCAAAGACTCATAGCTAAAGGGCACTCTGATTCACCACGCTCAGCTTAGTGTCAGTGTTAGAAGTTCATATTCATATTCACATTGCACCTTTCTCTTCACTGTCCTTATATCTTCATAGCCACTTTTTCAGGAGTCTCTTCTGGGTATTCTCTTGCTCAGATAATCATTTAAAAGGGGAATTTGTGCCTTCTTGTTGTACACCACAGGCGCTATGGTTCAAAAGGACAAGTAAATTCTAATTAATAATGGTATATCTAATGATTATAAATAATAAAAAATAATAAAAAAATGTCAAAATTCTATATTCTAAATAATTCTATACATAAATTGGTTACACTTTATTTTAAGCTGATGTAGTTACATTGTACTTAAATAAGTACAAATAATAAATGGTTAATGTTTGGTTTAAAGTTAGTTACTTGTAATTATGCATAATTCAGTGTTATTACTATAGTAAGTATATAGTAAAGTGTAACTATATCACCTTAAAATAAAGTGTTACCACCGAAATATATAACATTCTATGAATAAAATACTAAACAAAGAACCATTTAAATGCTACAAGTGAATTCAGTGACATTTTTTTTTTAAATTATCATAATATATTAACACAAAAACACTAATAATTTAGATACATTAAACTATTAGTGGCTTTAAACATTAATTTAAGACTAACCAGAAGTCATTTAAATGCAATTAGGTGCAAAGGAGGACGCACACTTAATTAAATTATTATAGAAATACATTTTGGCTCATAACATGGTATTAATATACCATGAATAAAGATTGTTTATTACATGTTATTTAGGCAATACTCTTAGGGTGTTTTTACACTGCACGTTTGCCGAGCGCGATTGTTCCCGGTGCCCCCCGCAGCGTTGGTCTGGTTACACATCGAACCCTGGTGCATTTACGTGCATCTTACGTCATCGCAAACGTGTACGGCGCATGATACAAAATAGAACGTGGTTCAATATATTGTGTGTTTTTTTATTAATTTACTTGTATGTAAACAACAGCAAGGATTGCATGGGTAATGTACAACTGAATACGTTGTTGTACTAATTTATGATGTCTAAACCATGTAAAAAAAACGAAAAAAAAAACGTGTGGAAGTTGCTAAATCATATAGAGAAGTACTTACTACTTAGTAAGCAGGAAAGGGTGCGATATTTTAAACTAAACCTAAAGTTAATAGGTGGTAAAGATCCGTACGAGCTGGCTCCTTTGTCGTTGACTGACGACTCGACAATTCTTCATTGTATTTCTTATCCCGACATAGTAAACTACTTCGTTTTTTCGCCAGGCTCATACACAGCGTATGACCTTAAATGTTGCAAATATTTTGAGGCCTATAACTAGATGGTGTGTGGATGAACAACATGTATATTGTGAGCACATAAAGAGCAGTGGACAACATACCTTGGCTTTCACAATACACATGTTGTTGATGAGATGATGCTGTGCCTCTCTCAACTCAATTTTTATTTTTTTATTCCTCAGTTTATTATAACTTTTAGCAGTCTATAGTACTCCAAATGTTTTCCCCTGTGCGCCCGATTAGTACAGATAAGTAAAACACTGCCACTGAACGGAACGAAACTCAAAAATGTTGCTGATTATTGCTGCTGAAATATTATTGTGCATTTTTCAGCAGCAATAATCAGCAAAATTTGCAAGTTCCATTCCGTTCAGTGGCATCGTTTACGTTCAATGCCACCAATATGGCTGACTTCTGGATTGATGAGGTGTCGTGAAAACACCATACTGCAGGCTCACTCTTGCTCGTATCCAAGGTAAATTATTAAGACTATCATCCCTTTCATGCATTTTATTTAACTATATACATCATAAAAACGCCAAAACGCATGCGCAGGTTACTTTACTCCCTAACCAAGTGCGCACTCAAGTCCGTGTTGCTTTTACATTCACGCGAATCACGCGAAAAAAAAAAACGGCAGCAGCAGCAATATGATTTAAATACATTAATATTGTCTTTTATATAAAGACATTAATTAAGTGCATTAATAATAATCATTGAGAAACACAATTCTTCCAAAGCAATATTATCCCAACAGTTCATTAATCTAACTGACTGTTTGCGCACTTGGAACACTGGCCTTATTTAGATAATTTATTAGAGTATTTTTTTTAATATGACAGTTTTAATAAAAATGATGCCAAGAACTTTTCTTTTACCCTCCCTCTCAATTTCTCAGCGAATTATCACTTCACATAACCCTCACACATCCAGGCCCACCTTTGCTTGAAACCATCCCACCATGCATGCAACCGCATTCAGATGATATTCATCTGAATGCATTTGAGCTCCAGTATTCACGGGAGAGAGAAAACCCGACAGAGAGGGAAAAGTAGTAAGATACATTTTCCATGTAAGCAGCAGGCAAGAAAATATGAATGTACTGTAACCAAATCAGTTTGTGATAATTACCCACTGTGTATAGTGAACTTTAACAGAGAAAATCAACTAGCGGAAAGAGACGAGATTGTGCACACAAACCGGATAGATGGAGCACCTCATTTATAGTCGTGTCCCCTGCAGCGAAAGCTTGAGAAGACCCCCTAAAGCAAAAACATGACAATGAGCACTTGGAGAATAGCTGTGTTTGAAAATGTGCTCTAATTTGTAGGCCTTTAGCATTAATACACACACCTGGGAGCTAAAGCCTGGTTGGGCGAAGTGTGTATTATTCTTTACAAATCAGAAGAATGCCTAATGACCCTTTTATATCAGCTACTGGAGTGCAAGCATGTCCTCCTGCCAGCCGACAGGCTCTTATCTCCGGTCTCCCATGGTCATTCTGAAGACCAGACAGTGTATCCAATACATTACAGATGCAGAACTCACCATTCCAATAATAATTACTATTATTAATATTAATTATTAATAATAATAATTATTATTTTATTAATAACATAATAATTTATTATTTAATTAATAAAGTAATTGACATTTTCATTCAACTATTCGTTTAAAGTTCTCTTTTAGGGGACTTTTAGGGACTGCTTTTATTGTTTCTTTTTGCCATGCTATTATTGTTTCTTAATGATATTTTCATTTAACTATTTAATTTAAAGTTTATCAAGAATGTAACTATTGGCTAGATTTATATTGCAAGATGCTTTCAAGATTTTATTTCAATGAACACAAAATGAATGGATAAATGGACTTGAGGTACTGCTATTAATGATTCTTTATCTCCTAAGCCCCAAGAGAGTTAACTTGAGAAAACTGTCAAGCAATCCAGCCATCAACAATCTCAGTTTACCATTATCTTGTTCGACCTCACATTATGCATGAAATAAAAATACCTCTGTGACTCACACAAACATGTGCTTATGACTGACAGGAAGCCACCCACATTTAACCCACTTACAGATATTGCACAACCTTAACGTTAAAAACCACAGGATGATCAGCACACCAATAAATAAACAAATAAATACTTAATGTGTCGACAGGCAGGTGAAGTATCAGTCATTACAAATCCATGTTTTCACCGGCCCTTCCACAGTAGAGCCACCTGATCAAGTGATCAGGAACTCACAGGCCATGTATACCACATGCTATTATCGCCTCAGGGTGAACATTGAGACTATGTCTCTGATCTGCACGTCTTAAAGAGAGTATTATGTTGTTTGCCTTTGATGCATGGGTTGATTAGTATGAAGCATAGCCTAGATTAGAAAATAATTAATTGAGGGGGAAATAGGCCCAAGAAATGCAATCTAAGAAGCATCAATCCACATGGATGAAGATATTCATAAAGTACAAAGAGACAAAGGGCTCTGGCACAGTAGAACGAATTAAGCAGATCAGGAGCTATAATAAATCATAAAAAGTCAGAAAACTTTCAGTGTTGTGCATGTTCAACACTCTTTGAACCACTGGTCGTCAAAAGTCTATTTAATTGTTATTAAAAATGAACAGGTATGGAAAAATTACTTTTAATAATCATAGTTCCATTAACAATTTTAGTTCTTGGAAAAAAAATAGGAGCAATTACATTAATAGATTGTTTTTTTTTTTACACAGACTTTTCTGTCTTTTAAAAGAGGAATAAATGCACTCCAATAATTGGCCTTAAAGGTTACTCCTGAACACAAAAGAAGATATTTTGAATGTCTGTAATCAAATAGTTGATGGGCCCCATTGACTTCCATTGTATTTTCCCCCCCTATTAGTTACCTATATTCTTCTAAATCTTCTGTTGTGTTCAGCAGAAGAAAGAAATTCATTCGATTGGAATAATCGAGGGGGAGTAAATTATGACAGAATTTTCATTTTGGGTGTACTATCCATTTAAATATACTTTATATTAAACAATATACCAAAAAAAATCTGATAAAATTTCATTCATTATTATTTATAAAATATTACTGACTGAATGCATATCTTTAACTTCATGTTGTAAAATGCACAACACTGATTTAATTCTTACAGTCAGTTGTAAAAGTGTGGTCACAATAGCAAAATTTCAGCCAAAATTCACAGGCAAAAAAGGTCCATTGTCTAGTGTCAATGGTGTAGCGATGCTTGAACCACAGTTCACACAGAAGTCACTTTCAAAACAAGCAGCGCGGCAAGTCTGTGTGACTACCTTGACCCTGTTGCAAAATATGTGTGGGGAAATGTTTTGGAATTCCCAATCGTGTGGATTTCTATTGCAATTACTAGATTTCCCCCAAGAAAATTTGACAAGCAATGGTAAATGTGATCGCATCTTAAGTAGGGATGCACAGATATGAAAATTTTGACCGATACCGATAGCTGATAATTATTTATATTTGAAAGCCAATAACCAATATATTGGCCAAAACAATCTAAATCCAAATTTTTATGTAATTTCTGAGAGTGTGATTACAAAAACAAAAGTCACATCATTATCTTTATTGACCGGTGTGAACATCTCTGATGTTCTGATGCAATCCCACCTGTCTTTGCTGTTTCACTCTCCACAGCAGCACAAACCTATTTGCACGAGCAGTGTTGAATAAATACCCAATAGAGCAGTGATGGCAGCTGGTGACACGATCACGAAGACCGAATGAAAAGTACTCTGATGAAATCACAGCAGCATCACATTTGTTTCCATGCTGGCAATAATGAAAGAAACCTCACCAACCCCTCCTCTCACACACGTCTATTTAATCCACACAAAACCTGAACTAACTAAACTACAAAACAGTCTGAGATGTCTGAACCCATGGCACTGACCAGGTTGTATTGTTTAAACCTCTTGCGATCACCATCAAATGTTCCAATATTGTTGATAACAGTATGACAAGAAAAATAAGATGGATAATTCACAGCTTGGCAACAAACATTTTACATAGTCGTATGATGAATATATACTATTCAACAGTATTCCAATCAGACCAAGCATCAGGGAATACTGTTTTGTTGCGTGTACTCTAAAGAAATCGGATTTTGAACAGCCTCTTTATTGGCTTCCAACTGAAGCGCTTTTAAACAACCAGAAATCTTTCCGCATTTCAGTTTTAACAAACAAGCCCTGAATTCTCATTTGGGTGGTAATTAATTACATTAAAGCTTTAATTAATGAACAGAAATCTCAGTTGGAGGCCAGAGCCCTGAGATTTTGAGTGAATGCTTTAATCAGAGGCAAAGTGGATCATAGGGAGAGAGAGCGATAGAGCAGTGTTTACTAATGGGGACTGGAAAACAGTTCTCACTTCACAGGCATTCTGTACCAACTCCATCCTAAACATTTTAATATAAACCATCACTGAGAGTAGACCAATACTGCCTTGACTATGCTTCCAAAATAACTACAAAACAAGTACCACTAACTAGGGGTTAACCCCTGTGCAATGACATGCAAGCAATGCGTAACTTCCCCCTTCTCCTCATAATTTGGAAATTTGAAACGTGCTCCTGACCACTGGTTCAAACCAAATGATTTGCTAACGTTTCAATGCTTCACAAATCAGTGCTTCAAAAGCACCCATTAATAGTGCTAACTAAGCTAAGAATTGTTTGCATTTTAGCCCTTTTGTATGCGATGGTGTGATTCATTGGGCAAAAAAGAAAGAAAAACAAAGATGAATTTGACTGATAGGATTCTTATTTTTCAAGATTTCTAAAGATATCATGATATATCATTGTAGTAAATTATTTTGGCCACGATAAGCGTGTAGTGAAAAATATGATATTGTGACAGCCCCACATTTACCATTCACTTTCATTGTACAAAAAACAAACAAAAAACAACAAGTAACATTCTGTGAAATATCTTCATTTCAGTTTCATGGACGAGGTTGTATTGAATGGTATGAGGCGGGGAGAGAAAATGACAAAATAACTTTTCATTTGGGTGCATTATTGCGTAAATAAGAAATTAAGTCCTATTAGTAAATTATATATGCAATACAGGCATAACCTGACAAGCACAAACCCACACACAAATCTGTACTCAAATGCAACTCCACACAGTCGGATTCTAATCATTGTATGACTGTGAGAAGTGATGTCATTACAGTCTCATCACGTTTTTTACAAATGAGAAAGCCATGAAGAATGTGCAGAAAAATAAATTAGCAGGAGTGGTACTTGAGATTCAATGGTGTGTTCAGCATTGTTTCCGACACAAAAGCATGAATTAGGTACACACTTCTGAAAATAAATAGCTACAGCTAAGCAAGCCCTAAAACTTGGTTCACACTACTGTAAGAAACTACTCGCTCATCTGTTTCACGAGTGGAGACTGCACCTCTGAAAACAAGCAAACAAGGGAAAGCAGAGGGAGGCAAGAAAAATCCATCAGCTATTTCAACAGCAGGGGAGATTCATCTCTGTTGTGCAGTAAAGAAACACGCAAGCGTACGCAAACACTCACTCACAAAGGAATAGCATATGGGAGCAGGCTCAGAGAGTGCGACCGAGCAGATGTGGATTTGATGGCGTTCAGTTGCTCAGTCTGGTGAAACCCAGAGGCTGTGTGGTGGTGTTGTGTCGGTGTCAGCATGATGAGCTGCTGCAATATGCCCCAAGTCAAATTCAAGCTCTGGACATATTGAGTGAAAATACGCTCACGTCTTCAGGGCCCTGCTCGATTTGATTACAACGATACGTATGCCCAGCTCTTATAAGTCTTGATTTTGAACTGCAATTTATCTAAACTTCAAAAAGTGACAACCTGCGATTATTATTTAAAGAGCTTTTTCTACCTGATAATAACCCATACTATTTAGTTTTGTTGGTGTAAATAAAACCAGTTAACTTAGATGTTACCATTTTCTTTTTAAAGTTTATTGCCATTTGCACAGGTACATTACAGTAGTCCGCTTTTATTTAAAAATATATATATATTAAGGGAGAGCAAGGAGCAGCACACATTTTAAAAGTGCAAAAAAAGAAACTATGCACAAATAGACTTTCTAATTTAAATAAGTACATTAATAATATAATAAGATTAATAATATTGCATGTTGTAAACTCTACATAAGTAATACTGCACAAGTTATTACAATGATAATGCACCTAGATTAAAAACATGGAATGGGGTACCATTCCTGTACCACTAACCTAACAGTGGCTGGAAAGAAGCTGTTAAACAGACGCTGAGTGCTGATGTACACAGGCCTGCGGTGTCTCAGATTGTAGCCCGTGTCCACCCACTTAAACAGAGCATAAGCTGGGTGGTGTTTTCAGTGTATATAGACAGATTTGTGATACGTAGATATACATCTATCCATCCATCCACCCATCCAATACTAAATGAATCAACTAATTTGTAATTTAAGGAGAAAAAAATAATGTGGTTGTACAAAAAGTACACAAATATATAAGTATAGTTAGGATAGCAGATTATATATGCTTATCAACATTATCAAAAAGAGAGGGGATAATGCTTCCCATAAATTTAGTCGTTGACATCAAAAGCAACGCATCTATTCAAACTCTGTGGTATTTTCATATGTCACTTGGTTGAAGCTATAGCCAAATTAGGCAGATGTCGACATGGACAATCACATTCTATGCAAGAAGGATAAACAAGTTTTTTTTTTTGCAACGACATGTTTTAAATTCTAAATTATTGGTTAATAAATATCAGGGATGCATAATATACCATTTATTATCAGGCATCAGTCATACATATATAATTTATACATATTGAATACTTATATGGAAATGTTCAATATGTTGCTCAATATATATATTTAATTGTGAATATTCAATTGTGCATGCTCATTTCCCATGTTTTACATACTTTACTGTCATTTAACACAAACTAAAAAATTAAGTGCTGCAAATCTCAAAATGAATATCTATTTATTTATAATGTACATTATAATGCTAATTTACTTGAAGTTTTATTTTTTTAACTCATTTAGCCCAAATACTACACAATTTTAAACAATGGACATAACATGAAACTAATTATCATGTTACATTTTTAATAGTGCATGACATCCAAAGTAAATTGTAGCTTTAAAGCAAAACCAGTTGACACTACCTTACTTTACCTTTACTTTACATTTCATGGCATAGTCAGGGACCATGCCAATCTCATTCGCACTTCCTCCTGCTGACTCTTATTCACCTCACCATCTGCAACTTTCCAATTTCCACCAGACCTTTTCTCGCACATTTGACACCTGCTAATCTCACCATATCACCGCTCCCCACTTTTCGGTGCTGTTTTGATCCGTTCTAACAACAGCAAAGCCTCCTGTGGCTCACTAACAAGCACCCTCCTGCTCGTAAAGATCACGAGTACTCCAATTTATTTCTGCCATGGCACATCTTCCAGCACTGATATCTCAAGCAACGATCCTACCGGTGGCCTTTCTCTCCACATCGACCACTTTATTCCAGAGCTGTCGTCTTCCTCTTCGGTCCAGCCAAGTTCACTAACACGTTCCTTTTCCTTGCCACACTCTCACTCACTCGGGTAACCACTTCCCTCATTCCCTGTGGCCACATGATCCTTCACTTTTTCTCTGTGCTGGCCAGCACAGAGCACTAACAGGTACCCTACCCGGCTAATTAACAGCGTGTCCCCGAGTGGCTTTGGGACGTCTCATTTGCACACGGTGGGAACCCTTTCTAATTGCATTTTCAGCAGGCTGATTAAAACCAAGCCATAAATCACTTACTGCAGCTGACTTTGAATTGAGCCATCAGGCTTGGCAATGTGAAAACAACACTAGTTTTCCACCCAGTATGGCATGTCACAGCCACACAGTTGTGTAGGGCTGGATCTTTGAGATGCCCCTACATTATAGAAAGCAAATATAATTTTGTTGCCCACTTTGTAGATTTAATTAAAGAGGGATCTACAGGCATTGATTCAGTTGAGGCATTTGCACTCGAGGAGATAAAGAGAAGGGAAAAGCAAGAGAGAATGGAGAGAGAGGGGGAAAAAACTGCCATCAGATACCTCTTACTCTTTACACAACCTGTAATGAACCAGGTCTGTCCAGATCCATTGTTAATGATGAGACTTTCCCTTCCCTGATAAGACGTATCTCACTGACTTGTCATTAAAATATCAGAAAGATCAGAGTTGCATTTGCTCAATTCTTCTAACATGATTATTTTACCAATAAACATGGCAAACTGCTAAAACTGAAAAGTTAACTAGGAATTAATAAAAATGTACCAAGTAATTTTTCTATATAAAAATAAGTTATCTCTATACAAATGATTGTGGCCACAACCAGGTCTGGGTAAAAAAGTATCTATAGTCCGATTAATCGGCATTAGAACAATCAGAAAAAGTGATTCCTAAAATCCAAATAACAGCCCTGTATGATTTACAGCATTGGCAGAGAGATAATTACTTTCATAAGAAAAAATAGAAATTTGAAACTGAAATATATTAAAATCAAATCATAATTGAATCAAGATCTTGTGAATCAGAAACAAAGTGAATCGGGAAATTTCAATAAGTACAATAACCAGTCCAAATTCAGGCATAATCTTCTCAATCAATCAATAAAAAAAATACCCACACACACCCACACGCTTTAACAAACCAAAATCAAAGCTGTGAAAAAAAGGGAGGGCTCGGGAGCTCATTTTATTGCATTTCCTTGTGATTTCTGAGAGTGCTGTGAATGAATAAAATGCCACTGACAACAACCTAAAGCAAAATACGGCAAACTTAAAATTGCAGCATGAACAATGCCACTTTTTAAACACACACAAAATGACTGCTGATTAAAGACTTTGACAAAGTAGTTTTCAAAAGGTATTATGTAACTGGTTACCTAAGAACAAAACCTAATATTAAAATAATTATTAATTAATCTAATACTATTCATCTTCATTGCATTCAAACGTTCAGGCATGTACCTGCGGCGCTGATATACAATATAGCTAGATCTAAATCTGGAGGATAATATATACTATTTTATACAGTATATATATATATATATATATATATATATATATATATATATATATATATATATATATATACACATACATACACACAGTATATACCATCGCAATTATACCATTTATAGCCATTTTGCCCAGCACTAAAACTTGCTCAATGTTAAAGAATTAGGCATTAGTCATAACAGTATGACTTTCGGTAAAGCTACTATAAAATGATGTGTATTGAGAAAAGCACTACACAAATAAATTTGACTTGACTTGACAGGAACAAAATCGACTGTAGCAAATGACACCTATGCTTACATCAGCCAATCGCGCTGTGTAGCAAACGTACCAAACCGTGTGTATCTTGAACAAAGACGCTGCAGGCAAATATTCATAATCAATACAATGATTCCATATCACAAGTTTACCACTTACACACATCACATTGAAAAAAAAAAAGTGTGAAAACGATTACGAAAAGTTATTAAAGTAGCACCGTAGTACAAAAGTGAAAAGACAGTGAAAATCAAAGCTCCTGCCAAAATAAAAAAAAAACAAATCAGATAAAAATCGTCAAGCTCTCCGTAACGCATTCAGAAACACATCCAACATTACAAAAGGCAGCCCTATTCTCACAGACGACCCATAGGTACATTAATCATTAATGCAACAACTGTCACATGATATGACTTATCTGTGCTTTAAATAATGATCCTCCGTGTGCGGCACTGCACAGACAATGGCTGGCCATGAAAGCTTTCATCACAGTGATGAAATGTTCTTCGGTTGTACTGTGGCAGCAGGGCCAAACAGAGCTTTAATCATTCATTTACTTCTCTCAGGAAATACATATCATATTTACTCCTTAAAAGCAGCTATCGATGTTCGTCTCGCATATCTATACAGTTCTGAAATTCAGGGCCATGCAAATATGTTTAGAGGTCACTTTCCAATGTCAAACTGCATTATCACTAAATGCGCTCACAGACCTGACTCTGGTTATAATTACATAGAGAGTTTGACAGCGCATAGGGATAAAATAGCATTGATAATGTCCTCTGCATATCTCTATTTGAAGCTAAACATATTCCATATCACAATGACTTCGGGGAAACATTTATTTTTTTTATATGAAGTATCCTATAGAGTGTGATTGAGTCAAGCTTCGCCAACAATACCTTTTCATCATTCGCAGCAACCCAGGCAATATTAGGTTTAGCATTAATGGTGGTTTTTCAGGTTGATATGGGAGCGGTTGAAAATCCTCCCAACGGTCCTCATTATTGCCATTGTTTGGAGGCATAAACCAAAGCAGCCCAGAGCAGAGTCCCAAGCTAGCTGAAGTTCATTGTACAACATTTCAGGAGACATATTTTCATAACTCACACATTCTTTTCATTCAGTTCTGCTGGTCTTTCTCCCTCTATCATTCACTCGTTGTTGAGATAGACTGGTACCTCTTAAAAAGGTTAAGCAGTGCTTTTGCGTTTCAGGGGGATAATGCAAGCTGATTGCTGAATACACTTACCACAATGCTATTCTATTGCAGAAAATGAATCATAACACTACAGGTTCAAAGCAGACATGGTCGGAGGCCAGGTTTGTTTAATACATATTTTTTTAAAAATAGGTTTAAATGTCTGCACAAAACGCTAGAGAAGAATACAGCACAAAGACATTTCTTTTGAGTTTTTCACTATTTCCAACATCTTTTGCCTTCACTGGGTCCTGTGTTAAGAGAAATTATTTTTTTTAAAGTGCAAAATGTTCCATGTAGTCTCTTAAATAACATGAACTCATAAAAGCTTTGAATTAGCATTAAAAGAATTAGAATAGCATATTCACGTCACACCTCTCAACTCCCCAAATGTATTTCAATGTCTATCAATTTACATAATCAGTTTGTGAATTTCATTAGTCACAAAAAAAAACATAAAACCTGTTAATTTTTTAAACAGTAAAACCAGTTTTACCCCACAATGGTCTGATAAAGTCTCAAAGTACAAATGTTATCTATTATCTCCTAAGGAAAATTAAGCAATTAATATGTGTTGTCTTAATGTCACAATGCAACAGAAATGGTGCACAGATTTTTTTCCTCCTGTTTTGTCAGATTATTGAAAAAGGACATTTCACCGGAAGTTCGAGTTATGAAATAGGTTAAAAGGTATGAGTTAAGCAAAAACTTAAAAATTTTTGACAATAAGATCATTAAGATACATTTTTAAAAAATAGGGTTTATTTCCATTTATTGCAAACTCTAAAGAGCATTAAAGATTGTCAACGCCATATTTCAAAACAAATATTTTCTCCTCACACTTGTCTTTAGCCATAATCCTTCTAAATGTTTGATGCAGAGTGCCAGTTGTTTGAATTGGTATAACTGTCACATAGTGAAACACTCTCGTAGTGGTTAAGGATATGGATATATGAGACCTAAGCCTTACAGCCTTGCACGGTCTATGCTCATTTTTTATTCTCTAACTTTTTATGGTCTCAATTCATCACTGTCGTCTAATCTAAATGTGGTGTACACTTGTGAAGAGGATGTTTGCTGCCACCACTGTGCCCCAGGGAGAGAAAAAAAAAACGGTGGACTGCAGCTATCCAGAGTCTGTTTCCTCTTGTATCTGACCACTAGAACCAATTATCTCCAAAATGTCCCAGTCTGAGAACCAAGACATTTTTTAAATGCATTGGTGGTCTCAGATTCAGACTCACTCAATGTTACAGTTGTAGAAACCACTGAGCAAAGCAAAATAGTGGAATATTTAACCACAAGCCCATAAAGTCCTTCAAACAGGCACTGTCCTACCAACCAGATCAATATGGATAAAATATTTCAGAGACTATATCAAAGTCTCAAACCTAAAAAAACGTACTGGCATACAGTATCGTGGACAGTTGAGCAAAAGATCAACCATGTTGTATGCTTAAACTGTAAGAAACATGCTTGAAAGTTGCAAGAGATAAAAGAACGGCAGGTTTTAATAGGATGGAGCACTGTTGGCTATCTAGAACAATCGAGAGAGAACACCCATTAAAATGAACATCATTTCCTTAACAATAAAATTGCACTCTATTGTATGGAGTGGCATGCTGACTCTTAATACTTTTTAAATTGATTTTCATATAGAACCCCCGCGGGGGGCAATTCCATTTCCATACGAGAATGTGTGGCACTCTACTCACTCAATTAATCGCATAATACGATCAATTTCTGCACCAAGAGAAGTCACACACCAGCGTTTTCTCATAAGAACAGCTTAGTGTTTTAGGCTTTTTATAGCATGCTCCAAGCTCTGTTATGCAGTGTAAAAATCACAAAAAAACATGGCTAGAAAAATGTAAAGATAAATTGCCGGATTTTTTTTATCTCATCCCCTGAGCCACAGGAGGGTTGAGAGCAGTGTTGGGAAAGTTCACTTTCTACATGAACTAGTTCAAAGTTCAGTTCACAAATTTTTAAATGAACTAGTTCAGTTCATATTTCATACTTAATTTTGAACTAATTCATAGTTCTTTTTTTCCATATGTTGCTGCGAGCTATATTTTTTCAAAATTATTGTCGTAGCCCATATAGAACCAAAGATAGCAGTTATTTTATCGGCGGGCAAAGTTTGCACAGAAATGTACGATTTTTCCCATCTTCACCGACCTTGTCATAAAACTCATTTAAATGATCATACGACACCTCATTGCTGCTTTTTGTTTTGATCACGCATGCGGCGTTGCGACACTGGTGGCTGCCTGGTGTTGCCAGATTGGGTGTTTTCCGCTACATATTAAGGCCTGTTTACGGTGTGTTTTAGCCGGCTTTTCGCCAGGAAGGCTCGATAGAAATCTGGCATCCTATTGAATGAAGTTAAACTGAGAGTGCTGCCGTTCACAGACACCAGAATGTAGAGGTGGGCGATACTGCAAAATTCGGTATCGATCCGATAACAAGTAAATACAGGGCCTGTATCGCCGATATCGAAACCGATAGTTTTTAAATTTAAAAGTATGCACTTGAACTTACATGCACTTTCCTGTGCTAGAGCAGTGTGCCATGATTTATGAGGTGAATGCATCATTAATATGCTAAATCTGAATACATTTTCATGACCACTAAATATTTTGTGATTTGTGCTCTCAACTCGCCTGTAATTAATCAGTGACTTTTACCAAACTACCCTGATTATAGTAAATGCACTATAGTACACTAGCCTACTGTTCAAAAGTTTGGGGTCTGTAAGATTTTTAATTCTCTTCTGCGTTTATTTGATCAAAAATACAGTAAAAACTGTAATATTATTACAATTTAACAGGCTATTCTGTAATTTATTCCTGTGATCAAAGCTGAATTTTCAGCATCATTACTCCAGTCTTCATGATCCTTCATGATGAGAATTAATTTTAATATGCTGATTTGCTGCTCAAGAAACATTTCTTATTATTATCAATGTTGAAAACGGTTTCATGTTTTTGTGGAAACCATGATACATTTTATGCAAAATTATTTGATGAACAAAGTTGAAAGAACAGCATTTATATGAAATAGTTTTTTTAAACTAGTGTAAAACCCTTGACTGTCACATTCGATCAATTTAATGCATCGATCCTTGTTGAATAAAAATATTAATTTCATTAAACAAATCTTACTGACGTCAACATTTTTAACCGTCATGTAAACTTTTAATATGTTTATTGCGAAATAACTCTCGATTGTTTCTCTGTCATCAAGGCTTCGTTTCCCAAACACACTGTGACAGAAGCACTAGCATCGAACGCTCTCTGGGATTGATTTTTTT
Organism: Siphateles boraxobius; assembly: GCF_051911475.1. NCBI lineage: Eukaryota > Metazoa > Chordata > Actinopteri > Cypriniformes > Leuciscidae > Siphateles > Siphateles boraxobius. The sequence goes on from NW_027509197.1 coordinate 28,011,371, forward strand.
CATCTTGTATCCATATGACTAGGAGAAATAGTTCTACCAGAGCCCGTCTCCGTCTACCCTTTTTAGACATTCTCTGGTTCTACCCTACACAATATTTCAATATTTCGCATATTTTTCAACTTAGAAGGTTTTTTTACACACTGAATTGTGTTCTAAATTAATAAAATTACTGGTAAAAAAAACACACATTTGGATCGATATTTTCCGCCCACCCCTACCAGAATGAACGAGTTCACAGTAACGTTCATCAGGCAGTAATACAGTACGTTCAGTTCACGTTCGCCCAAAATATGAACGAGTTCAGGAACTATCGTTCAATGAACGCGTTCAGGCACAACACTGGTTGAGAGTAAAACTGGAATTGTTCAAGTTTCCCCAGAGCTGGTGATATATGAAACCAGAGAACCGATAAGAAAATGTGGTTGATATATTAAAGCCGATAAATAATGGATTATTTCCTTCAACTGAGACACTTCACTTCGCATTTTTGAATTGGCTCGAAATATGATTGGAATCAGATAAATCTGATCATTTTTCAAATATCAAGAATTTTCAGTATTGGAAACAATTTTCACATTGGTGCATGCCCTAATTTCCAGATGATGTTTTTAAAAAACAGTAAGAATGAATAGGTGTTGACTTTATACATAGAAATATAGTGATTTGGGGTTAGTAAGATTTTTAACTAATAATTTATGAAAGCCTCTTATGCTCACAAAGGATGCATTTTTTTAATCGAAAGTAAAGCAAAAACACCAATATTGTGACATTTGTAAGTGACCCCCCCCCCCCCCCCCCCCCGCATTAATTTTATTTTTTTTAAAATTTGAACAGTTGTGTACATTTAATATTTATATATATAAAAAAGGTCTAAATAATCTAAGGGTTATCATTTTTAAATTAAACCAAAGTATGATGTGAGACATTGACAGAGGAGATGTTAATATTCTGAAGAAGTGAACAGTCACACTTACATGTGAAAAGGTAACATGAACTTGTTAAGGTCCCCCTTTTGTGAAAAGGAAAAACATTTAAATATGTAATTTTGGAGATCAAAAATTAGTTTTAAGGGATACAATTATTGAGGGGGACTTTAACATGATGCACCTTGATTCGTTATGATTAAGTGATTGAAAGGCTCCTTTCTTACTTACATTGGCTTTGATTGTGTTTGTGCTTATCTAGTGATATTTTCTATCCCCTAACTCACAGAATCCTTTCTGCATTTTTAAACGTTCATTAAGACATTATTAGACTTAGGAAAACAGTCTAATGATGGCCATGGTGATTTCGGGTTTTACTATCCTTGCCTATATTGTAGAGACCAAATGTACTCGCAAATCCTGACCCACACACACTTTTATTCCACTAATTTACAACCACATCCCACAGAAATATCCTCAGAGAGAATGTTATGGCGTTCTAATCAAACCACTACACATTCACAAACCAATACGGCACATAATTCCAGGGCAAAAATCTATTATGCTCCACTGTTAACATTCATTGGGAGATTTGGAGGAATCCCTTCATTATAGCACTTAACACCTCGATGGACTATGCCCACTGAGACCAGCACGCCACACAATTTATCACCGGGAGCTTCAATGAAGCCACACACACACAAACACACACACACACAAACACACACACACACACACACACACAAACACACACACACACACACACACACACACACACACACACACACACACACACACACACACACACACACACACACACACACACACACACACACACACAAACACTGCTATGAGCCAACCTACAATAGCAAAGACCTGAGAGCCAAGAGCTAGAGTCCTAATGGATATCAGCACAGCAAATTGCTCTCCCTCTCTGAAGACAATCCAACAATCCTGAAAAGAAAAAAAAGCGAGTTAAAAGACAGTCAAGCCTTTTTAAGACTGCAAGAAGTGGAGGGCCATCCGTTAAAAAAAAAACAAAAAAAACTGGCTTTAGCAACAGCCCTGGATGTGCAGCAGGTGTTGCGCAGGGATGTAATTCATGAGAACATCAAGCTAAATTACAATTGAACTGACATCACACACTCAATCTAACAATCCTATATCATCAAGGGATTTCACTGATGATAAGCTGATGAACAAGCCAAGGTTCACTGCAACTGTCAGTCACAAAAATCTTCCTAAAACAACAAGAGAAGCACTAATTAACAAAGTGGGCTGATGGTTATTCTAGAAGAATGGCATCATAATGTGTGAATTCTTGTGAAACGCTTGGCTCATATTAAAAGCAGCTAGTGTACAGATTCCCAATGTATTCTTAGTAAAATTCTTAATAAATAAAGTATATAAATATCCGAAACAACCTAGCTCGAGGCAAAAAAAATGTTCACTACTTTAAATCTAACAGTGGGTATTTTAATTAACGTCTGTGATTACAATTTTTGGAATTAGTTTCCCAAAGGATTCATTCAGTGTCCCTTTCTGCAGGTTGGTGGAGACAAGTTCAGTGTCTTTTTGCATCATGAATGAGTCACTGAATCAGTCAAGGGCTGTTCACACTGACAGCAATTTGCAGGGACATAGTAACCAAAGGTTATTCATTTTCAAAGAGATTAACACGCGTGCAAGAGTCAATTTACAAAAATGAGAAACAACAGATCCGGCGACTACCAGTAAGAGCACAGCAAGTGATCCAGCCCCTAATAGAGTTGGATACCACAGCAAAGTAAAGTAGGAAAGACTACTACCAACCACAGTACAGTGTGTGAATCTGCAACCTTTCAATTTACTGTTCATTTAAAACTCTGAGTTGTTCACAAGCGAAACAAGTCTTATAATCATTGTATCAATATAGAGCAAGCAAAATAGCATTTTAGTGCATCCCATGAATGAGCATGGCATTGGTTGGAGTTGCTAAACGAACATCTCGCTCTGTGTTGAATTTGGAACCGCATACTACTCCAATTTTAATTATATCCTTCTATGGCACCAATAGTAAGTATGCGGTTCCGTATTCAGCAACTGTTCTTGAACGAAATCAATGAATGAACAAATCATTTTGTTTGAATTGCTGAAAAACTCAAGGAGTCATGTTGTTCCTTCAGTTTGTGTGAATAATTAAGAATGTTGACTGCAAGAAGAACAAGTCACAAATTAACCAAAACTCTGTGTTTAGGCTATTTGCCTCACAGACATGAGAAATAGGCATAAATAGAAAGCTTGAAATGTCTATTTTTGAACAACCGAATCAGAATCGAAAGCAAATACTTTCTGATTATGTAATCCAAATGAAAGGTGCATTTTCCTCTATAAGCGCGAGTCAGCAACATCAACTTCATATTTGTAGTCAACACAGACTCAATTCAAATGTCTACTTGCTATTTTATCGACACATTCATAAAAAGCTACTTTTGGCTTTAGATTCATTCAAATGTAAAGATCTGTTAACTAACCACCACCATGTCTAGCAAAAACAAAAAATTCTGCTTACAACTTCTCGTCGCAGAATTCAGTTCTCTTTCATTTTGGTTATATTTTATAATTAACTTCTTTTTTTTTACTTCAATTACTTGCGTATGCATAGTAGCCTACATAACAAATTGATTTTAAAAGTGGTTGATTAACTTGTTGTCAACACGATCCTTTGTACTTGGTGCCAATATCAAAACAATGTCAAACAATATCAAACTTTTGCAAATCATCATTCACAACAGACTTGTTTGACAACATGTTTCACATTGCCACGCCTTCCCAACGACACAACTCTTCCATTCTTGATTCATGTGGAATAGAGTTCGAGTTGATATTCGAAACTCCACTTAAAGCAAAAAGCGTTCACTTTAGGTTAAGTTGGATCTGTATTTCAACACCCGTGCGCCCAGGCTAGCCAAAACGTGGAATTAAAGTAGTTTTATTGTGTATCTTTTGGCTAGCATGTCAACTATCCTCGCTATGTAAAGCTGCACTGTGTAAACAAAAGCTTGGTCTCTTAAGTTGGATAAAGACTAACCGTCATTCAGATGAGGAACGGTCTTCCATCCAACGATTTCCCACTAGATGCATTCCATTTATGTTCTGGAACACATCTACACAGTGCTTGTTGCTGGTGGTCGCGCTTTTCTAAATGGGTTAATATGTAGCGCTCTACCCCCACCTGCCGTCCCGTGAGAAGTACCATCCTCTAAAATATATACACACTTCACAAGACTTTGGCAGTGGTCAGTTTCAAAGACGCACTTGAGTCACTGGAGCTATGAACTATATGACGTGTGTTTGTTATTAACATACTAACACATGCACAACGCGCCTCCACCCAAAAATGCAACCTTTATTCTGGTTATCTCAAGAAAATAACCCTGCTCAACATGCACTGAAATTATTATTTTTTTTTAATGAAATTATTAATATTAATAACATACAAATAATAAAAATATATATATTTATTTATTTATATATGTAACCTATGTATACTCACCCTCTCATGTACTTCTATATAGGCTATTTATATTATAGATATTTAGTATTTTTTTATGTAAAAGAAGTAAACAAAACATGTCATGCGTAATTGTAAAAAGTAACTTTTTGTCTGAGATTACGATCAAATGCAACCCATACCCAATATCTGAATCTAGCAAACGCTAGACCTCCACCAGACCACCTCGAGAACCGTCTGCAAGAATTCTCAAGCCCCACATGAGTCTATTATAACAAGTGCAAACAGAGAGCCTTTGCATTGTTAATAAAATGTAAGCTTATTCTGTCAAAAGAAATGTTTTCTCCAAAGGGACGTGCCCAAACTGCAAAGCAGCGCACAACAAATCCGCCCCACTCCTCGTAGCTACGTCCCCCTCATTCAGATAGACCCCTTCAGCGAAATGCATGCCCGAAAGCAAGTCTATTTTCTCACACTTCTCATTTTCATCCTCACAATCATGCGTCCATACCTTGGCTGCCACCGATGAGCAATCCGAGGAAACAGAGGACGGTCCGAATCATTTTCAGCAGGTCCTGATGGACAGCGGCCAGTGCTCGAAGTGAGTTGTACGGACGCTGGACGCTGGTTCTCCCTCTCCGCGCGTGTCAGTCGCTGGCGCGCACGAGCTCGCTCACTACTCACTCGCTCACTGTCTGCCACAGACGGGATCTGTTGAGGAGCTCTAAGCAGCTGTGCCTCAATGCAGTACTTTTTTCAAATGCGCCGAACCAGCCCAACCTACCAGCAGCAGTGCATCGCGGCAGGTACAAACCAATGTCCATCATCAGATCAGTCATACGTATTGATTATTCAGCAGCCTCACAGAAATAGTGGAGTCCTGAAGTCTAAAACCACATTAAATTCGGAGCTGTGGTCCCATTTAACCCCGAAATTATTCGTTTTATGATTTTGAAAAAAAGAATTAGGCTACAAAAAATAAAGGGCATGATGTAAAATAGTTTAAATCAAATATGCCTATTTTAGCTTTCTAGATTACTTATCAAATAAGAATATTTGTGACATTGGTCGATGGTCAACTCCTTTGGACAAAAAGTCAGATGTTTTGTTTCCAATAAAGCTCAAGGGGATCTTTAAGACTTTCTCAAATATTTTCCCATTTTTATTCCAATTTGTGAAGAAGAAGAAATGTTAGGTGACTGATGAATGAAATTAGTAAACATCTTGGAAAATAAAGTTAACACTAATGAAAGATCAAGTTCAGTGCATTGCATCATACAGTATCACATGCAGTATGAGGTTCCATATATCCATACTATTCATACGGCATATACAACTTTTATTCAGAGAGTTTTTGGTTACTAAACCATTTCCCAGGCTCTCTGGCTTGTTTATCTAATTCCAAGCAGGAAACTTAAAACCCTCAAAAGACCTCCATAGGGCCATTACATCAAGCTACATAAACTTCATTTAAGGTCCATTCGGTGCATGTGACTACAAACACTCCCTTTTTTTGGTCCCTGTTGACAGGTGTGACCCATAACTTTGCATGGGTCAGAACATGATACTGGAGTTACTAAAGCTAAACCCCCAAAATTGCAAAGTTCCATAATTGCTTTTTTTTTCTCCAGTTTTTATTTACTCATAACATTAAGCACACATACTCAACTGGTGGCAGGAAAAGTATCTGCGACTTTAAAAATACCTCAATTTCACCTTGACATAGCACACACACACTCCCTGCAGAGTGAATGATATTCTGGAGGAGAGGCTTAGTGTATGTTTAGGTAAAGCATGGCTATGGTTCTGTTTACCTGCAGCTTAGTGATGTTTGTTTATCTAAGGAGATGATGCAGGCACTGTCATGGAAAAAAGATATTGCATTAACGCAGAGAAGAGCTGTGGCAATGAGACATGCACTATACAAATCTAGAGAGAACAGAATTAATTTGAGGGCAAATTCTGTCAAATATCAATTTCAACACATGATGATTTTGTAGGCTTGTCTATAATGTACAGCTAGTGGAGTCCAGCAAAATTGTCAACACGTAAGTATTTATTGTCTCAGATACAAGAAGTAGATGGAATGCCTGGAATTTCTAAGAACAATTTCCTGATCGCACAGTTGTGCATACTTTAAGGTAAAAGAAGAGAGTTTGGCAAAAATAAAATAATCACCTTCCACTTTGATAAGTGAAAGGCTTATTCATAGAGTTCCTAGGCTGCAAGGTTTGTAGCCGAGTCTGAAATTATAAGACTCAGCTTTGACTCTATTATAATCTCAAGGCTCTCTAAAACAGAATCTATAAAACAGGAACTTCAAATTAAGCAGCAATTTCAAATGGTGACTTATTCATGGCTGCATGGTTTGCTCCTATTGGGACACACTAAGGTTGATCTTTGAAAAACCACAGATCGTTGAAATATCACATTAATGCTTCTGAATGACAAAAAAAATGACAATTATTCCAATTATCTATTAACATATTTTGAATGACTTCTTTCATTTACTGAAGGACTGATGGAAATGGACAGAGACAAATGCTTATTTGGGCGTAATAGTTTCAACAGTGTTTTTCCAAATCAAGTTATTATGCTTATTACGATTAAAAGCTCCACGATGAAGAGGAAAACCTCTCAATTTCAAGCTCTTCTGCCCCTGACAGACACAACACTTTGTTACTCTCCAGATAACATCATTAATGAATATAAGTGGAATGAATACTTTGTCACAGTCAAATGCTCAGCATACATGTCACATATAAAAGGAGCTTTAAACAGGAAGCTGAGACACACAGACAGTGTAGATACGGGATTAATGAGTCAGAGAAAATGAGAGGCTGTGATTAAGAGGTTCCTTTGTATAACAGACCAGTTCAGAGCATTTTCTCTATCTGTGTGGCTGGAGCAAAGAACCATGAAACAGAATACTGGCCATAGAAACTTCCTGGACTAGAGATGAGCCAAAACTTAGAGGTGGAACAAAGTCAGAAATGTTGATGTAAGCTCAAATATCCTGAAGGATCAATCTATAATATTATGTCACGTTTCTTTTGGCCAAGGCAGAGGGAATGTTGAACTGAGAGTTGCAAAGTCATTATGTAGCCTACTATAAATCATCAATTAATTTTTTTTACAAGAAATTAATTAAAAGAGTGGTTCTGGTGGTATAGGGTCACAGACAAAAGGTAAGGTAAATTAAATTTATTAAATAAGAACTACAATTATTTATTTTGTATCATTATTTTTTCTTTCTTTTTCTTTTGCTGTGAATTATTGGCTGCTAAGAGGATTAAAACCATTTAAATTCAGGGCACACTTAGAAAACAACATGGTTAATTTTTGTTTAATAAAATTGAAAAAAAGAAAGAATTAAACAATATAAATAAATAAACTCTTTATAAGAATGTCATTTCACAAGACATTAATACATTTTTACAACATAGAATAATTATGGTTGGCATGCTACACGGACCCCAAAAATTATATTATTAATATTGCATAAACATTATATTATAACATTTAAAACTTATATGAAACTTATATTAAAACTACAAACATTTTGGTGTATTTTCTTTGCTAACAAATGTTATGTTAAAAATGCTAAATTCCATTTACTTTGGTCATTTTGTTATAGTGCAGTGGCATTCATGCATTTATATTACTTTTAAGTGAGGCCTATAATAATATTAAAATATGTAGCTTTATTTAATTAACAATGACAGTGCACACTTCAGCACATATATAATCTTTTAGCTAATTACTTTACATGCAAGTATGCTTGTACTATTAGCTACTGTAGCAGTTAACAGAAAAATATTTGAGTAAACGATTTTGAATTTAAAGTAGTTCACTTTTTAAAAAACTTTTGCTGATAATTTACTCACCCCCATGTCATCCAAGATGCCCATGTCTTTCTTTCTTCAGTCGAAAAGAAATTAAGGTTTTTGATGAAAACATTCTAGGATTTTTCTCCATATAATGGACTTCATGGGGTACCAAACGGTCCAAGGTCCAAATGACAGTTTCAGTGCAGCTTCAAATGGCTTTAAACGACACCAGACGATGCATAAGGGTCTTATCTTGCGAAACGATCGGTCATTTTAAAAATAAATAAAAAACGTTTAAGTTTTATAAGCATACATGCTCGCCTTGCTCTGTTCTGTGATGCACGTTCGTGACTCTCCTGTTCGAAATCGTTCATCAAAATGAACAAATCTTTTTTCGAGTCATTTCGTTCATTCAACGAACGAAATGACTCGAACAAAGATTTGTGAACTACTCCTTTAAAGATACATATTTTAATGGTCTAATAAAATTGAATTAAGTTTCAGCTACACTAAATATTTAAGTGGAATTATAGTTTAATTTAATATTATGTGGACTCAAATGAAATAAGTTCACATAACTCATAAATAGTTTTTAAACTTAAAGCTGCAGTAGGGAGTTTTGAGAAAATGTTGACTTAGCCTGAAAATTTGAACAAGCACAACTTACAGGTCCAACCCCCTTGCTCTCTGCTGCGCTACAGCCCTCCCTCCACAGCTCCTCCCCCACAGCGGAGCCTGCCGTGAATGCGCAGGCTAGTAAGCAGGACCACCGATGACGGCTGATTATAAACAGTTATGGAACATTCACTAATAGGGACGAAATATCAACAATATGCTTTACATTGAGTATGGCCTGCCCATACTTTGACTACAAACTTGGTCCTCAAATCATTATGTATTTTGCAATACATGTAACTTTATAAGGTTGCACTCTTTCTATAAGTTATAGCTACTAAGATAACGTTAAAGGATTAGTTCACTTTAAAAAAAAACTTTTGCTGATAGTTTACTCACCCCCATGTCATCCAAGATGTCCATGTCTTTCTTTCTTCAGTCGAAAAGAAATTAAGTTTTTTGATGAAAACATTCCAGGCTTTTTCTCCATATAATGGACTTCAATAGGACACAAACGTTTCGAGGACCAAATGACAGTTTCAGCGCAGCTGAACAAATCTTTTTTCGAGTCATTTCGTTCATTCAACGAACGAAATGACTCGAAAAAAGATTTGTTCATTTGGATGAACGAGTTTGAACAGGAGAGTCACGAACGACGGTACGTGCTCGGGCTGTGCAAGAGAGGGGTGATCAGCGCGTACACGAGCGTGATTGACACTGCTAAGTCATTCCTCCTGGCTCTGATTGGTTGTTTCTGACCGGGCGCGGTGTATTTCTGCAAATGGCAGTAGGACCACAGGGAGCAGCCAGAGGAGCCTGATTTTTTTCACAGATTATCTGTCTCATATTGTACTTTCAGGACATAATGAGAGTTTTAACAAATATTTGTTTTTACAAAAGCTACCTACTGGAGCTTTAAATGTAGAGCGGCGCACAACCTAACGCTTTTAGACTTTCTCAAATTGTGTAAACCTATACTTAGGGTTCAGAGTATTTACTTTTCCCGAATTAATTTATTAATTAATTAATTTCACACGTCTAGTACAAATATGTGGTTTTGTTTCATTAATTTCATTAATTCGTTTATACTTTTTTCTTGATTTACCCAGAAAAATGGAAGTGAAATGGACAACATGCCCCATACATTGTTACATATGAGGGGTGCATTGTAACATGAACAAATGACAGATTAAAATTTTATCTGATCTAATAAAAAAAAATACAATAAAAAAATAAACTAAAATATCTTCTCAATTAAATTTCATAAAAAATAATGGCATTTTTTAATAATTAAAAATAACCACATTTTTTGAGTTTGACAACAAACACACCATAAAACACAGCTATATAGCACAGTTCAATCCATAATCATAATTAATAATTTCTGAACACTGATTCTCAGTCTTTATTTACCTTTTTTTTCCCTCATGGTTTAACAATATAATTAATAAAAGTATAGAATTGAATAACTAGTTTTAATAGAGGCACACTGTAACGCAGTGTTATAACGTTCCCCATCTGCAGAACTGGGATTTAAACCCAGATAGTGTCTTCCGGTAGTTAGCGAACCATTGAAGAACTATCTCAACTGTTAAATAACAGATTGGAGATTCAAGTAATAGCAGATTTGTCTAATTTTAAATAAACACAAAAAATAGAGATGACAATTTAACATTTACTTTTGCTGTTTAAATACATTTTCAGTGATATCTTCCAAAGATTTCTGAATTTTGGTGCATTTTTTTCTCTATAAAGTGTTGATATGACAACTAATAAATACACCATTTTTCATCATGCTAGCATGTGTGGAAGTATTTAAAACAAGTGTGTTGCAACCAACCCCGCGTTAGGTTGTGCCCTACTCTCCCCTATTAAGGCAACCGGTTTTCTCAAATGGTTTGAGTTACCTTAACTCATTGGATATGTCTTTAATCTGTTTTTCACATATATGAAAGCCAAACAATGTATTTCTCTCCACAAATACATTAACATTACTGATTCTTGACATTTGATTCTTTGTATTTGAGTTGGTTTGCGAGCTTCCCTCTTAACTCATGTTGCATCGTTTCACACCATTGCTTGTCAGGTGCTGAACTCATTCTCGGCATGTCAGACGTCAGCGTCCCCGTGTCCTAACGGCCTATATGCTCAGAGACAGAGGCAGAGAGCTGAGACTGAAGAGGAGACACATTCATCAATAAGCCATTAGCAATCCTGCTTTGAGCATCTGCAACCGAAAGCTTCTTCTTACAGCCTCATTCACTGTCTATTCATTGATCCTAGCATGTGTTAACTGAGCAGAAACATGGGCGCGACGTCACTGACACCATCTCTGAGCCACTGAGCTGGTGATTGGCCTTAAATGAGGGCCAGAAAACTTGGAGAAGTAATGATAATGAGCTGATGGTTTGTGAGACATTCAATACATCATTTGTGAATGAAAGTATTAGTTAAGTTAAGTGATACAAAAAGAATATGCAGATAAGAATGTTAATCCCACCGAACATAATGCATCGTTTTCCAAGTCGTGACTGTTTATTTATGAAATTACACTCTTCTTTAAAAAAAAAGAATCTTCATTGACATCTGCAGTTCCATAAAGAAACTTTCACATCCGTTGCAGAAAAGGTTTGGTTTTTGTTATCCTTGTTTTCTTCTCACAAAAATATTAATTAATATACATATAAAAATAATAATTTCAGTGCAATTATTCTGCATATTTCATGCTTAAAAAATTTAATGGAAATTTTATATTGTATGACAAATCCAGTATGACCTATACTTATCACGAGCGATATATATATATATATATATATATATATATATATTAGTGCTGTGCGTTAAACGCGTTATTAACGGCGTTAACGCAAACACATTTTAACTGCGTCAATTTTTTTATCGCGAGATTAACGCTCTTTTTGGCCTAGCAAACAACATCACACCGGATAGCTAGACCGGAAACAAAACAACAGGCACGCCGCACGTACTTGTTTGGGCTTGCGCGCCGGCCAAAGAGTAGTAGGCTAACGGTACGTTTTGAGTGGATGGCGCGAGCGCGAGACGCCGTTCTAGAGACGTGCACTCTCAACGCAATAGAGTGCAGCGCGGGACTAGATTTGATGGCCGAGTGCGAGGGCGGCTCGAGCGGTAATGCACTCACTCTGTGTGCGGATACGGGAGAATAAAACGATTCGCGGGACTCCCGCAAACTAGAAATATCTATGAATAAAACATAAAAACTAATACATTTTTATTCATATGTTGCAGAAAAGCAACAAGAACAACTAAAACAAAATAGAAACGATTTACAGGCCAGAGTTTCTTTTTATAACATGTTTGCAGCGTTGAGGGATGTAGCGAATCACAGACATATGAAGAAGCATCAGAAGCATTTAAAATAGACTCCCCACACCGCTCAAAACAGACTTTTTGTTCAGTGCTGAATTCTGTAAGCTGGCAAATCCTCAAATTATAACAAACAAAGTGTATATATTATGAAAGATGCATTGTGCAGTCAGCTTCACTGATAATAACAGATGTGTGAGATTGTGATGAACTGTCAGCTTTTTAGGAATTATTAAGGGAGCGCACTTTGCGCGCATTCAGTCATGCCAAACCATGCACTCAGTAGCCTGCTTGCTTTTATGTTATAACAGTGGTTTGTGTGTTAATGCTTTAATAACAAATAATTTATCAGGAGCATTTATGCTGATGTGTATGGTGGCGACACGTAGGCGAAAGTATTTGGAGGTAGCCTACAAAAAAAGAGTGTATTTGCGGGCGGGAGCGGGACAAAAATGTTGCAGGCGGGAGAAAGTAACATAGAAAATAGTTGAGAACGTCAGTTATAACGACCCACGTATGAAAAAAATTGACGGGTTTAAATCGGGCTTGGGCTCATAATTACAGTTTATGTGTCGGGCCGGGCTCGGACACAATGCGCACGGGCTCGGGTCGGGCTTGATTTTTTTGGGCCCGATCTAAGCTCTACAATGGATGACTTCAGACAGAAGCACATGGATACCACAGCTAAGAACAAACTTACTGCTGATCCACTTTTCCATGTTGATAAGAGCATTAAAATTAGAAAAAATAATGAGACAAATAGAAATCAAGGGACATTTAGAATAGATAAAAATGTGCGATTAATCGCGAGTTAACTATGGCATTAATGCGATTAATCGCGATTAAATATTTTAATCGTTTGACAGCACTAATATATATATATATACCGTAATTCCTCAAATAAAGACCAGGGCCTTTATTTACCTGAACTGCAGAAGGTAACAGGCTTTTATTTGAAGCAGGCTTTTGTTAGAGTCAGGCCTTTATTTCTAATTCCATCTTTTTGAAAAATAATTTCCAAATTATTTTGAAAAAAAGCACTTCCTGCTTCTGGAACGCGGAGTAGGGATACAGAACTTTCGGTCAACAGTATTTCTCAATAAGGATTTAGATTATCAGCCATAATGTCTAAACCATCCGAGGTAGACTGACCACGAGCTATGAGGTTGTGAAACTAAGGGTTTTGCTCCTGTAGAAGCTATAATTTCGTATGAAATCAACCTTGTTTTAAGAAATCGTGTTTTATCCGCGATCTTATGAAAAAACAACTACACTACCCACAATCCTAAGCGTAGCAGCAACGTCTGCTGATTTGTCCAACTCGCTGTTACCATAGAAATGTTTACTCTACTGGCAAACGGCAGGCTACACCCACAGCTGTTGTTGTAGTGTACCGGGTTTAGGGCTGCAACTAACGATTATTTTGATAATCGATTAATCGGACGATTATTTTTTCGATTAATCGATTAATCGGATAGAAATTAAATTAGATTTTTTTTTATTATAACTAAATAAAACCGTAAATCAGGGTATTTATGTGTAAAATTGTACTTTAAAAAGTGCAAAAGCCACACATTGAGTTTTACTAATATCAATATTTGCATTGTTTTTAATGATAATTGCTGATGGCAAGTTGACAAACATGATTATTGTTAAAAAAATGATATCCAACATATTATGTTTTAACACAATTTTTGTTAAAACAAATTTACACAGACATGTTGTTCAGATGTGAATATCTGAACTAAAAACAAACTAAAAACATCTAAAATATATAATTCATTTAATTTTTATTTAAAATTAATTATATATAAGGAATATAAGGATAAAGAATATAATATATATTATATATATAATATATAAAAGAATATAATATAAGGATAAATTGCTTAAATAAATATAGAAAGACTGAAAACAATTGTGTGAATGTAGAGCCGCAGTAGATCGCGTTTGAAAAACAATTAAAACTTAGTAGACAAATGCTATAAAAAGAGAACGGAATGGAGGTAACGTTACCCAGCAAGCTAACAGGCTTGAGTAAAGGACAGGAGAAATTATGCATTAGTGCACAAGCATTCGCTGAAAACCACTGAGTACAGTGACTAAAAAACAATATTTTACTGCTGCTGTTATTAACTGCCTTTGTATTTAATGCTTCACTTTGTAAACACCGTTTTAATTTAACCTATTTCTGCGGTAGCGCTATTTTAATCCATCACTTACGTTGCGAGCGAACTGATTGCGCAACCTGATGCTCGAGACAAAATACAGACATCCCAAGATCCCGGAAGTCCCGGGAGTCTCCCGCATATTGATTGCGGCTCCCTGATGCCCCCGAATTAGTTCAAACTCCCGAAATCTAGAGCGCGCAAGCAAGAGCGCGCATGCGAGACAGAAGAGACTGCTCCAAACCGTGTAGCGCGCGCGCTCGGCAGAGCGCCTGAGGGAGAGAGACCTTGCGTGTGTGTGCGTACCAGTAAACGCTCCCCGTGACGTAAGCAGACCAACTAATCTATAATGACATTCGTTGACAACGATTTTCATAATCGATTATAATCGATTTTATCGATTAGTTGTTGCAGCCCTAACCGGGTTGCTCTGCATCAGGACGTAGACAGCCATACCTCAGCTTTCACGCTTTCCCACTTAAGAGTTTTCATTTACCATCCGAACCACATCGCCATATATGATTTCAGGCAGGTTGCGTAGAGATTTAGTCCAACGGTATCTATCGGACTCCGCCATTGTAAAAAGCTAACCGGAAGAGCCGTATCCCCACTAAAAGACAAACTTCCGGTCTTCAATTTTTTCGTGACATAGGCATAGACTGTAAAAAAAAAATGGACAAAGCGTCTGTGACGTCACCTACAGACTTTCTGAATAACGGTTTAGAGGCCGTTTATGGGGGGTACGGGTGGCGCCATCTTTGAAAATCTTGGGAAATCCTAACCCTGCCCACCTTCTGGCCAATCCATATATGGTTAAAAGGGCGGGCTTTGTGTGAGACTGAGCTTCTTCAACCAAACAGCAGCAGCCTCAGCTATCTGTAATGGTGTGTTCACACCGAACGCAAATGTAATTATTTGCACGAGTAGATTACATGCAAAGTCAATGCAAAGACGCGAATAGACGCATTGAAAAATTTGAACTCGAGCGAATGTTCAAGCGTCTAACTAGACGCGATAGACACGTATTTTACGCACTATTCGCATTTGCTGTGAACACACCATAACGTTATAAGATCGACTGGCAGACTAGGCTACTTTTTACAGTCTATGGCTACTACATTCACTGCAAAGCTGCTGAAGAGTACAACCCAAAATATATTAACACTCCAATGTGGGACATATCAGTCTATCTTATGTTACATTTATTCATTTGGCAGACGCATTTACAGTGTTTCAAACGTCAGTTATAACCATAGGTAAAGTACCTCAAACGCTAACTTATCTGAGGCGATTTAATGCTAACTGTTGCAGTGCCACTGCCCACAAACATTGATGCTAAATAGTGCTAACTACGTATAATAGTAATAGAATGTCACTTTCCGGAAAAAAATGGAGCGTGTCGGTTAACATAAGTGCAGTTTATAGCAGAGCAACAGAGCATTTTATGTACGATATTTCAATACAAATGTTCAGAAAAGATACAGAGGTGGTATGATGTGTCGTGTCAGATCATGGCCGAGACGTCAAATTTCAGGAATTCCACTCGGCGCAGCCCGTTATCAGCTGTCAATCAAGCTGTCAATCAAAGTTAACCACGCCCTTATTTGTCATACATTTTATATCTAAATACGATCTAAATTAACGAGTTAGAAAAAAATTCACCCCCCTCACAGTTGTCAGGCACTCGGAACCTATCGAAAAATACAATAAAAGTCCATGGGACCAACCTGTAAAAACATGATTTTATGCTGTGAAAACGGACATTTTAACATGGAGTCTATACACGGGTTTCTTGTATACAAACAATACCGGATGCGCGCGCATCCAGGAGGCAAAAAAACGCTATCTGTTATGCCGAGTTCTGTAAAAGAACATAGTAATTAACGTAGATTACGCATTGTTTGTAATTTCTTGTTGACTCAATAATAAACTGCAATTTCAGAGTTGGATCTGTTTGTTTGCGTTTCATATTAATATAACATTATGTAAAACATCCAACTGTTTACGAATAAAAATCCGGGCATACTGTGATGCATGTATGAATTATCATGTTAGACTAAGGTCGTTTTCACACCTGAAAGTCCGCAACAAGGTTGGTTGCCTCCTGGTTGCGTGCGCAAGCAGTGATGACGTCGCCAAGAAATCCATGTATGGACATTTGCTTCCTTTTGGGACCAGCCCCTAGCAGAAAAAATTTGGTGTATTGCAGTTTTTCGCACTTCCGGGTAGGCTTCATTTTTCAGATTAGAATGTTGCCGCTTGGACATAGGCCTATAGGATTTGGTTGATGGACGAGACAGCATCGCGATCCCCCCCACCAGCCATGTTTCTATGGTGACGCGTCATGCTTGGCACGTGATTCACCACAGCCAAAATAGCGCTGTATGACAGATGTAGCACTTTTAGTTCTAAATATTAACAAACTTGCTTACCGTGTCATCAACAATCTTCTATTACAAATCTCAAATACATGCAAGTGAGTTTGTTTTGTCGTTTAAAACCCTTTATAAATGATCTTGATCTGTAACGTGAGATGTTTGTTTGGGCCGCAGTTCAGAGATTCCTGTCTGTTGGATTTATTACAGCACGTGAATTCATCAGTTTCTCCCGAAATACACAAAAGTATTCATGGCCCGGTGAACTTGGGGAAGAATAGAGTAAACTTTATAGTTACTTACACTGTGTATCTGATATGAATATAACCCCTCGGCAAATATATTTGAATGAATTGTTATTGCTGCTTCCATAGACACCATTGTGTATTTTACAAACTATAAATGTATTGTTTTGCTATAAATTATATGTATTTAAATGTCTGAAACCTAAAATAAACATTATGTCGTTAAAAACACTGAATAGTTGTGATATACGGTATGACCAGCGCTGAAAGTCCGTCTTTAGCTCAGCGCCAGCCACAGCGCGAAAGCACAGTTTGAATCTGGCAGTGATGTCACGTCACTGTCCATCCGCTCCTCAGTGGTCAGCTGCTGCAGAGTGTGTCGAAATCGAAATTGTTGATGAGATGTAGAGGAAAATATCTAGTGGAAAATGAGTATGTTACGTTATGTCATTATATGAAAGGCACTTAGGAGATTACCTATCAACACTACATTTTCAGACCGGCCTTTATTTGTCTGTGTTGACCCCGCCCCCGGCCACTATCAGAGGCCTGGCGTTTAATTGACTACCAGTTTTTATATGAGGAATTACGGTATATATATATATATATATATATATATATATATATATATATATATATATATATATATATATATATATATATATATATTAGAACATAATCAGAGAGCTGATACAACTATGTGCAAGACATGCTAGACAGACATTATGTCCAACCTTAAATACACAAACACGCCATATACACACACCATACAAAAATAGGCAAACCAGCCTGAACACAAACCTTCTAAGAATTTCTTTTGACACTTTAGACGTTTTATTCTGTGGAAGGATGATGTTTCAGACTTAAAAGTATAATTTAAAAGTTAAAATTTACCACATATAATTAGACCTAATTAACTATGACGGGCAAATAAAAAGATGTTGGCAGCCTAACACACCAATTATGATGACATTTTCTCTGGTAGAAAATTTTCTCTGAATTTACATCTCAGAAACTAAACCACCGCTGCACAAGTTTTTTTATTTATTTATATATATATTTTTTCTTTCGATTGAAGGCTTATCATTCCGGTCACTCACCATGTCTTTCCTCAAATGACACTTGGGAGTTTCTGCAGCCAGAATAGCCTACAAGCTCTTAAAGATCTGTCCATCTCTGTGGTACAATCACTTTCCCCCCATTCAGTATATCATATTAGATTAATTAATTCCATCTTTGGATAGACCAGCCTGTACTTGATTCACATTAATACATATTTATTAGTCAATACTATTGTTCGTAGAGGGTGTTAAAGGGTTAGTTTACCAAAAAAATTAAAATTCTATCATTAATTACACACCCTAATGTCATTCCAAACCTGTAAGACTTTCGTTCATCTTCGGAACACAAACAAAGATCTTTTTGATGAAATCTGAGAGCTTTTTGTCTCTCCATAGACAGCTACGCAACTACCACTTGATACTTCATAAGGTTCATAAAGAAATCATAAAACTAATCTATATGAATTGAGCGGTTTAGTCCAAAATTTTATAAAGAGACACTGTCGCTTTATATGATGAACAGATTGAATTTAAGCTTTTATTTACATAAACATTCATCAACTCACACATACAGTAAGTTGTGGTAAACCAAAAAAAGCTTAAGCATGTTCTCTTGACGTGCAAGTGTAACGGAGGCCAGCTAGTAGTTGCTGTGCGAGTAAACCTCACTCCTCTGATCTCGACAGATGCGACAGATGCTAGAGGCTGCAGTCTTTAGCCTCCTTGTTAGAGCGCCTGACTCTCATGCCGGAGACCCGGGTTCGAGGCCCGCTCGGAGCGGGTCGAGTGGGACCCGGGTGAAGGGGGTTACATTGGTGCCGTGACCCGGATGGGAGTGAGGTTTAGGGGGGTGAGTGTAACGGAGGCCAGCTAGTAGTTGCTGTGCGAGTAAACCTCACTCCTCTGATCTCAAAAGGCTCTCTAGCGCTAGAGGCTGCAGTCTTTAGCCTCCTTGTTAGAGCGCCTGACTCTCATGCCGGAGACCCGGGTTCGAGGCCCGCTTGGAGCGGGTCGAGTGGGACCCGGGTGGAGGGGTTACACGAGAACCAGTGAGGTTCATTCTCGTGTTACGCAGCAAATTTGAGCTTCTGTAAGAGGTTTGTTATCGCGGGTTCGGTTGAGCTTTTGTTTATGTTTGCTGATCAATGTTTATATGTGAATAAAAGCCTAAAATCAGTCTGTTCATTATGTAAAGCGATCAAGTCTATTCAGAAAATTTGGACTAATATAATTAAATTGGAAATTTCTCCACCCACACTTTGGGACACATATCTTGACTCGGGGATCACAAGTGCCCTATTTGAGCATGTAACTCATCTCAGGTCTCATTCATTGACAGCCGTAAACTGCAATAAAATGTGTCATACACATCTACATCTCTATTTGCACATTGCATGTACTCCTATTATATGAATTAAAATCATTATATATAATTGAACAACAAATTAGTCAATGTTAGCCACAGTGACATTTAAGTATAAAGGCTGCTACAGCAATGTATTGCCTAATAATACAACCTTGAAATTTAAAACCCTGGCTACGTTTGTGTGTGCTGGAGAGGATTTTTTCCCCCGTTACCTTCTCAAAAAGAGATTTAGACACGTTTTAATTTATTTATTTTAGTACAAAAACATACAGGTTGCATTTCTTCAAAGGTTCATTTTGGATCCTTGTGAAGTCCAGCTCTTTTTCATGTTTCTTTTTTCATGTCTTTATTTTAAAACCAGAGCTCTTTGTCTTGATGTTGAGCTGTAGACTGACATTTATAAGAGAGAGAGAGAGAGAGAGAGAGAGAGAGAGAGAGAGAGAGAGAGAGAGAGAGAGAGAGAGAGAGAGAGAGAGAGAGGATGATTTGATGCTGGTAAATAAACAACTATAGTCCTTTTACACTGTGATTAAAAAAGACTGAGCAAAGTCATTGAAATTTTACTTTCTAAAAGGCTAAATAAAGATTGATGAATGACCAGCAATTTAAGTCTTTAGTCTTTGTCAATTAACCATTTATAATAGTAAAGGTGTTGTCAAGTGGACAGGTTAGATTTGCTGAGACTATATTTCCTCCTACTGCACAAAGCACAAACTCCAGCATTTACAGAAATGTAATTCTCCATTATAATCCACCATTTTGTTGTACCCTATAACGGAAGATGTTGTATGCTATCGTGTTGACAAAGCATTTTAAATCGATCATAATTAGAGATCATACACTTCACCATTCATCCCAAGTGTCAAAGTGTCATATGCACATTTCTGATATCGTCTGAAAAATGCCAAAAAGTGTCTCTGAAATGCCACAGAATTAACCTAAACATGTTCAAATGACAGATAAATCCAGCATCGTCTGAAAATTAACAAAGAAATCCAATGTTCACCCTGACTTACCACTGAACAAGCCCTTTATCTCTCTTAAGGTCATATTCAATACATGCACAGCAAGAATGCTCCATTGTGCAGGCACAGTTAAATCACTTTTATTGTTGTAAAGATAGCTGTCAAAAACAATTGTCATGTGTATATGCAGAGAATGGGGTCAGTAAGATTGATTTTTAAATTTTAAAGATTTGTATCCTATTTTATATTTATACTTGTAACGCTTAAGTTCAATTAAGTTGAAGATGGTTTATTAGAATAATCCAAACAGCCAACATGCGAAACAGCGTGCAGACACAAACACACAAACATATGAACTAATGATAACGGTAACCAAGGAGACAAACAATTGGCGGGAATTTGAACAAAGACACTTGACAAATGAAAACAAACAGAAAGTCTATGAAAACAAAACTAAACAGAACAGAATGATACTGTAACGCAGGAGTTTCCTACATCACCTCCTTCACACCCACGTAGGGAGCCGTCTCCTGAGTATTAACACTACATCTCCCATCATGCAGTTCATCTATGAAGGTAAATTGGTAGCAAAACTCGAGAACACGTAGATGTGAATTTGAGAACTTGTACAATAAATATTCGTACTTGTACGCTAAAATGTACACTCACAGCTTCAATGTGAAAACTTGTCAAATAAAAATCTGAACTTGAACACTGAGATTTGCACTCGCAGACAATAGTCACAAACCTGTATTCTGAATTTGAAGTTGCAGACAAGCAGTCACAAATGTGTAAAATGCCATTCACAAAGATACAATGACAGACACAAACTTGTAACATAATTGCACGTATTCTTACATTCACACTTGCAGTACAACCTCAAGTAGGCGCTTGCAACTTCTCAAATCTGTCACTGCAATTTCAAATTTCGCGCCTTGACTTTTGCTACTCTTTTCGCGATATATTAGGTGCAAAACTTACTTGTGCACTTGCAACTCAGTGGTGGAAAGAGAGGAAGGGGGGCGGGATTGGGGGTGTTCAAAGGAACCGTTTTATTGGTTGGCGCCTAGCCAATGAAACGGGACTTCTGTTATATGTGATGATGTCACGAAACCCGCTTCTTGGGGACGATCTGAATATGATCTGAAACGCTAAAGGTGTTGTTGTGAGGTGCATGTACAAATCTTTGTATATTTATTGTTGCATTAAAAAAATAAAGATCTGAAATGCTAGCATGGCTTAATTCATTAGACTGATATTAAAATAAATAAATGATATTATCAAACTCAGTAAACAACACCATACTAATAATGAATAGGCTACTATGTACAGAAAAGCAGATCAACACAGAATATGAACACAACGCATTTAAGACAGTGGTATGAAAAGGCCAAACTCAGGAAACACCATGCCTTCTAATAAAGCATAGAAAAGTAATTTGAACATAATATGAACGCAACGCACTCATTCCCTCCCATAGAAAACCAGGAAAACACTTCATGAGGCTTAATGGACCAACAGTTTTTAAAAAATAAAAAAAACACACAATTTGTTATTATTAATAAAACTGCAGCCAGCAGGTTTATTTGCACTAAACACATATTTGCTTTCTTCCGTCATATTCTGGGCTCATTGGCTTTTCTGTAGCCTACAAGGCTATGCTTAATTAGTATGGTGTTGTTAACTGAGTTTGATAATATCATTTATTACTTTTAATATCAGTCCATCAAAAACGGGTTTCGTGACATCTTCACGAATAACAGAAGTCCTATTTCTTTGGCTAGGCGCCAACCAATAAAACGGCTCCTTTGAACACCCCCGCTCCCGCCCCCCTTCCTCTCTCGCCGCCACTGAGTTGCAAGTGCACAAGTCAGTTTTTCACCTAATATATCACGAAAAGAGTAGCAAAAGTCAAGGCGCGAAATTTGAACTTGCAGTGTCAGATTTGAGAAGTTGCAAGTGCCAATTTGAGGCTGTACTGCGAATTTGAATGTTAGAAGAAGTGCACATTTGTATTACAAGTTTGTGTCTGTCATTGTATCTTTGTGAATGGCATTTTACACATTTGTGACTACTTGTCTACAGCTTCAAATTCCGAATACAGGTTTGTGACTATTGTCTGCAAGTGCAAATCTCAGCGTTCAAGTTCAGATTTTTATTTTACAGGTTTTCACATCAGAGCTGTGAGTGTAAATGTTTGCGTACAAGTACGAATATTTATTGTACAAGTTCTCAAATTCACATCTAAGTGCTCTCGAGTTTTGCTACTAATTTACCTTCATATTCATCTTGACCTACACACACACCTGTTTCCACTGATTGCTCTCACACCTGTATCCCATTTGCTTGTGTATTTAACCAGCTCTCAACCCTTATTCATTGCGAAGTATTGTTTAGCCCTGGCTTACCTACTGAGCGTTTATCCTCGTGTTTTCTCTTACTGGTTCAGATCACGGACTGTTTGCTGTTATCTCCGATCATTCTCTGGCTACCTAAACCTTGGACTGTTTCCTGGCTTTCGATTATTCTCTGGCTCCCTTGACCCTGGACTGTTTACCGTGCTTCGACGAATCTCAGCCTGGCCTGGACTTCAACGCCTGTGTATCGACTCTGAGCAATCCTTACAGAATACTTCATCGAACCCAGGTCCAGCAGCTGTCGCAACGTTGACCACCGAAGTGACTGCACAGGCTGCCGCATTAGTACAGCACAAAACATCAGTTGGAGCACCTAACAACGCTCACCGACTCACCGCTCATCGACAACCTGATTCGCTCTCGTCGTACTCCTCGAGCCTCTGACCGTGCACGTTCCGACGACATGCTCGGATCAGAGCCCACGCAGCTGGGTTTCACTAGTCTCACTCCCGAGGAACGTGAGCGACGCATGCAGCAGCACCTTTGTCTCTACTGCGGTCAGTCTGGTCATCGAAGAACTCACCTGCCCAGTTCGCCCACCTTCCCAGTTTCAACCGGCGAGTGCATCGGGTGTTTCAGACAACCAGTGGCCTGGTTTCATTCTACCTCTTCGTCTCTCTCTCCATGGCAGGGAGATTGACACAACAGCATTGCTAGATTCAGGAGCTGCAGGAAATGTCATGTCTCATAAGTTCATAGTTCAGCACAAACTTCAAACTAATCCCTGTGATTTTCCCTTAACAGTGGAGGCGCTAGACGGTCGGCCCTTAGGAGAGGGGAGGATCCTCCGTCTCACCGAAGAGGTAACCCTACACATTGGAACACTTTACTCCGAGTCTATCAGGTTTTATGTTATCCGGGGATCCAAGCACCACATAGTCCTAGGCCTTACATGGCTACGTACACACAATCTCCAAATCTCCTGGCGCGAGAACCAGATCGTCCAATGGGACCTCTCATGTCACAGAACATGCGTGACCAAGGTCAAGCGTACTCCAAACCACTCCCTCTAGGCTTCCACGCCCGGGTTCAGTGATCCTAATCTGCCCGCCGAATACTCCGATCTGGTCAATGTCTTCAGTAAACACAGGGCTGCACAACTTCCTGAGCACCGTTCAAGTGACTGTGCCATTGAGCTGTTACCCGGTGCCACACCACCTAAGGGCAGAGTCTTTCCCCTGTCACAGCCTGAGTCCGAAGCCATGAGGAAGTACATCGAGGAGGAACTAGCCAAGAAGTTCATTCAGTTTTCGACCTCACCCGCCGCAGCCGGATTCTTCTTCGTTAAGAAGGATGGCACTCTGCGTCCATGTATCGACTACCGTGGGTTGAATGAAGTTACAGTCAAGTTCAGGTATCCACTGCCGTTGGTACCAGCCGCCCTCGAACAGCTTCGCCAGGCCAAGTATTATACCAAGTTGGATCTCCGTAATGCCTACAACCTGGTTCGAATTCGCAAAGGAGACAAGTGGAAAACGGCCTTCTCCACCACTAGTGGGCACTATGAGTACCTCATCATGCCGTTCGGTCTGTCCAACAGTCCTTCGGTCCTCCAAGCGAATATGAACGACGTCTTTCGTGATATGCTGGAGAAATGGGTGATCGTCTACATCGACGACATTTTGATCTACTCCTCAACCATGGAGGAACACGTAAAGCACGTCAGATCCGTTCTCCAACGACTTCTTCATTACCAGCTCTTTGCCAAATTCGAAAAATGTGAATTCCACCGCACAAGCACGTCTTTCCTGGGTTACGTCATCAGTTCAGAGGGTGTGGCAATGGACGAAAAGAAGGTTCAGGCAGTCCTGAGTTGGCCAGTTCCCCAGACCATCAAGCAGTTACAACGGTTCCTGGGATTTGCAAACTTCTATCGTCGGTTTATCAGGAATTACAGTACAGTTGCCGCTCCTCTGACTGCCATGATGAAACGCTACAACCATCGCCTGAGCTGGTCACCCGAGTCCTCCAAAGCCTTTGATCTCCGAGCTCGCTTCACCTCTGCTCCCATCCTGCGGCACCCCGACCCCATGCGCCAGTTCGTCGTCGAAGTGGATGCTTCCAAAACTGGAGTAGGAGCAGTTCTCTCAGCGCCAGGGCATGCCTGAGAAAATGTATCCTTGTGCCTTTTTCTCCCGTAAGCTCATCTCCGCGGAGCGCAACTACGATGTGGGCAACCGTGAGTTATTGGCCATGAAATTGGCTCTAGAGGAGTGGTGGAAGGAACGCAGGAACATCGCATCATCCTCACTGACCATAGAAACCTCGAATTCCTCCGTTCGGCCAAACGCTTGAATCCTCGTCAGGCTTGGTGGGCCCATTTCTTTACCAGGTTCCAGTTCACCATCACATATCGACCAGGTTCCAAGAATACTAAGGCCGACGCTCTCTCTCGTCAAACCGAGGAGACAACCCAAACAACAGGTACCGAGAATATCCTTCCCGAGAGTTTGCTCATCGCCCCGGTATAATGGGGCATCACCACGGAGATCGAACTGTTTAATCAGCAGGAACCTCAACCTACGAATTGCCCCCCTGATCACCTATATGTGCTTGTTTCCTTACGTTATCGCCTCATAGATGAGATTCACACGACACCCAGTTCCAATCATCCTGGTATCATGGATAGTGATAGGTATCAGGTATCAGTTCAACTGCTCCGCAACCGGTTCTGGTGGTCTTATTTACTCACAGACACCACCAACCACATTCAAAGCTGTACCAGCTGCAACACTTCCAAGACACCTCATCAACTACCCGCTGGACTTCTCACTCCATTGCCCATTCCCCAACGATTTGGTCGCACATCGCTATAGATTTCATCACCGACCTCCCGGAATCCCAGGGTAACACCACCATACTGACCATAGTCGATCGCTTCTCCAAGGCATGCGAACTGGTGGCACTACCCAAACTCCCCAAGCACTCGTCACGGCCAAAATCCTGTGCAACCAGGTGTTCCGCTTCTACGGTCTGCCGGACGACATTGTGTCAGACCGAGGGCCACAGTTCACCTCTAGAGTTTGGGGAATCTTTTTCAAACACCTCAATGTAAACATCAGCCTGTCCTCCGGATATCATCCCCAATCCAACGGGCAGACAGAACGTCTGAACCAGGACATCATTCGGTTCTTGCGCACGTACTGCCAGCGACAACAAACAGAGTGGAGCCGATATCTGTTCTGGGCAGAGTATGCGCAGACCTCTCTGGTTAAGCCCGCCACTGGTTTAACTCCGTTTCGGTGCATTCTGGGCTTCCAACCTCCGCTGTTTCCTCTGGTCCGGGGAACCCACAGAGCTCCCCTCAATTACCGAATGGCTTCAAAGGAGTGAGGAGGTCTAGGATCAAGCGCATACCCATCTGGTACATGCGGTTATGCGTCAGGAACGCCACGCCAACCGGCATCGTAGACCAACCCCCCAGAACCGCCCAGGCCAATGGGTATGGCTGTCCACAAAGGATCTCAAACTACGGCTTCCCTGCCACAAGCTCAGCCCCAGATATGTCGGTCCATTCCAGATCCTAAAACAAGTTACTCCAGTGTCGTTCGTATCCCTCCCACATTCCATGTTTCCCTGCTGAAACCTGCTGCCCGTCCCGAGAGAGGAGCAAGAGAGGAACCCACAGCACAAACCACTCCTCCAGTCCTGGTAGACGGCGAAGAAGCGTATCGGGTAAGAGAACTGCTGGATTCCAGGCGCAGAGGTAACGTCCTTCAGTACCTAGTCGACTGGGAGGGGTTCGGTCCAGAGGAACAGTGCTGGATCAAGGCTAAGGACATCCTGGATCCCACACTTATTGAAGAATTCCACAGAGCACACCCCAGCAAACCTGCTCATCGACCTCGTGGAAGACCCCGTCACCGTTTACCTTCTCGCGCCAGGAGTCGCTCGCAGGGAGGGGGCTCTGTAACGCAGGAGTTTCCTACATCACCTCCTTCACACCCACGTAGGGAGCCGTCTCCTGACACTACATCTCCCATCATGCAGTTCATCTGGACCTACACACACACACCTGTTTCCACTGATTACTCTCACACCTGTATCCCATTTGCTTGTGTATTTTACCAGCTCTCAACCCTCATTCAGTCTGAAGTATTGTTTAGCCCTGGCTTACCTACTGAGCTTTTATCCTGGTGTTTTCTCTTACTGGTTTACATCACGGACTGTTTGCTGTTATATCCGATCATTCTCTGGCTACCTAGACCTTGGACTGTTTCCTGGCTTTCGATTATCCTCTGGCTCCCTTGTCCCTGGACTGTTTACCGTGCTTTGACGAATCTCAGCCTGGCCTGGACTTCAACGCCTGTGTATCTGAGTACTCTTTGCCTAGCCCTTCTACTATTGTCTACTTATATCAAATAAAAGCTGCAAATGGATCTTACCGACTCTGAGCAATCCTTACAGATACATACAGCAAGGATGCATTAAACTGGTGACAGTAGTGACAGTAAAGACTTATATTGTTAGGAATCTGTTTCAAATAAATGCTGTTCTTTTTAAGTTTCTATTCATCAAAGAATCCCGAAAAAATAAAGTATCATAGCTTCGACAAAAAATATTAGGCAGCGCAACTGTTTTTCAACATTGATAAGAATAAGAAATATTTCTTAAGCACCAAATCAGCATATTAGAAGGATTTCTGAAGACTGATGCTGATGAAGTAACGATGGTGACAATCCAGCTGTGCCATCATAGGAATAAATTGCATTTTAAAAAATATTAACATATATAATATAATATTTCACAATGTTTTTGATCAAATAAATGCAGCCTTGGTGAGCATAAACTTTTAAAAGCTGGGCTACAACAGTGACCTTATCCTGATACTGTATATTAGAAATAATCCTTTATTTTTTTAGAGCTAGTGCAGAGATTCAATTCATGAGCCCTCCAACAACACAACTTTGAGTCTTAAGGTTACATGGAGGACAGATCCTCTTTACCATTTATTCCATTGTATAAACTATAGTGGATATCCATAGATTTTCTTTCTTTGGTTAGTGTTAATTATAAAAAGAAGCAGCACTCAAAAGTAGTTACAACTACAGACTGCAAAAAGAAGATTCTAACCAGAGGAAAACTTCACAGCTAGACATTTTGTAAGCACAAACTGGACACAGAGAACTTTTTTTCTTATCTTCAGTCGCGATTACTTCGTAATTAATGACTATGGATTCGTATTTATCTTTTTCATTTGTTTTTCAGCAAAGTTTGAGCCTCCAGCATGTGCTTTTTTGAAGATAACAGTGCACAGCTATAGACACAAGCATGGCAGCCCTTTATTCTGAAAATGGTTTTGTTCTTCTTTCATGCCTACATAATGATGATTTGCTTTAATAGGGCACATGAGCGGTTGTCCAGCGATCTCCTTTACATATCTTCACGTTCCTGGATAACATGATCCAGTTCTACTCAACTGCCATGTCCATCAGCCACAGTATCTTTTGATCCCTGTGATGTGTAATTAACACAGAACCAGATGTTGCCATCTTTAAAACATGGCATTAATGTACTTTAGAAGGATTTACTAAATTGGGGGTGTCAGCAAGATGCTTCCAGAGACCTAAACTAATTTCTTCGCATAGACTGATGAAGCTAAAAACGTCTCCCTCTGTCCATCTGTTGTTGAGGGTCACGGCCTAGCTCTCTCTACCATTACTAATGCTCTTAATTTTTGCCCAGCAATGTCTTTTCACTACATTCACAGAGAGTTTAAAGGGCCAGAGGTCCCATAAGCTCACAGCAGGAGGCAAATCAGCCTGAAACCTCATCAATTAGAAGAGAAATGGAAAACAGCCATGGGGAGGTGTGGCGAGAGGGTAGGCGGCGTAGCTGTAAGCATTGCTAACGAATAATGTCAGTCTTATCGATGGAAATTCAAAGAGAGTACCAAGGTTATGATCTGTGGTCAAACTGGTTTTAGAGGATTTGGACAGTGGAAAAATGTTTGCATATTTGCTACTCACTGTCAAGCAACTTCGTCTGAGATTTAGACATCTGCCTCCAGTCGGTGGAATGTTTATGAAATAGTTCACCCAAAATATACAAAATTCTATAATAGTTGACTTACCCTCATGTCATTCCAAGTCTATATGCTGTTTCGGTTTCCATTTAACACAATTTTGAAGAATTTTCATGCAGCTCTTTTCCATAAAACAGCCATGTGGGTTCAGCACCTACAAAGACAAAAAAAAATAAAAAAACTCCACATGCGTTATATATCATGTGTTATGTCTTATGTGTGTCATACAATAGCTTTGCGAAGAACAGACTGAAGTACGGTGTGTCTTAACAGTTATATGTAGGCTCCAAAATGTTTTTGACACACAATAGTATAACAAAACATAGCTTTGTGAATCTTTGAATCAATTGAATAATCAACTTAATATAATGATTTATTATTTCAGGTATGATATTATTATTATACCTAATTTCAACACTTATTCAAGACTTATAGGCATATTCGGTGTAGAAACAACTCCCATTTGGTGTCAACCCATACCAATTTCGAAGTGTTTCAAAACAGTATGGCATAATACAGCCTTGATTGCTGAAGTGTAACTTGTACTGTCTGATCCAGCTCCAAAACAACCACAAAAAAGGTTCAGCTTTACCAAACACTTTTTAGTTTCAGAAATCACTATTTTCAATTGTTTCTATGTTCTTCATTAAGATTTATACGTGGTCGTGCCTGCTGTCCATATAGATTCCTCGACAATGCATCAGGGTTGGTTTACAAGTCAATTCTAAAATCAACTCTAAACCTGAGCAATTTCAAACAAGATTTCACAATAACTCGGCATTTACATTAAATTTGATTACAACTTGATCATTTAAAGCCTACACTACATCTTTTTCTTCCCAATCTGTTTCGATCATATTTTCAGCTATTTTTTTTTTCTTTCTTTCGGCTGAAATTCAAAAACAGCATTTTATATTTTATGGCATTGTCATTGGGGACTGTGAATACTTCTTTTGAATACTTAATTACTTCAAGACAGCTAAAAAGTGCATTCTATATAGCAGAGGTCTTCAATCCTGCTCCTGGAGGGCCACTGTCCTACAGAGTTTAGTTCCAACCTGCTTCAGCACCTGCCTTTGTATATTCAAGCGATCCTGAAGAGCTTGATGAGCTGATTCAGGTGTGTTTGATTAGGGTTGGAACTAAACTCTGCAGGACAGTGGCCCTCCAGGAGCAGGATTGAAGACCTCTGCTATATAGTATGAATGTGTGTAGTATGAATGTAATCTGGACGTACTACATTCGCCATGTTGCCCTTATCACATGACCAACCAGCATCAGTTGCGGCGTGTCCCCACCATTCACAAATCCTCTCCCGTGACCTCATAGAAAAGAAAGGTGTCCATCGTATGCACACTTCAGAATCCTGCCGGAAGAAGTAGATCATCCAAGTGCTTTTTGTCTACTCATTAGGACATTATTTGTGTACACTCATTTAATCTCGCATTGCATCACAAAAATACAGCCGATGTACGCTCAATGGCTGTCTGACTTCGCTCACTCATTTTCATTCACTCTTTCAAGTGAACTGCATAGTGGACTAACATAGGGAAAAGTGATTGATGTTTTAGATTATAACTGTTTTAAACAACAACACATTTGACAAAACACATTCAACCACAAAGGTGTTACTCTGAAAGAATATTTTTTAAATACTTCAGTCTTCAGCTTCCAGAGTTATATAAGTAGAGGACAATATGTAATAGAGGTCAGACTGTCTGGTTTATGGCCAGTTTGTGCTAAAGATTGCAGTGACATGCCAGGGGCAGTGCTGCAGGCCCAGCACCTTTCCTGTTCTCCTCTGAAACCCTGCTGTGTTCAACCTTTCACAGGTCTTCACATCGACTGCTGCTGTTAATTGTTTATTATCCTTGATATTTTGGAGTAGTAGCTCGGCCCTGATTGATGGTTGTCTCGTCTACAGAGTCATATAAAGATGCAGAAAATGGGAGAGTGGTGGAGAGGTTGTAAAACTGTTGGGCAAAGACAGCTTGACTATAGCAGAGTAAAAAGGAAAGTGACATTATTTGGATTTGAAATCACTGGGTTTGATGTACTTTCTGAAAGGCCCTTTTAAAGGTCTGTAAATGTCAAAATAGCAGAGCTGTGTTCAAAAAATTTGATCAATTTTTAATGTTAAAATATTCTGTAAACACATCAGTGCTGATATCCAAAGCCACAGATTTATTTTGCCTGTAGGAGCCCCACATTTAAGTCTTTTAAAACATCAAACGTTGTATTTTGTTCCTTTTTAGGGCCTTTTGAATTTGGTTCTACTCTTTGTTCAGGAGTGATAACAAATGAATGCCGAATGAATTTGGGAAATTAAATGAGTTCAGATATCAACTTGTGAAAAGAATCATCATTTCATTCTGGGTGACCTTCATCTCTCTGGGCTTTGTTTTTGGGCTCTGGCAAGGGTGACCTTTTATCCTCATGCCTGTATTCACATACTGTAGTTCCCTTTCAGTCGCTTACGTTCAACGTAGTCGACGTGTCGACTGATTGGGATCACGCCAGGGAGCCAGTCATCTTCGAGTACTATTGACCGAGCCAATAGAATTGGCGTGTGTGATTTGCATCACACACTCCTCCCCCACGGCGCAGGTATAAATACGGAAGTGGGTGCATGCACTTGTTGCCTTTCGCTTCAGAGCTGATCGTTTGATGTCTCTGAAGAGTGCTGTTGTTTACAACGAGCGAGTGTGTCTGTGTTCTTCTGGAAGACTCTACCAGTGCTGGTGGTTTCTACAGCGCGAGTGCAGCGGTGATGGCGAGCTTTGAGCTCTCAACTGCTGTTTTAACAGCAACAAATTTCCAGACCTCTCCTCTCGACAGCCCTTCCTGACTCCTTCCTCTGAGTACATTCTCAGGGATGGGGCATGATGGCATCCGTGTTTAGATCTTGAAGAATTCCAGGTCTGGCTCTAAAAAGAACAGGAAGTGGAGGTTCTGATTACTACCGCAATAATTGTTATGCCGTAGAGACCATAACTTCTGGGAGAGCACCCTCTCAAAATGAGGCATGCTCCCCCTCAGAAGTGGAACCTATTTGATGAATTGAGTCTTCTCTCCGTGAGGAGATCCTTAAGGTGTTCGATCACTTCAGTCCTTTATTCCTGCTAATGGGTTGGAGTGAGGGCTGTCTCCTCCACCTCAAAATGTTGTTGCCTCTGTATTGACGCACATCATGATGCAGTGGATACAAATCTGTGTACATGTGAGTTTGTAGTCTGTACTTAATGTGATGCATTATGCATGTGAAAACAGCATTAATACAATACATAGAGAGCAGCTTATTTTGATTCCCAAACAAATTACTCTTTTGATCTAGTTCCTTTCAGTGAATCAAAAGCATACAGTCTGATTCCAGAATGGTTCTTTTTAGTGAATTGTGCACCAGTGATATGTACAGTAAATTATAGCCTAGGGGTGCGTCTCAATCAGCTCCCTAGCTACCTATGAATCAGTATATTGTGTACACAAATTTAGGTACTGGTAAGGACAGTAAGAAGAGGTAATAAGAAGAGTGCCATTTTAAAATGGCTGACTCCCTGATCGGTGACCTAACAGCTGAACTAGGGAGCTGATTGAGACACATCCATACTGTAGCAAACCAGTACGTGTAGACTGACTCTCGAATGAAACACTCTTGTGAGTAAGTGAATCAAATTTAACAACATATAGTGAACCAGTGTCTGATTTCGGAACAAATTACTCGTACAAGCTGTTTTAGTGAATAAAAAAACATTCAGCACGACCAGTGCAGCCTGAGTCATGAACTAATGGCTTTTGCACTGGCATGCTCTATGGTAAAGCACTAAGGCATTATAGACATAACAGTATGACTTTTTTTTAAGTTGCTTTGAAAGAATGAGTATTGTGAAAAATGCTATAGGCAACAAACAAATTTGAATCACATGAGCTTATTATTTTTAGTGAATCCAATTCAAAAGCACATAGAGAAGTAGTGTAGTTGATTCCTGAACAAATGATTCTTAGGAGACCAGGGTTTTATTGAATCAAAACGGCGCAATGGTGCAACCTGATTTCAGTACTCATGTTTTTAATGCGGCTATTCCTTTAATGGTTCAAAAAGATGGTTTGAATCAATCTAGACCTAAGTAAACTGAATCTATTAAAGCGTTTATTCAACAGTTCACTCAGTTACTGAACTGCAAGTCATCATTCTTTTAAATGACGTCCATATTAAAAAATGAAGGAAGGTTTGTGTTATTATAATTAATGACAAAAAATTATTAATGACAAAAAATTTACATATTGGATACATAAGGTACATATTTGGAAGAGAGTTTTTGTTTTTGATATTCTTTTTTAACAATTGTAGCGGCTGTAAACACAAACTTCTGTAGGAAAAACTGCCATGTATAAATATTTTTCTAATAAAAAGCACAGGGGTAACTTAAGAAACTGACATGTGGCAGTCTGAAATTGTCCGTGTTAAAATGCCATTTAAGAGTAGCAAGGAAGAGCAGAATTTTATTAATGTAAACTGTTTGCCAAGAACTTCAGACTAGAGATTCTCAACAAAGATTGCATCTATCTTTAGGGCATTAGTCAATCTAAAAGAGGCAGTGCAATGTGTGTATGTGTGTATGAGTTAGCGTATGGTATTTATTTCCCCTACAGTCGGGCACGTACATTTCCAGACATTGATTTATGACAGTCATCAATCTCTTCCAGACACACTTTCATGTTTTGACATGACAGAAATAAGGTGTTATTATTGATGCTATATGCTGGCCGCAAAGGGCAAAACCACAAGTGTGGCAAATCACGATTTCCCCATCTGGCTTCGGCTGCTGCTCAAGCAGGCACAAGCACTAGTTACCCAAGGGTGAGATACAAATCTTTCGCTTCCTGCAATCAGCAGCCCAAATTCAACAAAGTATCTGCCAACTTTTCTCAATCCAAAGGGAAATACTCCAGTTAGTGAGAGTAAAACCTGTCGTCAGCATTTTGAATTGTGTCTTGCCCATCCCCAGAGTTTTGGGCTTCTTATAGCAGCTAGGGCAAAGCCTAAAAGAAAATGTTATCATGACATTTAAAAAGAAAAAAGAAAAAATAGACTTCTTTCCTTATATGCAAATGTATGAGTGTCCAACGTGGAGTCATATGCTGCCTTTAAATCATGTTGGAATGATAATAAAGCTATATTACCAGGGAGAAATGCACCTGCATCACATTTATGCAACCTGAATGATTTATGTATGCCTGGTATCTGTCACATATACACTCACACCAGGTATATGTACTATTATGATTTATTGAGAGCAACAGCTCACTCAACACCATGTGCAATTCTCGCAGTATTCATCTGACAACCCCCTCACCACTTGCGTCGCACACATTACGTCATACACTCCCCAACGCCTTATGGGTAATGTAGTATTAACATCCCAACACATCTCCCCTTTTAAACAACATAACACCCATTACAACAGAGAACTAACACTTATTAAGACAATCAAATTAGAATAACATTCCAGACAGTTTACCTTCAAAATATTTGAGACACATTAAAGAGAACTACTGTTACTAATTACTAATGAGAAATACTGTTTCCTGAACAATAATATAATCCGTATTATACCATAAACAACTCTTTAAACAAATAGGGGATATGATCCACTACTAGTCTCTGAACCAAACTGGCAGTTTAATTACCCTGCCACTAGAGGTTTTTTTCGGACCAGGAACAGAGTCCGGTGGAGCTTGCTCTGAATTCATGACAGGTGTGGAATGCTCATGCGGTTTCTGCATTAGTGGGGATTGTGAAAAACTGTCCATGTCAGTCTTTGCAGAATCAGTTCTTGTGGGCCCCACTCTCTGTAAGTGACGCCTGTTCCGTCTGAGAACAGTTCCACTTTGTGTCTGTACCCAATAGGAACGTGGCTCCTTTGTATGCTTCACCACCATACCTGATGTGGACCATGCTTTCTCCCCGTCCAACTTCAAGAGAACTTGATCTCCGGGGTTTAGGTGGGAAAGCATCCGGACTCAATGTCTTTTGTCAAAGAAGCGTTTGTAAGCTGCTTTAGCTTGTTTGTCCTTCTCAGCCACTGTTTCAAGACTGATAAGACATGGTCGCAATTTTTTCTCAAGGACAGGCAGTGTAGTGCGAATTTGGCGTCCCAACATTAGCTGAGCAGGGCTTGCACCGGTAGCCACAATTGGAGTAGCCCTGTAGCTCAAGAGGGCCAAGTGAGGGTCGGGTTGGCGCAGGATATGCTTTGCTGTTTTAACAGCCCGGTCAACAGCCCCATTGGACTGTGGGTAATGGGGACTGCTAGTAGTGTGCAGAATGCCCCAGCCCTTACAAAAGTCCGCAAAGTCTATGCTGCTGAACTGAGTACCGTTATCAGAGCGTAGTTCATTTGGAATTCCCCATCTTGCGAACCTTTAGGGAGGTGATCACACTGCGGCTGCTAGTGGAGTGTAAATGGGCAATTTCAATGTCTCTAGAATACAAATCCACCACCACCAAATAATTTTTACCTCCACTTTCACACAGATCCGCTCCAATCGTGTGCCAGGCGCTGGGAGGAAGTGGAGTGGTGACCAAGGGCTCCTTTCTCTGGGTAGGTCTGTGCTCGTGACAGAAGGCACATTGAGATATCTTTGCATAAAGATCCGCCCCGATGCCAGGCCACCAAACTGACATTTTTGCTCGTTCTCTACATTTGTTTAGCCCTTGGTGACCTTCATGCAATCGGTCAAGTATATCTCGTCCTTGTGCGGTGGGAACTATGATCCTGTCGCCATGTAAGAGTAGTCCCTCAGCCCTGGACAATGATGCTCGTTCCGCATGGCAAGCTATGAGCTCTGACGGCACGTGGTGTGGCCAACCTTCTTTTATGAAGCGCATTACCTTCCTCATAATCGGGTCGTTGGAGGTGGACTCACGAATTGCATTCAACTTGGGCTCTGACACTGGCCGGGTCTGAATCACGGCCTCCACATAAGCTCGCACATCCTCTTCGGTGTCTGAAACCTCTGACTCTGCTATGGGGTTGCGTGACAGGGTATCAGCCACAACTAATGACTTGCCTGGGACATGGATGGCTTTCACGTTGAAACGCATCAGGCGCATTAGCAGACGTTGACAGCGCAAGGGTGTTTTGTCCAGATCATAAGTGTTAATCAGGGGAACCAGGGGCTTATGGTCCGTTTGCAGTGTAAACTCACCCAGTCCCAGTAGATAACAGGAAAGCCGCTCACATGCCCAAACTGCAGCCAGACATTCTTTCTCTATTTGAGAGTATTTCAATTCAGCACAGGATAAGGTTCTGGAGCAGAAAGCAATAAGAAGTGTCGCCATGGGTTTGCAACAGAGTGGCACCCAGTCCGAAACTGCTGGCATCCGCGGACACAATGGTAGGTTTTGTGACGTCATAGAAAGCTAATACTTGAGCAGAGGACAGCATTGCCTTTATTTTTCTAAAGGCCTGCTGCTGTTGAGTGTCCCACAGCCATGTAGAATCTTTCTTGAGCAGTTTGTTGAGTGGGTGCAACACCGTGGACAAGTCAGGTAGAAATTTTCCGAGGTAACCATTATGTCTTTGGGGCATGGCAGGTCTGTAATCGCTTTGACTTTATCTGGATCGGGTTTTACGCCATCACTGCTAATGATGTGCCCAAAGAAACGGAGTTCTGTCTCACTGAAATGGCATTTGTCTTTATTGAGCTTCAGTGCTGACTCTAGGATTGTCTGCAAAACCGCCTCCAGATTCTTATCATGTGTCTCTTGATCTCTGCCATACACCAGCACATCGTCCATTACCACTACACAGCCCTCATGTCCCTACAGCAGCTTGGTCTTCTCCCTCTGGAAGATCTCAGGAGCTGATGTGATCCCAAAAGGAAGTCTCTGAAAACAAAATCTGCCTCTTGGAGTGATAAACGTCGTAAGCCAGATTTGGGATTTGCCAGAATCCAGATGATGTGTCAAGCGTTGAGAACAGTTTAGCCCCTGATAGCTTAACAGCAACGTCCTCCAGGGTAGGCAGCATGAATTTTTCTCTTTTCACTGCTTTGTTGAGGCGCTTTAAGTCTACACATATCCTGACTTTGCCATTTTTTTTGGCTTCTGGGACCATTGGAGCGCACCAGTCAGTGGGCTGTGTAACTTCGCGTATTATCTGCATGGACTGCATTCGCTGTAGCTCCTCGTCAACCTTCTGGATCAATGGAAAAGGCACCCTGCGTGGTGTTGCTAAACTGTAGGGTTGTAAGTCCGACTTCAATTCAATTTTTTATTGGCTTGCAGTTCAGACAGCCAATTTCCCCGAATACTTCTGCACGAATGTGGTCTGCTCTGGCTACCAGTCTCATAGCACAAGCCGCACTTCTGCTGAGAAGGTTATTGGAATAATGTCCGTCGACTACATAAATCCAAAAATTGGTGACGAGCTGTATTTCTTTCAGTCTCAGCAAAAAAATGTCCTATTGTTTTCACATGGCCACCGGGACTGTTAAGCTGTATTGCAGTTGATCAACGGAGGGCGCTGTGGCAGACTTTGGTAAGTGTCATTGGACATAATCGTGATGTCAGCCCCCGTGTCCATTTTAAAGGTTACTGTTTTACCACACACGGGAAGACTCACCAGCCAGTCAGACTCTGAATTACTTTTCTCAATACTGCCCAGAAAGTATGCTTCACTGTCATAATTCTCGCTGTATCGCACGTGTATAGCTCTCACAGCCTTGCTTTGGCAGGCAGCAGCAAAGTGTCCGAATTTACTGCATTTACGGCATTGATTATTATATGCGGGGCATTCACGTGGCCCATGACATCTATTGCAACGTGAACACAGTTTATCTTCTGTTTGTTTATCCCCGTGCTGTCCCTTCTTGTTTATTCTCTTACCAGTATCACGGTGTTTTCCTCTATGCCGCTGCTGCAACACAGCCACTTCAACGGACATCGCCCCTGCCGAATATTGCGTTTTTACGAGCTCTGCCTGTCGTGCAATCTGCACTGCTCTCTCGAGTGTCAAATCACTTTCCATCTGAAGTCTTTGTGACACACCACGGTCGGCTATTCCAATAACCAGTCTGTCACGAATGTGTTCGTCTAGCTGTGCTCCGAATTCACAATGCTCCGCCAGCTCATACAGTCCTCTAACAAAAGCTTTGACTGATTCACCGGTCTTTTGCGACCGTTCATGTATTATATTTCTGCGCGGTATGAAGTGTTCATTAAACTTGTCCACTACCTGCTTATAATCGCTTGAATGGGCGGCCTCCGCGAACCGAAACGAGGCGAATATTGTCTCTGCCTCCATCCCCATAGCGTATAGCAGTGAGGTTTACTTGAACGCCACCGTCCTCTTTATCAAACTTTGTAGCAATCGCGTGAAGTGTTGGATCCACAGAGGCCATGTGGAGGGCTGGCTAAAATCGAACGATTCTGGAGCTTGAAACAACGACATCTCTTTTAGTTTGGTTAGCGGGTACAACGAACTTCTGACACCATGTCACATATACACTCACACCAGGTATATGTTCTATTATGATTTATTGAGAGCAACAGCTCACTCAACACCATGTGCAATTCTCGCAGTATTCATCTGACAACCCCCTCACCACTTGCGTTGCACACATTACGTCATACACTCCCCAAAGCCTTATTGGTAATGTAGTATTAACATCCCAACACAGTATCTAACAAATAATTGTTCCACAATATGACATGGCTTGGTCATTCATGTGCATGCAATTTGTAATTATGATATTTCCGACTACACTTGGAAGGCGTATTGAAACCTAGACTTTCTGAGATGTATAGCTATATGTGGGGTGAAATGGTATTGATCATAAAAGTTTTGTAAAACTGCACAATTTTTATAAACACTTTGCTTGCTGGCTTTGTCGGGAAGTTAGATAGAGAAAGAAATACACAGCAAGGTTTATGTTTTCCAACCAAAGCTGTCTTTCAAACTTGTAAGCAGGAAATAGGGACTTCCCAGGAGGATGTGAAGGGAGAAACACTATACTAGCTGTAATTTATGTTGAAGGGGAAGTGTGTAATTTTTACTGAAAAAAATCTTTATACTACTTTAATGTGCAGAGACAACTGTAAGAGAAATACAGGCTACACGTGTACATGTTTACTTGGTCTGTCTTTCTTGTCATGTGACCCAGTTTCTAGTTTGATCCCTTGATTGCTGTATTCATTAGTCATTTAGTTCACCTGATGTTAATCAGTTATCTCATTAGTTCCCTTTGTTTGGTCAATGCATTTATACCCTGAGTTCTCTCGTCTCTGTCCGGGGTTAATAATGGCCTTCTGAAGTGAAGCGATGCGTTTGTGTAAGAAAAATATGCATATTTAATACGTTATTGACTAAAATAACTAGCTTCCAGGAGACAATCCTACACAAGTCGACTTACGCCAAATAAGTAACATTTGACGATGTATGTGTATGACGATGTAAGAGTAGCGTAAGCTTTTACGCCTCTCGCAGTTCAAACAAACAGGGCTGGGCCACCGTGTTTGTCATTACGTTGTGCGTCAAGTTCAAGGGTTACTCTTTCGCTGTAAATCAATGTGTACGGCCGTTTGTTAGTTATTTTAGTCGATAAAGTTTTAAATATAAATATTTTCTTATTTTGATATGAAATTACACTTCAAAAACTGGCCCTTTAAAAACCATATGGTTGTATTTGTTATTATTATAAAAAAAATGGAATCAATATTCTTTGCTCACTGCTTCTTGTGAGATGTGCTTTGCTAAGTTATAGCATCTCATGAGATATGTAGGCCTACTCATACCCATTAATGTCCTGGCTCTGCTAAGAACAACAGTGTTCTTGTCAGCAGAGCTCATCTGTGCTGTGCGTTGTTCTCTGATTTATGTCAACCAGAAACACTCTTTATGCAAATGGATTATTGAGGAAGTGGTAAGACAGATCAATAAAACACGTGGTCATGGCTTAACAAAGTGCTGTTGGTTCTTGGCCATTTCCGGATTGAAGATGATTACTGTGGCATGGGGTCAAATTTCATTTACTTTTCTGCAGGCTAAAATGTTAGAACCATAAAATATCTGTCTGTCAATCTATCTATCGTGATAGAATATTATGATCTATCCATGTAGGCTTAAAGCTTCGCTTAGATGCAATTCATTGACAACTCAAAATAAACTCCTTGACATGAAAACAATACATCCTTACCATATATGCATAATGAATTGTGATTGGTCTTTTCTTTTATTGCATTTGTTTGCAGAGAACTAAAGCCTGCATATTGTACAGTTTGAGGGACGTTATTTAAATTACAGTTTTTTTTTCTCAATCACTTTGGCACATTTTTCGAAACAGTCTTAACATTCACTAAACTGTAAGTGCAATGGTCACAACTGTTTGCTGGAACTCCATTGCATGTCTGCAGAATGTAGTTACACACACAAAACCTTTAATTCATGCTTCAAACTCAGTTATTGAGTCAGTTAGTATGGCACCAAACACATGCAATTTGCTTAAATCAATAATACATTCAAATGTGATGTGAACAAGAAATTAATAGTTCATAGATCTGAACTTATTGTTTTGAGAAGAAAGTCTCATTTAAGAATTGAGAAACTGAAAAAGAAAAACTGTATAAATACATACACTTCTTTAGCTATTGTCTCATGTCAGTGATTATCCCTCCCTGTATCCCTCCAAAGTTGTCACATGTGCCATAGGTTTCCAACCCCTGACATACGATATACTATCAATCGTATTTTTTTTAGAAATTAACATTTTTATTCTGCAAGAAGCATTAAATTGATCAACAGATTAGCCTGCTGGGCTAACTCTGGCTTATTTAGCCAGTATCTGACTATTGATTCATGAGCACTGTCCCTTGCAAATACATACTTTACATCACATCATAATATTAAAGTGTTTATATAGATTCTGGGGTATTTGAAGTGGTAGAAAGGCAACAATGTTTGCAATGCAAATGACCAAAGATAATATATGGGTGTTAAAGCATTACGAATAGCAAATCAAAGAAAAGACAAATACATCTTTGGGCATATGTGATGAGCTCTGTACAATCCATTGACAGCTTGAGATTTCCATGAATGCAGTTTTTTGACACTGGACCATACAGTTACACTCTACTACACAATCACAATCAGGCTACAAGTTGCGCAGAGGGAAAACATCGCCCATTTTCTTATAATTAGCCACAGCATTTCGCAATTACAGCTTTTCATTGACTTCTTGCAATCATGTCCTCATCTCTGAATCCACCATCACGATGATGGCTCTTCACATCATCTTACCTCTGCCTAATGAATTTTCACTTATCAGGGAGACATGTTCAAGTCGACAGAAAGAAAAAGCAAATTTTTGTTCGTTCTTACCAAAAGGGCCTCATAAAATTATACGTGTGATTTAATGGGGTAAAATATGACTTTGGCAGAGTCAAGTCACCTTCATTTATATAGCGATTTTAACAATATGTGACACTGGCCTGGACCATAAAACCAGTCGCATTTGTAAAATTGTGCGAAATTGAAATTCATCTGAAAGCTAAATAAATAAGCTTTCCACTGATGTGTGGTTCATTGGGATAGGACAATATTTGGCAGAGATACACCGATTTGAGTTTCACTTTATTTTGATGGTCCCTTTAACACATTCTGTTGGCTATAAGTAACGTTGCACCTACATGTCTACTAACTCTCATTAGACTGGTAGGGTTAGGGTTAGAATAAGTTGACATGTACTTGCAAAGTTACCTATAGTCAGTAGAAATTCTGTTGGAGGACCAACACAATAAATAGTTAGCAGATATTAAGCAGACAGTCTACTAACAACAACTGCTGACTACTACATGCTTGTGTTCATGCTTCAGAATACTGAGCCTCTTATTTCTTTATTTATTATTTAAGCCTAGTTGTATTTTCATTTTAATTCTTTATTTTACTTCTTTATTCATTTATATGCTATGATTAGGGATGGGAATTGATACGATTTTATCAATGTCAGTGCCACTGACCATTCTGCTTTTCGATCCGATTCTTTAACGATTCTCTTATCTTTTTCAGCAAAAAATAAGTGTTTTTATTTGTTTTTAAGCTTGCCCTTGAGTAAGCAAACTGTACTTTTTATGTAATCAATGGGACCTTATTGTAAAGTGTTACTGATTAGTTATACACCGATTCAGACACCTGGTGAGTTCAGTGTTGGAAAGATCAGTGTTTAAACCATTCATTAAATTAATCGGTTCAAATGAGTCATTAGTTCGCGAATTGGACGTGTCATGTGGGTTGTGTGATTATCCCACCAGTTAGGACATGGACATTCCACAAGATTTGTGTGAACAAAGAAAACATTTCATCACTGGATCATTTTTTTTTCCATTTATTTAAAGGGTTGTTTTATGTCATTTGAATGTGCGGAACGCTTTTCAGAGAAGATAAGGTAACTTATTTTAGCACAATTCACACCCAGCGGTAATTCAGGAAAACAAAATCTCCGAATGCTCCACATGAAACTTTGGTCTTCCGACCTTTTAACATCGTGTCGATTTATTTTGGTTAAGACAGCGTTTAGTGTGGAGATGGTGAAGTCTTGTTTACACTTTCACCTGGCTCCGAAGTGAGAGAGTGCGCGCGCGCGACCGGGGGCCTGTTTCAACAAGGAGGTTCAACCAACTCTGAGTTAAAACTTGAACTCTGAGTTGACTTACCCTGAGATGGAAAACTCTGAGTGTTCGGTTACAGATCAGCTGAAATTAGTTATTTCAATCAACTCTAAGTTGTCTGACTCTGAGTTAAGCGCGTGCACCACAACTATAAAAAGCCATCATCAATGGAGCGCAGATATTATGAGTAACCATGGCAACAGCACCAAACAAAAAGAGGAATTACTGTTACACTGTCACGGCTCCACCAGACCTGCACGCTCCGCCCACTCGTTCACTCTCCCCTGAGTATTGATTCACCACACCTGCACCTCATATCCCACTTCCTATAAAACATTCACTTCCCTTCACATCCTCGTCTGGTCTCGTCTATTGCTAGACACTCAGGCTATGTTTACACGAAAACGATCTGAAGAGAAAACGCAAAAGTGGCGTTGCGTTATCACTTTTTATTCTGCGTTTAGACAAGCGTTATCA
Source organism: Siphateles boraxobius (assembly GCF_051911475.1). Classification (NCBI taxonomy): domain Eukaryota; kingdom Metazoa; phylum Chordata; class Actinopteri; order Cypriniformes; family Leuciscidae; genus Siphateles; species Siphateles boraxobius. The sequence goes on from NW_027509197.1 coordinate 28,054,342, forward strand.
GGGGGAAATCCGCGGGCATATAATGACGCAAAAGTGTGTGAAATTCGATGTAGTATGCACTCCAGGCGGCTAGGTGGCAATGTGAAGCACTGCGACACAACAACACCAATATCTGAGAATATTTTGTACAACTGCTGAAAAGACTCTTGTACGTTTATCAGAGCTGCTATGGCAACTTGAAGGTCCGACAAATGGAAATAATCCGACATATTGGGGTTATTTTCCTGTAATGGCGCATGCCTGTGACGTAAACACGTACGCGACGAGAGCCACAGTGAGCAGATTTGCGTTTTTACTGTTTAGATGGGAACGCGACGGTGGATCGTTTTTAAGATTTCCACTCTGGAGGGTGGTTTCACTTTTTTGCGTTTTTAAGCCTCCAAAACGCCGTCGCCGTGTAAACAAAAGGCACATCCGATAAAATATTTTTACGTTTTCACCCACAATCGTTCTCGTGTAAACAGGGCCATAGACTCACCTCTTCACTTACCTGCTCGACCTACCTTTTGATGTCCGTTCCCCGATCCAGTACTTCATCTGCCATCACCAGAGACACTCGCCTAAGCCTTCCATCCTGCCTGTTCCGATTACCATCCGCAAGAGACATTCTAATTACTCATCAGCTAAGTTCCATTTGGCATATCATCATTGTTTACTAACTCAGTACTTACATCTTCTGTTCATAATAAACCCTTGTTACATTTCTACTCACCTGTCTGACTCTTCACTACCCGTGACATATACAGTGTTGGGTAATCTAAATATTGTAATTTAATTAAAGGGATTACTCTTAATTCCTTTGTAATTTAAAATAAAATCTGATTTAATTACATTAAATAGGCTACTGCATAGACCATAGAACAATTCTGTATAAAACAATAGTTGATTCAAACATTTTTAAAAGGTATATTTTTAATGTAACCTTCTCCCTCTGCACACTTTGGTCAATTCAAGAATATGTATTCTAGTCAGAATGTGAGTCTGATACTGCTCCATAGGGCTTTGATTATGAGGCGTGTCTTAACCGAACCAGGAAAAAAAAAAAAACTGCACTCAATAGACCAATTTCAAGCCGACGTCACAGTTACGTCACGGCGCTAGCTGGAGGCAAAACAAAGGGAAAACTGCAGGCGGCCAATACAAACCAGCACAGATTCGGCTACATGATAAGGAGCTTAAATTGTTATTATTATTATTATTAAATGTCATCTTGTTGTGTTGTTGCGTGCAAGAATCAATGAAAAATGAATATGCTGTATCTGGAATTTTTATTTCTAGAAAATATTCACATCGTTAAAATTGCACCATAATGTCACTCTTTACATTGTCGTCTTCTTGGCGCTGGCTAGGCAGAACTGCGGATCGTACCACACAAGTCTTGTACGTGACCATTCATCACATAGTTCTAGGCATCTAAAGATTTATATGCCCTCAATTTCTCTATCGGATAGGTGTAGAAGTCACGTCACTCAACCGGAGGTAGCCTAGCGTTAACTTTAATCCTGTCAGATCGTCAATCATTGAGTGAGCGTGTAACGGCTATGGGTCGTCCAATCTGGTTCCGTCCGTTAAAATTAACTTTTGCAAATAACAATCGCGGTCCTGGACAGTGAGTGCCCTTGCACTAGGGGTGGAACGGTACATGTATTCATATTGAACCGAATCGGTATGGGCGTCACGGTTCGGTGCATGAATTAACGGAGAATACACGGTATAAAAATAAATAAAACTCGCGTGCAAATTAATTAATGTAATGCGGAACTACTTTTAGATACGCGGGTCCTTTAGGGACACCTATCTGTTGCCCTGCTAGGTTTGTTAACTTTAGCCTGCCTCCGCAGCGCAAGCCTCCGCTGACCGCGCGCACGCCTTCCCAAATGGACGAGGCATTTATACTTCGCGCTCGCCGGTGTACTATTCTTTTAAACAACAGTGTGCGACTCGGTGTAATTGTCCTCTAAACCATCAGGAATCAGCGGTGAGAAGTAAGGTACACCCGTGAATGTTTATTTTAGTACTTTAGTACTCTACTAACACTTTAGGACACTCAAACCACACTACTAAAGAATCGTGTAAAGCAGTAAACCAGATTATTCATTGTGACATTAGAAAAAAAATGGATATGAGAACGTAACCTACAACTAAATTAACGTTATCTTACATATTTTCTAACCATTTTTATTTAGTTTTGTGAACCTTTTTATAAAACATGGCCATTTATTTTTATTTAAAGGGCTTATGTCTGCTATTGTTGGCTCATTTTGTTAATGTAAGCAACTAATTTAGACGCAAGAACTGGGTGTAAAAAATAATAAAATAAAAATAATTGCCTTCTGCATTTTTGTTTTGCTTTTCCCTCCATTGTACCGAACTCGTACCGAACCGTGATGTCTGTGTACCGTTCCACCCCTACCTTGCACATTAAGATAAAATCGGATTTTCTCCAGTCATTGTTAAAAAACAACCTAACAAAACTTGCATACTAACGTTAGGGAATCGGCCAGAGGGATCGTTCTGCCACCACCTAAGCTCCGCCCACAAAAAACGTCACCATCTTTACCAACTGAAAAGGGATCTATTGACCCTTCGCTAAGCCACGCCCAAAATCCGCCACTGGCCAATCTTGTCTTAGCAACCATAACTAGGCGCGGGAGGTCTGGCAAGCTTTCGAGCGAGGGAAACATGCTGAAGCGTTGTGCGTATGGATTGTGCAAATCTGATACCCGGTATCCTAAAAGTTTGGACGGGGGAGTGGAATTTTTTTCCTTACCGAAAATCTAAAAGCCAAGGGGAGAAATGACGGGCGTGGATCAAGGAGTGTGGGAGACCCCATTCACAACCAAATGTCGACAGGATTAACAAAAACACCTATTGCTTTGAAGTTGGAAATAATTACGGTTCTTTGTTCATAATGCACGTTTTAACGTAAAATAAGAGGTTTAAAGACAAGACGGAGGCTTACTGACATACTTTAAAATATATTTCAGCATTTTGTTAATCGACGGCCTAAGTTACCCCTGACTGAGTAACTTTAACCCAATCCGATCGCGGCTCTGTTAGTGTTATTCCATAAGATTTATGGATAAAATGTTTGATTTATAATTATTAGATTAGTTTCACATTTCACTTACCCTGCTGTGCACGAACATAGCTGTTCTTCAATTTGTGTGTTTCCCATTTGAATGGTCAGTGTATGAGGCGGCGGCTGCTGCGACTAAAGGCTTTAGCTTCAATTTTTATGAAATTATTCTCTAATCGGTTGCATATTATGTCGTGGATATATCCCTCGAATGCATACTGCAGTCCCTTTTGTCTTGCTCTCTCAGATATTTCATATGTTCGCCAAAACTTACTAATTATCTCATTGGGAATGTCTGACACGGTGCATACACACTGTAAAGGTGATGATACACAGGGCAACATTTTGACTAATGTTGCTGGGCAATCTTGCAGAGCGATTGTTGCTTGGGCACATTTCGCATTGAAAATGGGAAATACATTTCTATCTGGATAATTTAGATCGGTCGTGGGCCCTGTGTCTAATCTGGTTGCCCGTTGACGGCAACATTGCCCAGCAATATTGCTCAAAAAGTTGCCCTGTGTATCATCACCTTAATAGACGTGCTAGACGTGAAAGCTTGACAGGCGTAGCAACAGTAACTAAGGAGGGCGGGGCTTAGCAAAGGGTCAATTGGATAGACCTACAACCAATCAGAGCAACGCAGTAAGTGACGTAGGTTGAGCGATGCATAGTTGTCAACAGAACTCAACTGCACGCACTCTGGAAAAAGTATTTTTTTTTTAAAATGTTAACGATCTTTGCCGGTGTTGCAAAAAGAATTTAAGGATTCACGGAGTACTTGACAGAGACTTGCCAAATTAGAACGTTTGAACGTTTTGTTTTCACTACACAGACTAACCTTATGATTGTACAAAACTAAGCTAACAGACGTACATCTGGACCTGTAGGTACAAGATATTTTTACAATATTGGCTTCATGTCACTACATAATGAGTTATTTACTAAATCAGACAGTCAGATTAAATCTTACCATTTGTAAGTGAGATGAACTTCATCCACGACGAAACCCATTACTGTACTGTACCCGACTCCTGTAGGAAGGACTGCAAACACATCTTGACGATCAACAAATGCCTTGATTGCAGTTCTCTGTTCGTCTTTTAAAATGAATGCACTGTCGATTTCTTTAACAACACACGCGATAGCGGTATCGATGTATCTCAATTCTCCAATTGCAGTCATCTTTGTTGTAAACCAGGGCCGTTTCTCAATATGCGTTCTTGTCTGTACTTGTGTTCTTGCGGACTTGTGAAACGTCATCAGTCGCTGCCCAAGTACTGTCTCAATACACAAGTTTGCATTTTGGCAAGAACGGTTAAAAATCCCGGAAGTGTTCTTGACACGCCCATTTTACCGAGGATGCATCGGTTGGTAACTTGTGTGAACTTGACGGCAGAAATATCCCAGCATTCATTTCGGCATTCAAGGAAGGAGCGGGGAGCAGAAAGGCAGAACAACAGTAAGTCGTTTTTCTACAATTTCGTATGCTATTTCATCACTAAATTCACTTCTGAGAGCATTTGATGCGAGAAATCTACTGTGTAGATTTCAAATATTGCCATTTATACGAAAATTTATGGCGAATCGAAAATATGCTCAAACATTTTCGGTAGTGAAGAATCTCCATACGCGCACGCGGGTGTAGCTAGCGAGCCAACCGGCCAGTCATGCTAAAAACCTGTCTGTTATCATCAATAATTGTTGTTATGTTTGGGTACTGAAGACGGCGCTGTGCGGGGGTATTGCGCAATACCAGCAAGAACACATTGCCTCAAACTGTCAGCAGCGTTCTGTGTGCTCGTCACCTTGTAAGTTCATTCTTCCAAGAACAACTAGCTAGAGCGTTCTCCCCAAGAACACAAGTCCGTTCTTTGCATTCTTGGTTTTGAGAAACGGCCCAGTTCAAACCAAGCGCGCTTTGATGACGTGATGATTACGTAACTGCAGATCATCTGTCATCTGATTTGAAAATAAGGGAAATTTTCCGGCGCTCACCGCGAGCAGTCCCACCACCCCAACCAAGCTCCAGTAACGTTATCCCTTACATTTTAAGACAAGTGTTATAGCTTAAATGAAAACACAAAAGGGTATATATGAAGAGCATTTATTTTAAAGGCTTATTTGCATATTTTCTGTTCATTTAACATTGCTTGTCTCTACATTTACATTTTATTTTCATTCCACACATTCTTTTCATTTCATATTGCTTTTCTTTTACAGTTTTTCTTTACATGTCACATAACTTTTCTTTACTCTTTTAGTGAGTTCAAATTTGTTGCAGACTTTGCATTCTTTAACCTGTTAGGCTGCAACCCCACTTTTGAAAAATCCTCAGAAATGGCATACCCAAACTGAAACAGATAGCCATAAACACTACGTGTATATATTTATATTTCATAAACACTTTGCACTAAAATCACAATTATGATCTCATTTGAAAGCTGACACCTAGCAGTTTATTGTAAATGTAGAATTAATTATTGTCATAATGAAAAAATAGTTATTAATAGCTACAAAGTTTTGTAAAGTTATTAGAAATGTATTTTGTATGAAACATCTTCAAAGTTTCTGAGAATACAATAGTGGTCAAATACTGAAACTTGAGTGTTATATATTTTTAATGATGTATAGTTTGTCAAGGTAATAACATCTGATAGTAACTTTGAACTATTTAAACAAACAAAAAAAAAAAACGCCGGCGCACTGGCAACGGTTAACAGGTTTTAAGATGCTAAAGTCGCAGTTACAAAACGCGTGACAGTCCCCTACCCTGCTCCTCTTCAGAAAAGTAAATTCGCTGTCCCATTGATCGCGGTATTTACATGAGGGTTTTGGTTTTATGGCAGGAGTGCCTTCCGTCTCTGTCGTAGCGTCCATCATCCGTCTCTGATTTTTTTTCTTTTTTCCCCCGCGTTGTCACTCATCATCGGACCTCACACACTAACCTCGCGACAATTGCCACCTACAGTACCCACAGTACCTGTAGTAGGCTATTCCAGGTGGCAGTTATCGCGTGGCTAGTGACAGAGCTCAGATTGGAAATGTTTTTTTTAGTTCTTTTTTTATCCGCCCGGCATTATTAATTTTTAATAGCGCAGGTTAAAATACGGGAGATATACGGGAAAATACTAATACGGGAGGACGGCGGGAAAGAAGGGTTAAATACGGGACTTTCCCAGCCAAAACGGGATACTTGACAGGTATGTCGAGTACAGACCAAAGTCACCGAACTTCCCGACCAAAAAATGTTGTGGGTGGGGTTCGGGCTGGCATCCAGGCTAGCAATTGTATATTGTTAATTTGAAAGCATTAAAAGTGCAGTTTCTTGTCTCTCCTTCCTTGTATTGTTCAAGTGGTTGAGGTTGATATGGGATTTATAAAGTAATTAGTAATAAGTAGACCAATACATTCTAGAGGTAGTAATTATTACATTAATCTAATTTCACTGTTTTCAGTTTCAGACCAGCTGAATTGAGCTAGTTCAATCAACTCTGAGTAGGTTGACTCTGAGTTAAGCACGTGCACCACGACTATGAAAAGCCATGATCAATGGAGCTCCGAAATTACGATTCACCATGGCAACAGCACCCGACAAAAAGACGTCCACATGTTCCGAGTCAAAACACAAGTATAATTCTTATTCTAGAAATCTTATTCTACTGGGCCAACAGCAAGAAGGCATAGGCTGGACCTGCACCATCACTGATAGATGAAGAGGAGATACACAATATTGGAAGAATATTAACCCTTTCGCACGTACGATCACACCGGTGTGATCAGTCTTGGCTGGTCCCTGGAGCGTACGATCACACCGGTGTGATTAGAACGGTCAGTGCATCACGTGATCAACTGTTAAATTCAAACGTGCTTTCGTGCGTTGACTGGCGCTGAGCCAGAGTCGGACGCACTCAGTGCTGTCATATATCACAACTATTGAGTGTTTTCAACCAAATAATGTTTATTTTAGGTTTCAGACACTTAAATACACATAAGTACTAGCAAAACAATGATTTTGAGTTTGTAAAATACACACTGACGTCTATGGAAGACAATAATAATCCTTTCCATTCTCTTGGTCGGCGTTACGTCATAAATCATGTGACCTGAATAGCAACAGGCCGCCGCCGTGTTTGAAGGGTAAAACAAACTTAAGGCAAAGCCCAAAGCAAATCAAAAAGGTATCTATTCACAGAAGTTTTGCTGTGGATTATGTCAGTTATGGATACTAACGGACTACTTTGTATTAATGATGAATGATATCTGTGTATGCGAATGTATGTCGGTGGTGAGAAGTGAATGTAATAAAACACTCATGTAAAGCGCTTTGTGACTAGGTAACGTTAGCCTACATGTCTGTGAAAGGCGCTAGCAGCTATATGAATACAGATCTTCTTCTATTACAGAATGTCTTATCAATATATAGACAGTTTCCTAGCGCCTGCATTGACCAGGTACCACAGAAAGCTGTCGCTTGTAGGTTTAGCATTACAATCTTGTCCCTATCGGCATCCAGCTGAGTCCTGGGAGAACAACCCAAAAGCATGGCCCAGGCTCAAGTATCCAGACATATACAATTACCTCATCAACTCCCCTGGAATGAACACCATGAGTACATACCATGTGTCCTACACTTGCAGTCATGTTTAAATACCCATCAAGCATCGATTACATTAACTATGTAATCGATTTTTTATTCATTAAAAAAACAAAAAACTGTTCATTCAAAAGCACTGTGTTACAAAGTGGCTGTAATGAGCTCAGTCTGTCAGTGGCACATCGTGTACAATGTCAGTGAGGGACACAGTTTTTTCAAAAAAGCCAATAAAGGCTATATGCATAAATGTATAGTTTTTAGGCATGATTCTCGGCGCTTTTTTAACTTCCGCTTTCGTGTTGCTTAATGGCTGGCGCTTGTTTGTTTTACCCTTCGCCGCGTTGCTATGCGCGCGCAGTGCATTGTAGGAGTAAAAGTCCGGGATGTCCGACCTTGAGAATTATAATAAGACGACACTTTCATTCATATCAGATACACATTGTGTAAGTCGCTTTACATTTTACCCTATTCTTCTCCCAGTTCATTGGCCACTTACTTTCATGTATTTCGTGAGAAGTTGAGGAATTGACGTGTTGTAAATCCACTTACTTTCATGTATTTCGTGAGAAGTTGAGGAATTGACGTGTTGTAAATCCAACAGATCCGATTCTCTGAACTGTGAAACAAACTAACATGGCGCCGCCCGTTGCGCATACAGCTCAAATAACGCGATCGTTATAACGGTGTTTAAACAACAAAACACATCCACTTGCACATATTTGACAATCGGAATATCAGTGTTTCATGCTATAGCTAATACATTTGTGTATATTTTTAATAAAAAAGGAAAAAAATACATAAAAGCAGATCATCATTCATTCAGCGCTGTGTTGTGGTTGCGCTGTGTCACGTGACAAGCAATGACGCATCACCATGGAAGTATTAAAGTGACAAGTTCTAAATAACGGAGGAGCCAAGATGGCAGCGGTGTGAATAGTCACGTTAGTCTAAGCGTCCAAATAGTTTGAGGAGTTTAAAGTTAACAAGACAAGATGAGATGTAATTTTTGAGTAATGATTAGTGTATGATTATTTCTATCGATTATTTTTGGCAATTTTTTATTTTTTGACTTGTTGAAATGGGCAAAAAAAGGAAGAATCAGTCCCTTCAAGAAAGCGCTATATTAGCTGGACACCTCGTGGAAGAAGAGAGCTGCATGGAGTCGGCCGACCTGGAGATTGTTAATATTGAGACAGAAGTCGGTGCCTTTGAAGAGGTTTTTGCAAGGCCTGTTTCCTCTACTCCATCCAAGAATATGTCGAATGCAAAAGGCAAGAACGATGTTTCTTTATCTACAATCCTTGACGCAATCCAGAAGCTAACTACTAAAGTGGATGAAACGCACGGCAAGGTTGCCGTTTCTTGCGAAAAACTCGACAAACTATCTGAAAAGGTCTCTCAAATCAGTGAAGAAGTCATGAGGCACGATGTCAAAATCGTTCAACTTGAAAAGGAGAATAAGGATCTGCGAGCTGAAAACGTATGTCTAAAAGAAAACCTGGATGAAATGCAGCGGTACTCGCGTAGATGGAATCTCAAACTGCAAGGGGTCCCTGAACGCGATGGCGAAGATGCGAGAAGCGTGACGATCGACATCCTAAGAAAAATGATCCCTAGTATCCAAAACAAATTGGATGATGTAATCGATGTTGTACACCGTCTAGGACCAAGGAGATCCGACGGAGCACCCCGAAATATCATCATGCGTTTTACCATGCGAACCTACAGAGACATGGTATGGCGGGCAGCAAAAGACTCTCGCTTTCTAAAGGATAACAAGTTTCGCATCAAAGAGGCGTTGATCAAGCAGGATGTGGATGCTAGAGCCAAATTATGGCCGCTTGTCAAGAAGGCTCGTGAGGATGGAAAGGTTGTTTCATGGAAGGGACCCCATGCTTTTGTTGCTGGGAAAAGGCTTGAAATTAACCCTTGAGATACAACTTCGAGGTGTAACAGCGTTCAAGTTTAATTCCCGAGAGGTGAACTGATTTCTCTTATTCACAGTCTACATTCATGAAGCACCTGCAATCGAACTTGACTCTTGATTTGCACATGGACACTCGATATTTGCGGTCTGCCTTCAGGGAGCAACGTTAACGTTTGTTGTATTCTGTTGTGGTTCCTACAGCATCGTAAGTTTTGTCCTCCCTTACAGTTGCACTTTTGCCTAAGACTCAATATATATGTTAACTTTAACTACCTCCGTGTTAGCTCACGTTTACAGCGGTAAGCAAAACCTTCTGTGTTCTTGTTATTGTTCTGGGTTTCATTCTTATTATCCAAACAATATTCCAAGTAATTTTTTTTTCTTGTCTTTTTTTTATACTCTTTTCTTTTTCTTTGTGTAAATGCAAGTCGTTGAATTTAATTCTTTGAGCATTATTTCGTTAAACACTCGTGGCTTGAGAGATCTCACTAAAAGAAAGGCTCTATTCTTATACTGTAGAAGAACAAATGCTGATTTAATACTCTTACAAGAAACTCATTCCTGTGAGAATGATGCTCGTTTTTGGAAATCACAATGGGGGGATAAGGTATACTTTAGTCATGGCTCTAATCATTCTGCTGGTGTTCTCATTTTGATCAACAAGTTTAATGGAGATATTGTGGAGTCCTTGGTTTCTACGGAAGGAAGATGGGTTATTCTTGTCACTAAACTTGATAATTCTACTTTTATAATATGTAATATTTATGGCCACAATTTAAGTTCTGCCAACAAGAATCTTATTTTGTCATTACAGGGTAAAATTGAAGCTTTAAAAAAGAAATATCAACAGGCATTTATTATTATTGCTGGAGATTTTAATGTTGTTTTAGATAATTCAGCTGACAGATTTCCTGCTAAAATGGGCCTCAGTAATAACATTATTTGTAACTTGTGTGACCATCTCCATATTGCAGATGCATGGCGCTACTATCATCCAGATGTTAAGGAATTTACATGGAGTAATAAGTTGCTAACTTCTAAATCTAGAATAGATTATTATCTGATTTCTCAACAGATACTGCAGTATGTGTTTGATGTTAGTCACCATTATGCTCCATTCTCGGACCACTTAGTAATTAAGTTGAATTTGCAAACAAAACAAAGGAAGAATACCTTGCGTGGTTACTGGAAGATGAACAATACTCTGCTAAAAGATAAAATATTTAATGATCAGATCAAGGGATTAGTTAAACAAATTTTTTTTAAAAATGAGTTTGAGTCACATGATGCTAATTGGGAATTTTTTAAATTTAAAGCTCGATCACTAGCTATTAATAGAGCTAAGGCCCTTAAAGTGGTTAATGCTGATAAAGAAGCTAACTTGTTAAGCAGCATTAATTACTTAATCAAAAAAGAGAATCTCTCTGTTACAGAAATTAGTCAGTTAAAAACCATGCAATTAGAATTAGACCAGATATATATTAAAATAGTTAAAGGTGCCTTCGTCAGGTCTAGGGCGAGATGGATAGAGGAGGGAGAGAAAAATACAAGCTATTTCTTTTCACTTGAGAAAAGGAATTTTAAAAGGAAAAGCATTTCTGCTTTGCAAATTAAAAATTCTGTTTCAAAACACCCGGAAGAAATAGAAAATTTTGTCACAAATTTTTATAGAAACTTATACTCCTCTGATTTTCAAGCAAACCAAAGTGATTCATACCTACATCAAATTAAGAACTATATACCGCAAATTAGTGATGAATTTAAGTTATTATGTGAGGCTCCTGTGTCATTAAATGAAATTAGGGATGCAATGAAATCGATGAAAAAAGGGAAGTCGCCTGGTTGCGATGGCCTCACTTTAGAATTCTTTATACACTTCTGGGAAATTTTAGAGCAACCCTTTTTTTCAATGCTTCAAGAATGTATTAAATCTGGAACGATGATTCCCACTATGAAACAAGGAGTGATATCTCTTATTCCCAAACCGGACAAAGATGTAACTTTAATTGATAATTGGTGTCCTATTACACTTTTAAATTTTGATTATAAATTATTTGCTTCTATATTTGCCAAGAGATTAAAACAACATTTACATCATATCATTAATGAAACACAGACCGGCTTTATGAAGGGACGTCATATTAGCTGTAATACTCGTCTTGTTCTGGATCTTATTGATTACAAAGAAGAAATTGAGTCTGATGCAATCATCTTATTCCTTGACTTTTACAAGGCTTTCGACACTGTAGAGCACCAGTTCCTTATAAGCTCTTTAAGGGCCTTTGGATTCCCATCCAGTTTTATTAATACTGTCCAAATGTTGTACAAAGATATTGATAGCTGTTTAATTTTAAATTCACGAACATCACCAAGGTTTCCTATTCTTCGCGGAATAAGACAGGGTTGCCCTTTAAGCCCATTGTTATTTTTAGTGGTTGTAGAAACATTATCCATTGATATTTTGCGTAATGATAACTTTGTTGGTCTTAGTATTTTTAACAGAGAGATTCGTATTTCACAATTAGCAGATGATACTACTGTATTCTTAAAAGATAAAATGCAAGTTTCTCCAGTATTAACTACAATCAATGCCTTCTCTAATGCTTCTGGACTCAAACTTAATTTATCCAAGTGTGAAATTATTTGCTTATTTGACAATGTAGAATCTGAAATTGAAAATATACCAGTTAAAAATGAAGTGAAATATTTGGGGATTCATATAACGAAAAATTTAATTAGTAGACAGTTTCTGAATTTTTCTTCACGTCTGTCCAAAACTAAATGTATTTTTAATAGTTGGCTACAAAGAGATCTGTCAATTTTAGGCAGAGTGTTTTTATCCAAAGCAGAGGGATTATCCAGGTTTGTGTACCCTTCCCTGTCTTTAGCTGTAGATAATCACACCTCCAAAAATATTGATAAAATTTTTCTTGATTTTGTTTGGAACAATAAATCTCACAAATTGAAGAAGTATATTTTAGCAAACAAAAGAAGTGAGGGCGGTCTTGAAGTCCTGAACTTTGACGATACAAATAATACATTAAAAATTAATTGGTTGAAGAGATGCTTGCTTGGGTCAGACACTATGTGGTATTTTATCCCAAATAACATATTTAAAAGGGTAGGTGGCCTTTCTTTTTTGATGAAATGTAATTACTCCACTGGTAAATTACCCATTAAATTGGCTAGTTTTCATCAACAAGCTCTATTAGCCTGGATATTGGTTTACAACCACAACTTTTCCCCCCATAAAACCATCTTATGGAATAATTCAGATGTTAAAATAAGAAATAGATCACTCTTTCTTGAGAAATGGTTTAATAAAAACATAATTTTTATTGCAGATCTATTCAACTCTAATGGTGATTTGTTATCCTATGAGAGTTTTATGAATATCTACCAATATCCTGTCCCGTTTAAAGAATTTAACTCTGTTACAAAGGCTATTCCGAGTGGTTTATTATGTCTGATGAAAGCTTCCCTTACCTATGAGGCATGTTCTAAACATTTATCCTTGTTATGTTTGGGTGGTGTTTCACTTTTAAGTAAAGATTGTAATAATAAACTTATTCGTCAACTCTCTCAATCTAGAAATCTATGTACTCCAAAAGGAAAATTCTTTTGGAATTCTATAATAGATAACATTCAGTGGAGGAAAACATGGTTACTACCATTTAAATATTGTATACCCAATAAAATGAGAGAAGTGCACTTTAAAATTTTGCATAATATATACCCTTGTAATGCGCATTTATCCAAATACTGTGATGTAGCTGAGGTATGCACCTTCTGTAATAATGAAGTTGAAGACGTCTGTCATTTGTTTTTTTCTTGTAATGTTTCTTCAATTTTCTGGAATGATTTAAGTGCTTATTGTTTTTCGAAAGTTAATGTGATTAGTAATCTATGCTTAAAGGATGTAATTTGTCGTTTTGAAAACCCTAACAAATCTTTAGAGTCTACTGTTAACTTTCTTATCATTGTGGCAAAATTTTACTTTCACAAGCAAAAGTTTCGTAAGAAAATTCCTTCTTTTAATGATTTCCTTTGTGAAGTCAATTATTTAATCAAATCATTAAGAACAATCGATAATAGAAAATGTACGTCTTTTCTGAAAAAATATGATGAGATCCTCCATGTTCCATGAGCTATATCTCTGCCGTTTTTTATTATTTTTTTTATTTAAAATTTATTTTTATTTATTTATGTATTGTTTTATTTTTTTTATTTTTTTATTCTCGTTCTGTATCCTTTAACTGTGCAAATTTGACTATGTACAATAGATGCTTTTTTGGAAATGTTCTATATTTCTAAGAAATGTATATTTGCACTACTGTAAAACATTTCTTCAATAAAAAAAAAAAAAAAAAAAAAAAAAAAGTTCTAAATAACGGTCGCCTTGAAAAACTCACGCTGGGGGGTCAGTTAGAATATTTTAAACTTACCTGTGAAATTAAAATCCAACAAGAAAAAGAATAACTGTTTCTTTTATATTTGTAGGAAATAAAGATGATCAAATAAATTGTGAATAATGTGTGTGTATTTAACAGCTGTGGTGGTTACGGCATATCTCAGACTATCCTTCCATTCCATACAGTAATTGGTTTCATTTTCGGAAGGTGCGATGACGGGAATATGCATGTCATCAATGCATACAACCACATTGGAAATCCTAAATGAAAATCTAATTATTACAGTAGGTTACTTTCAGAGGTCACAGCAAGATGTTATCAAATGAATGTCATTTATCAGATTAGCTTCATTTAAACTGATTTCTCCACCACTGTCCTGCAATCCTGTGAAACTCCTCTTTGATGGATCTCAAGTTTTTGTGTCCAACACCTATGGTCCAACAACACAAAAACTCTCCGGAAGAGTGTGAGAGCGAGGCACATTTTCCTTCCCGCTCTGATACAGCAGCCTTACTAATGTGTTCTCTCCGATGTTATATAGAAAAATGCCCAATGAATTAATGTACTGCACTGCAAAAAATGCTTTTCTTACTTAGCATTTTTGTCTTGTTGTTTCCAGTCAAAATATCTAAAGATTATTAAATCAAAATGCATTTACTAAAAGAAAAACTCTGGGTTTATATAAGAAAACCTGCTCCTGACCAGGTTAGGTTCACAGAGTAAGTTACCATGGTAACTGACTCTGAGTATAAGTTACCCCTCTTTCAGAAACGGGCTTGACTTACTCTGCTTTCTCGGGTTTGACATACCTCCCATTCTGAAGCGGAAAACCCAGAGTTTGCCTCATTTCAGGGTTAACATACTCAGTTTTCACTTAACCTCCTTTCTGAAACAGGCCCCTGCTCTTGTTCCGCCACCTTGTTTCCCATTACCACACCCCCTTGTTTAGTCCTGTTTTCACCTGATCCTCATGTGCTGTTCCCTTTATATTGTGCCTCTTTCCCTCATGTATTTGCTGGTTCGTTATAAGCAATCTTTGGCTGCGTTTACACTTGGCATTAACATGCGATCACTGTGATCTGATCAAGCATCGAGCCAGTCAGGACATGGTGCGTTTACACCTGTCCACATCAAGTGGTTTCTGTATCTGAATAACAGATCAGATCTCGCAAAAAGAAAAAAGGATTGCTCCGCTGCAAAGTCGCCGTGCAGTGGTGGGTTTTCTTTTAAAAAGTTTTCAGTCGGTGACATTTTACAAATCTCACAATATGAGGAGGATGAAGAGGCTGCAAGTACTAATAATGTGGATAGATGCTGTAATGGAAACGGCACAGAGAAACGTATGGGTCTGAGAACGTTGCCAGCTGTGGTGGGAAAAATGCGTGTTCTTTACAGAAAATGAATGGCTCTGCAACTTTCGGGTGCAAAGACAAACATTTCAGCATATTTGCGATGTACTTTGCACTCGACTGTATCGCAAAACCCCACAGCTACGTGCAGCAATTACTGGAGGAGGGGGAATGATGACTGGGCGGGGTTTTGTATGACGTCCACTTGTGAATGCAGACACGATGGCTGGATTGCGCTTACATTACACTGATATCCGATCACAATGCGCCCTCGCTGATCGGAGAACATTCCCATCGGAAGCGCGTTTACACTTGTCTTTTCAATGTGTATGTGGACAACATCCTGATACAGGTCGCATGTTAATGCCAAGTGTAAACGCAGCCTTAGTGTGTGTGTTACCGCTCAGCTTGTCAGTGATTGTTACAGGTAGTGTTTCTGTTAGTTCTAGCTGTGTATTTATTTTCTTTGTTTTTAGTCTAGTTAAATCTTAGTCTTTATTTTGCTCTAGTTCTTCCAAGCTTTATTTTTGGTTCACCTCTTGTTTTTGCTTTTGTTAACTAAACTTTTTTTTTATTATTTTCTCTTTAGCTTGTCTTCAAGGTTGCAGTCTTGTGTTATTTCTTTGTTTACTAGTTCCAGTTATTCATTTATATAATTTATTTTTCCTTTTTAATGGTGGTGGGCCCCAATAAGACAGTTTAAATCAACAATTCAATTCCATGTTATGTTTTAACTTGGTATGTTTTAACTTTATTTACCTGCACCAGGCAGGTGTAGGCCTGTCAAAATAAACCCAGGGTGGCATAAATCAACCACCTGTTACATATAACAATCAAAAAGTGACAGTCTTTTTTTGTGTTGAAGTCTATAGACCCCAGGAAGAATAGCTACCGCATTTGCAGCAGCTAATGGGGATCTTAATAAACTAAACTAAACAGTCTGAGGTTCTCTTACGAGAGTATCTCTCGTACTGCGTAATATCTTACGCTATGGGGAAAACCTCTTTTCCACGAGATATTGAAGCCAAAAATTATCCTTTAATTTTGATTAATGTAAAACGCTGTGCGGCAGCGTGCAGACATAGGCAAGACGGCTTGCGCGCCTATTGGCTGCCCTGCGGCAACAGCAGCAAGCCTATAGAGAGAGGCCCTGCGTGACGTGACATCCAATAGGGGTGCTTCGCGCCCATCTCGTCGCGTCCCGCCAGAATAGGCGTGGCCTTGGCCTATAAATACGCTCGACAGGCTGATACAAACTGATTTTAATCTCTTCAGCGAAGCACTACTGCATCGCTGGATCCGGAGTGAGAAGCCGCGCCGTCTGATAGTAAGCCTTCTGCGGGACGAGCCTTCGAGCCTGAAGCCGCTGGCCTTCACCTCGCCGCCTTCAGCCGCCGTACCTGCTACGCTTTCCGGCGTTAATATCCTTTTTCACTGCTAGAGTGTGTGTTCGCCGTCGCGACTCACACTCTCTCTCTCTCTCTCTCTCTCTCTCTCTCTCTCTCTCTCTCTCTCTCTCTTTATCTAAAAGAGCAGCGTCTTTTTGAAGACGCTTCGTTCCTGTGGAACTATTGCCATGGTGACTCTGAGGACTTGCCTGGCATTTTTTCTCAGAGTATGCACTCCCGCCCACTGTAGTGCCGCGCCGCAAAGCGCCGTATTCAGCGGGTCCTCGAGCCTTCTCCAGCCCGTGAAAGCTCGCCGGTTCGCCCGCCAGCTTCACCAGCTTCAATCGAGTCGCTCACTGACGGACAGCGGCCGCCGCGCGCCGCCGCTTCCGCCGTTAGTGACGACAAGATAGCTGCATCGGTAGAGGAGGCCAGCTATTGACATGGTGAGTGAGACTCCCGCCCGCTGTAGTGCCGCGCCGCAAAGCGCCGTACTCAGCGGGCCCCCGATCCTTCTCCAGCCGTGAAAGCTCGCCGGTTCGCCCGCCAGCTTCACCAGCTTCAATCGAGTCGCTCACTGACGGACAACGGCCGCCGCGCGCCGCCGCTTCCGCCATTAATGACGACGAGATAGCTGCATCTGTAGAGGAGGCCAGCTGCTATATCCCCGCGTTGGACAGTGAGGATTGGGCGAGCTCTGTGGATCTCCCCCTTCTGCCCGTGAGTCGTCAGGGAAACGGGCCAGCATCAAAACCGCGGCTAGCTTTCTTTACGTTATAGGAAAGCTACCCCGCCCCCGCCCCCCGTGGGCATGCGTCACCGGCGAAATGAGGAAAGAGTGTATTTTTAGTCCCGCCGAGGCCGGACCAATCTCCATTTCTCAAACATTTCTCAGCTCCTCTTAGTTTGAGCGGCTGAAAATGTCAATTTTGCAGCAATGAGCCTGTTGTATAACACGCACGCCTGCAAACAAACGCCAACACACATAAAACTGTGATGACGCTCTATTATGTGCTCGAACTATTTTAAGCTGTTGTCGTTTCCCCCTGTGGCTCAGTGGCGAAACCTACAGCCATCGCACGGGAGACCCGTGTTCGATCCTAGCTCTCGCAGCAGATAAAATTTAGTCTCGCCGCGGCCAGACTTGCACTGATACTTTTCGCTCGTTCAGTTCCAAGAAAATGTGACTGTTCCAGTGTATTTTGCAGTAAACAAGCCGGTACCATGGCCCGCTTGCCTGCACACAAATGCCGTTTCCACGGCGACCCAGAAAAATCATATAAGCAATGTATTTTCTGGTATTCCGGCCACAGCCGATGGTGTTATGAGTGTAATAAAAATGCCCACAGCCCAGTGTTCATTTCTACACACAAACACAGCCCGCCACAGTGCAGGGCTCGCACATATGAAATCGACTCATGTCAATTGTGCATTAAATGTAGTGAATTTGCCCACAACCCAGTGCCCACAAACACTACACACTGCATGTGCCACGTTTTCTGTAAAACGAAACCAACACACATACAGTCAGCTAAGACCCACGGTGTTTAAGTCTCGCCGCGGCCAGACTCCACCGAAACCTCTCGCTCGTTCAGTTCCAAACAATGTGACTGTTCCAGTGTATTTCGCAGTAAACAAGCCGGTACCACAGCCCGCTTGCCTGCACATTAACGCCATTTTTACGGCGACCCAGATAAATCCAATAAAGAGTGTATTTTCTGGTGTCCCGGCCATAGCCGATGGTGTTATGAATGTTGTAAGAATGCCCACGTCACAGTGCCCATTCCCACACGCAGACACAGCCCGCCACAGTTCAGGGCTAGCACAAATAAAATCGACTCATGTCGATTGTGCAAACGTAGTGAATGTGCCCACGACACAGTGCCCACAAACACTACACAGTGCGTGTCCCACGGTTTCTGTAAAATCGAAACCAACACATATTCAGTCAGCGCAAGCCGACGGTGTTTTCACTGCAGTAAATGTGCCCGCTGTCCCGCGCCCACATTCACTCACAGACACGGTGA
This sequence comes from Siphateles boraxobius, assembly GCF_051911475.1. Taxonomy (NCBI): domain Eukaryota; kingdom Metazoa; phylum Chordata; class Actinopteri; order Cypriniformes; family Leuciscidae; genus Siphateles; species Siphateles boraxobius. Next base: position 28,073,121 of record NW_027509197.1, read on the forward strand.
ACCCTACGGGGTTTGTCCCGCTCGTTCTCTCTCCACAATTTGTCATAGAGAAAGCGAGTGCGAACAGGCTGCCCGCCGTGATCGGCTCGCCCCCCGCCTCGCACACTTTAAACAAAGTGTTCATGTCACAGCACACCGAAGCTCTGCAGCCGCCGCTGTGCCGCGGCCAGAGCCCGGATATCATTCTGCCTCTAGCTATCCACGCGAATGCATGGGCAATGCTTCCCGGGGTATCAGAATGGGTGTTGAACACTATAAAGAGAGGCTATTCGCTACAGTTCGCTCGACGTCCCCGCCGTTGCACGGCACGTGTCGAAACCACGGTGGACAACGAAGTATCTCATCTACTTCGAACCGAAATAGCGAAACTACTGAGCAAAGGGGCCATAGAACCTTTATCTCAGGCTCAGAGCGAAGGGGGTGTATACAGCAGATATTTTCTGGTACCGAAAAAAGACGGGGGTCTCAGACCCATTCTAGATCTGCGACAATTGAACAAAGCGCTTCTGAAACGCAAGTTCAAAATGCTGAAAACCAGCAAAATCCTCGCGCACGTGCGCCAGGGAGACTGTTTCATGTCAATAGATCTGAAAGACGCCTATTTCCAAATACAGATTGCGTCACGTCACAGGCGATTCTTGAGATTCGCCTTCGAGGGCCAGGCATATCAATACACAGTCCTACCGTTCGGCCTGTCCCCAGCACCCCGTATATTCACGAAGTGCATGGACGCGGCTCTCGCACCCTTGAGACTTCAGGGCTTGCGAATTTTGAACTACTTGGACGACTGGTTTATTCTAGCTCGATCACGATCAGAGCTCATAGAACACAAGACCGTTTTACTCGAGCATCTCGAGAATTTGGGTCTACCAGTCAATTGGGCGAAGGGTTCGCTGTCTCCCAGCCAGAAAATCTCTTTTCTGGGAACAGTGATGGACTTGCTGTCTATGACAGCACGTCTGTCGCCGGAGCAAGGACTGAACATTCAGCGCGCCGTGAAATCCTTCCGCCGCGGCTCTATAGTCCTGCTCAAACGGTTTCAGAAAATGCTGGGCCTCATGGCCTCAGCATCCTCAGTACTTCAGCTGGGCCTGCTTCGCATGCGCCCACTGCAGTTATGGCTGAACGCACGAGTTCCGCCCGGGGCTTGGGCCGCTGGTCTGTTTCGCCTCAGGGTCGACAGGAAATGCGTCTCGGCTCTGAAACCTTGGAAAAAAGCCGACTGGTACCAGTCAGGCGTGAGTCTGGGGACTCCCTCGAGTGTGATGGTGGTGTCCACGGACGCCTCCACCTCGGGATGGGGAGCGCTGCTCGAGGGCAGACCGTTCTTTGGCCAGTGGTCAGAACGGGAGAAGCTCCTACACATAAACTGTCTAGAAATGCTAGCAGTAGACAACGCGCTAAGGCGCTTTTGTCCCCAGATAAAAGGCCGCCACGTCTTAGTCCGGTCGGACAACATGTCAGTGGTGGCGTACATAAATCACCAGGGCGGCGTCAGGTCCTGAAGCCTTTACAGGCTGACGAAACGCCTCCTGGACTGGGCTCAGCACTACCTGCTTTCACTGAAAGCAGCGCATGTGCCTGGTCACCTGAATCTGGGACCAGACAGACTGTCCAGAAACAATGTCCCAGCAGGGGAATGGTCGCTGCACCCGCAGGCGATCCAACTGCTGTGGGAGACATTCGGCAGAGCGCAGGTGGACCTGTTCGCGTCCCAGGAAAACGCTCACTGTCCAAACTTTTTCTCCAAGAGCAGGGATGCGCTGGCCCACGTATGGCCCCGATGCCCACTCTATGCTTTTCCCCCCTTCTCGCTCCTGCCTCAAATGCTGGAACGAATAAGGGAAAATGGATGCCCAGTGCTGCTCGTGGCTCCGCTATGGACGAACCAAACCTGGTTCCCAGTCCTGATGCAGCTGACCAGCACTGCCCCGTGGCCGATACCGTTGAGGAGAGACCTCCTCTCTCAGGCAAAGGGCTCGATTTGGCATCCTCGCCCGGAGTTATGGTCCCTACATATGTGGGCCATCAACGGGTACCCGCTAACCTCCCGGAGGGAGTGTTAAACACGATCACGCAGGCTAGGGCCCCGTCTACTAGACGGCTCTACTCCTCGAAATGGTCAGTGTTCTCTACCTGGTGTCAAGCTCAGGGCTTTTCACCCGTAGACTGCGGGGTTACGGAAGTGCTCTCCTTCCTTCAGGAGCTGCTGGATAAGGGTAGAACCCCGTCCGCGCTCAAAGTATACGTGGCGGCCATAACGGCGTTTGCAAAACCGACGTCTGGCCAGTCACTGGGGAAAAACGACCTCGTCGTGCGATTCCTCAGGGGAGCTCGGAGGCTGAGTCCTTCCAGACCTCCCTCAGTCCCTATGTGGGACCATTCTACGGTTCTGGAAGCCCTGAAAGGTGCCCCATTCGAGCCAATCCATTTGTCAGACATGAAGCACCTGTCTTTCAAAACGGTATTTCTTGTGGCTCTTGCTTCAATAAAGCGCGTGGGCGACTTACAAGCGCTTTCAGTAAGCGCGTCCTGTATGGAGTTTGGGCCTAATGACTCAAAAGTCATACTCAAACCAAGGCACGGGTACGTGCCAAAATCCCTCAACACACCGTTCAGGGCCCAGGTTATTTCCCTGTGCGCCCTCCCGGTGAACAATGAGGAGGCGGATGCTAATCTCCTTTGCCCCGTCAGGGCGCTGAGAGCTTATGTGTCCCCCTTGTCTGTCTTCAGGCAGACCGAGCAGCTCTTTGTTTTGTTTGGCGGACACTCCAAGGGACTGGCCGCATCAAAACAGAGCCTATCCAGATGGATAGTCGATGCCATAGCGCTGGCTTACACTTCTAAGGGCCTGCAGTGTCCTTTGGGTGTCAGAGCGCACTCCACGAGAGGCGTGGCCTCTTCGTGGGCGTGGTCTAGTGGGATTTCCTTGCATGATATCTGTATGGCGGCGGGCTGGGCCTCGCCGTCTACATTTATAAGGTTCTATAACCTAGAGGTTCCCGCCTTACAGGCCAAGCTGCTGTCGGTCTAGAATTCAGTACTATCTGTCCCGCTGCGCAGGCGCAGAATGCTGAGTTTTGATTGAGTATCGCTCAATGATCGATGGAACAGCTCCATGGGTGTTGAATAGCCCGTACTTTTGCCCAGTTCAGGCTGAACGCGTTCACCCTGTCTGCGGGATATACTGTTGACATAACTAGCTCCTATGGGATGCTATTTAATGGGGAATGATGCTGGTAGCCTCTCTTCTCCGACTCTCTGTGAGTCTACGGTGATTATGCACTATATGAGCCCCGGGCTACTGCCCTTGGGACTTTGGTGTCGGATCCCAGTACGCACGGCGTCTTACATTGTGTTCCCTATAGCGTAAGATATTACGCAGTACGAGAGATACTCTCGTAAGAGAACGTACTCGGTTACTAACGTAACCTCGGTTCTCTCTAGAGAAGGAACGAGTACTGCGTATCTTGCCGTGCATACAACAGCGCTGGTTCGCTTCAGCGATGAAAACCAGTTTGTATCAGCCTGTCGAGCGTATTTATAGGCCAAGGCCACGCCTATTCTGGCGGGACGCGACGAAATGGGCGCGAAGCACCCCCATTGGATGTCACGTCACGCAGGGCCTCTCTCGATAGGCTTGCTGCTGTTGCCGCAGGGCAGCCAATAGGCGCGCAAGCCGTCTTGCCTATGTCTGCATGCTGCCGCACAGCGTTTTACATTAATCAAAATTAAAGGATAATTTTTGGCTTCAATATCTCGTGGAAAAGAGGTTTTCCCCATAGCGTAAGATATTACGCAGTACTCGTTCCCTCTCTAGGGAGAACCGAGGTTACGTTAGTAACCGAGTACGTTTTCTTCCCACCATTTTTTTTGAATGGGCACAAAAAAAATGCTAATGAGTAATTCAATTATAAGAAATAATATATGGTTTTTTTTTTTAAATCAATCAACTCCAAATATATATCTGTTCAGATGGAGAGAAAATTAAAGAGATAGTTCACCCAAAAATTTAAATTCTGTCAGTAACTACTCACCCTCATGTTGTTCCAACCCCGTAAGACCTACGTTCATCTTCGGAACACGAATTAAGATATTTTTGATTAAATCTGAGAGCTGGATCACTCCTCGGCTTCTTAAGGGATTGACACTTGCCAGTCCCGAAAAGTTATTAAAGAGATTGTTAAAATACTCCAAGTGACTACAGTGGCTCAATCTTAAGTTTATCAAGCGACGAGAACACTTTTTGTGCGTAAAAACAAACAAAAATAACGAAAAAAATAACTTAATTTCAACTATTAATTTCCTTCTCTGTGGGCCTCGAGTCCGTTCACTAGTATGATAGCGTAAGCTTCTGTGTTGTACGTCACACGCATCACACACATGACCAGCGTCGGCCAATAGTGAGCCTACGTGTGACGTAGCACTACGATATCACACTACTTGAACTGACTAGAGGCCCACAGAGAAGGAAATGAATAGTTGAAATAAAGTCGTTATTTTTGTTTGTTTTTGCGCACAAAAAGTATTCTCGTCGCTTGATAAACTTAAGATTGAGCCACTGTAGTCACTTGGACTATTTTAGCGATGTCTTTAATAACTTTTCGGGACTGGCAAGTTTCAATCCCTTAGAAGCCGATGGAGGAGTATGGAGGAGTGATCCAGCTCTCAGATTTAATCAAAAATATCTTAATTCGTCTTCTGAAGATGAACGAAGGTCTTACTGGGTTGGAACAACATGAGGGTGAGTAATTACTGACAGAATTTTAATCTCTTTAATAATAATCGTATAACAATATTAGACCCCACTACTTCTCTTTGGCACTTTGTTTTCACACATACATGTAAATATAGCCTACAAGCTGCGAACTCGTCCAGATACGTCACATCTTGTTGTAACCGTATCTGGTACATACCTTTTAAAGTTTGTTTTTCTCCTTGCATGTAAAAATCAGTTATTTCATGGTTGTTCACTGTTTAATTATAAAGACAGGAAAAACAGAGATTAACTGTATTTCCTTGAAGTCATCAACCAGTGGCACTAGGTGTGTTGCGTACGATACAGTGCATCCATGTCGTGCAACATAATGTTGGGGATTTCAGCCCTCGTGATGTGAATGTTGAGGTGTGTAGGAGCTGATTGTTATGTGAGTGTTATTTTCTCTAATTTCTCTCATTCTTTCTCTAGAATGATATGTAAGTGGGTAATATAAAAAATATATACTTAAGTTGTTTTTTTCTCTTTGTACAGTAATCCCACTGCTGTATTGTATTGTAGGGAAACGTAACCATATTGTACCATTCACTCTTGAGAAACTCTTTTATTGAATTTTGTTTTTCTGCTCTTTTGGGGGTTTTTTGTGAACATTTAAAACTGGAATTATTACTTTTGTCAGTTAAATTGATAAACCACATTTTAGAATAAATTGTTTTTATCATTATCATATCATTAAATGAATAAGCTTAAAGTAAATAGAACCCCTAATGTGTTCTTGGTGGTAAACTTAAATCCCCGGTCACACATTTTGGTACCAGGAGTGGGGTTGTTTATTCAATCTGATTCGTTTTTTTCGTCGAGCGGTATAGTTGGGATAGATAATATGGTAGTGGTGAATATTTTCCAGAGGCTGAGGACGTCCGAAGTGTGGAGGATTGCGGTTGCGGATGAGATGGCCAGCGTTGGACTGATCGTGTTTCCAGTGTGTCAGGCGTGACAGCTGCTGAAGGGTCCAGCTTGACGCAGGTCCTGTTATCGACGTGTTAGCTCCCAGGATTTTACGGCATCCAGGAACTGTGCACCAGTATGAGGTTGTGTTTGAGCTACTAAAAAGGACTGCGAAGGCTGAAGTTTGTGCCAGAAACGTTTATCTTGAACTGAGTTGAGTTAATTTTGAGTTGATGCTATTTGACCTGTTTGTGTAAAAAATGTCTGACTCTGAAGAACTGCCTGAAGTGAGGTGCTCGTCCCTGTCGTTGAAGCTGTGGGAAATTAAGTCATAGAGCAATTGAGGGGTCAGATTCAAGAGTTAAGTGATTGGAGGAACGATACTCCGGCCAATCGGGCTGTTGGGGGAGATAAATCAACCCGCTCTTACATTTATGTTCCTCGTCAGGTTCAACCTTTTAGCGGGGAGTATAACAAAGATGGACGGTCTGTAGAGGAGTTTATTGAGGGGGTGGAAAGGGTCCTACGGGCCAGAGACCAGACACAAGAAGAACAGCTTGACTTTATCATCTCTTTTTTGAGAGGGCCTTTTTTGTGTTGGAAACCTTTACAGACGGGCCAGTGATTTGTTTACTTTCCTGAACGGCGTAGCGGAACTCAATTGTTGCAAAAGTTTTACAACCGCAAACAATTGGATGGGGAAAATCTGCGAAATTACTCTCGCGCTCTTTTGCCTTTTATGCTCAGCTGCAAAGCAATCCCCAGGTGGCTTGGCAAATGAAGAGGGGATTTTGCGCGATCAGTTTGTGGAGGGTGAGCGAGATGTAATGTTAAGGCGAGAGCTGTGTAAAATAATCAGAGAAAGGCCCCACTTGATCCTGCTTGAGGTTCGCAATGAGGCTTTTCTTTGGTCCATGGAAGAAAGCAGGCCGACCAGAGTTGCGAATAGTCAACCTGTCCATTCAGAATTGCTAGGTAAAATTGGTGATACTTCTGTCGGGTCTGAGAAACAAACGTCTACTCTGTTGAATGATATTTTACAGGTGATTTCCCGGCAGGACAAGCGAATAAGTGAGCAAGAGCAGACTATTTCAGAGCTCACCAAGGCTGTCAAAGTGTTGACTGTGCAGCATTCAGTGTCTGTTCCGCAGAATTATCCGCCCGTATCCAAGCCGCCTCCCAGGTTTACAGAGGAGGGAGAACCTATCTGTTTTTAGATGCAACGGGGTTGGGCATATAGCTAGACATTGCACCGTGAGAAGGGGTGGGAGACTCAGGAGTGTTGTCAGGACTACTGTAGGGCAAGGAAAACAAGGTCCTTCTGTTGGACTAAATCAGGCTGCACAAGAGGTAGTCTCTGGTTCACCACCTCAGGGAATTAGTCGGGACAGGTTCCTTGAACGGGCTGTTGGAACGTGCTCGATGGTGGATTTGAAAATCAAGGGTGTGCCAGTGTCATGCTTGTTAGACACTGGTAGTCAGGTCAGTACCATTGCTGAGGGTTTTCTTCCAAGAACATCTATTTGGTATTGATAGTGATGTGTTATCTACCTCAGGTTGGCTGAAGATCACGGCAGCCAACAGTTCAGACATCCCCTATTTGGGTTACATGGGTTACATTTGGGTTACGTGGAAGTGATGGGGATGACCCTGCCTGAATGTGGTTTCTTGGTCGTTAAAGAAACTCCTAGTTCGTCGTCTGCGGCTGTGCTCATCGGACTGAACATCATCAGTAAGTGCCAACAGATTGTTCACGCTGAGTTTGACACCACGCTGGATGGTAGGCTGGATTCTGACTGGAGGGCAGTTTTCCAGCAGGCACAATCAGTTGGGTGGGTTGAGCGAGTTTCATTTGCACGGGTCGTGGGTAAGACTCCTACTCATGTGCCTGCTTGGTCGGCTGCTACTGTCCTGATAACTGGAATGGAAATCAGTAAAAAGCATGGTTCAGTGTGGTTGGTAGAACCAGCAAATACGCCCTTACCTGGAGGTTTGATTGTATTACCTACCTTGATCACGTCAGAGTTACCTGTGTGTCCAGTGAGAGTACTTAACTTGTCTCAGGAAGATCTTTGGCTTCAGCCTAGAGCCAGTAGATGTTGTCTCCAGTAGATGGTGATAGTGTGGGTTCGTCCTGCGAAGTGAGGTTTCAGCGAATCTGACATTATGGGTGTAGGTGATGGTTCTGAGCCTCAGGCTCAGTCAGTCTTGGATCACATTGGCATGGGAGGCACACCTGAACAGCAGGTTCAGTTAAAAGCGGTGCTGGGCAAGTAATTAAGGGTGTTTGCCCTGGAGGACGATGATTTGGGTTATACGGATAAGGTGCAGCAAGAGATACATCTGACTGATGACCTACCAGTGAATCAGCCATTCCGGCGAATTCCACCAAATGAGTACCAGGAGGTGAGGGAGCACATCACTAAGGCGCTGAAAAAGGGTGTTATTCAGGAGAGTGTGAGTGCTTACGCCTCGTCTGTGGTACTGGTGTGCGCAAAACCGATGGGTCACTACTGTTGTGCGTGGATTATCGAAAGATCAATGCCAAGACGAGGCTTGACGCATTTCCACTCCCCAGAATTGATGAGAGTTTTGATTAGTGGTCGACCGATATATCGCCACGGCCGATATATCGGCCGATATTTGGCTTTTTTAAAATATCGGCATCGGCCGATAAGTTTTTCTGATTGGCCAATGTGTTGGAAGCGGGACTTTTATTTTGACGGCGCTGCAGACTTTTATTTTGACGGGCGGCGCTGAGCACACCAGCACCAGAAGAGAATGGCAGCGCCTGATCACACAGCGCTCACTCACATTCTCCGTCTTCATTAGTTTACGATCTCTGTCAGTCAGATCTAATACTTTGTTAGACAGAACCGGTGGCTACAGAACTGGTCAAAGAAAGTAAATGGTATGCGAAAAATTAATACGTTTGCTTTTATATTATTTGTAACCGAAAAGGCAAACAATCAGCCTAAAATACTTTCTCATTTACCGTCAACATTCAGCAAATGCGCATCTACATAATTTAAACAAATCTCTGAATATCTTATAAACATTTAATTTCACAAACCTTGCAGATTTAATCGAATCCAGCTGTGATATCTTGTGAAGTGTGCATTTGTAGCCTGCATAAACGTGTTCCTGCGAGTGACGGTCCGTCCGTGCCATAGCTGTCAACATTGAACATTGGAAATAAGGGAGATTTCCCAGAATCCATCCCCAAAATAAGGGATTTTTTTACACGATTCTTACCCACAAACTTTAAAAAAAGCACTAATCATTAACAGTCTAAAGAGTTTATAACTACATATAGGCCTACATATGTGAGAGAGAGAGAAAGAGACGGTGTGTGTGTGTGTGTGTGTGTGTGTGTGTGTGTGTGTGTGTGTGTGTGTGTGTGTGTGTGTGTGTGTGTGTGTGTGTGTGTGTGTGTGTGTGAAAGAGAGAGAAAGAGTAAGTGTGTGTGCGTGTGTGAGAGAGAGGTAGAGACATTTTGTGCGTGTGTGTTTGTGTTAGGGGTGTGACCGTAACCATGAGACCGACGGTTATAGTTGAACACCGTTATTAGAACTCTATAACCGCCAAAACCATGTTATTAAAATATTTTTTACAAACATTTTTTATCATAGAGAATGTTTAAATACTAATATCAGCTTACAAGGGAAACGGAGGCGGAGTTAGTGGTGGTTCGGAAGATCGGAGGCTGCTACTGCTGGAGATGATTCGGGAGAGATCTGTGCCCCTTTACCGATAAGAGCGCACGCTGACTCGGAGTTATGGTTAAGCTTTGTTTATACCATGGTTTATACTCGACGCGTCCGCACCATAGACTGTAAAAAATAGGTCCGCACGAGCGAAAATGAGGCAAAAATGACGAGTTGGGTGCGCAAGACCGGCAAGACCCCATTTCGCTTTGCTGTGTGCACGGCTTTTTTTTGTAACAGCGCGCGCGGCGTCGCATCCGAGGGTGAACGTCTTAAAGCCGAATGTGTCCGAGCTTGTAGGCCTACGTCTCACACAATCAGAGCGTAAAAATACGGGATATTTTACGGGAAAATACTAAAACGGGAAGACAGCGGGAAAAGAGCTAAAATACGTGAGAAACCCGGAAAACGACATGAATATGACACAGTGGGCCACTGGATATAGCACAGCATATTTTAAAATGAAGGATTTAAAGTGTTTCGATAGAGTCTCCTGTGAAGCTGATCTTCTGTTCGCATTCACTCACTGCGCACGGACTGTCAACCCTCCCGTTTTTTCCGGGTTTTTTCCAGATCACTCATAACAGACTGCATGAGCTACTGAAAGGTAAAAGGTGTGGTAAAACCAAAAGGTGTGGTGAAAGCTGTCTTGGCCCTATCCCCACACCTTTTGGTTTTACCACACCTTTTACCTTTCAGTAGCTCATGCAGTCTGTTATGAGTGATCTGGTCTTTCAGGTGTTGATAGTGTATCTAGATGACATTTTGCTATTTTCGCAAACACTTGAGGAACACCTGGAAATATTAGAGATGGTGCTGAAACGGTTAGCAGACACAGGTTTAAAGGTCAAGCTGGGGAAGTGCCATTTTCTCCAAGACTCCGTGCGGTTTCTTGGCCACCAGTTGTCGGCACAAGGGATTTCTCCAGACCCGGACAAGGTTGACTGATCAGTAATTGGAAGACCCCAGAAACTATCAAGGAGCTGAGGTCATTTCTAGGGTTTTGCAGTTATTATAGGAAATTTATCATGGACTTCTCGAAGACAGCTGGGCCCATACATGATCTGGTAAATACCTGCTTGAGTGAAGGCAGGTGTGCAAAGAGTGGCCTTCACTTTAGGTCTGTCTGGTCTAATTAAGTGTGATCATGCATTTTGTCAGTTAAAGTGGAAGTTAACAACGGCACCTGTGCTTGATTTTGCCGACTTCACTTGCCCCTTCATCCTCGAAACTGTTGCAAGCCAGAATGGCTTAGGAGCCATTTTATACCAGATACAGGATAACAAGAAGAGGGTCATTGCGTACGCAAGCAGAAGGTTGCGTAATGCAGACAGGAATGATCGCAATAACAGTAGCATGAAGCTCAAACTACTGGTCCTTAAGTGGGCTGTAGTCGAGAAGTTTTGTGGCTACTTACTTGGGTCTTGGTTTGAGGTGATTACGGACAATAATCCGCTTTGTCACTTGCAGACTGCAAAGTTAGGAGTGATCGAGCAGAGATGGGTAGCTCAGCTGTCTGTTTTCAATTTTGAGGTGTACTACAGGCCAGGCAAGAGTAACGCTGCAGCTGATGCTCTGTCTAGGCAGGAGTTTGCAGGGGAGCCTGAAACTGATTCTGACGTTGATTGGGATGAGTGTGTAGCTATTTGTAGTGTTTTTAGTCGAGGTTCAGCCTTGTAACCTGAACTAGCTCTGAAGGGACTTGAGTGCTGTAGATTAAGGCAAATCCGTGTGTTGGAGCCCGGAGAAGCGGTCACTAGTCTCCAAGGTAACAATAATACGCTTCATGGTTAAACTAGGGAACAGCTGGTCGAGTTTCAGAAAAGCGACCCTGTTCTGAGGGATTTTAGAGGGTTCTGGAACACAAAAAAGAAACCAGTTCACCTGGAAAGAAAGTCTCTGTCTAAGTCTGTGAAAGTGCTTTCTGAAGCAGTGGAGCCTCATAAGAGAACGGGATGGGTTGCTGTGTCGAGTAGTAGATGGCCCTTCTGAGGAGTGCTGCTGGCAATTGCTGTTGCCGGGTTGTTTAAAGAAACAAGTGTTGCAGAGCGTGCACAACGATATGGGGCACCTGGGCATTGACAACCCTTGGGGTTGTTGAAGCAGAGGTGTTTTTGGGCCGGTTTCAGAACAGGTCAGAACAGGTAAACAGGCGTTTCCCACCAGAGACCAAAAAGCGGATACCACAGCAAAAACCTTGTTGAAAGAGTGGTTTATGAAGTACGGGGTCTCTGAGAGGTTGCACTCCGATCAAGCCCGGAATTTCGAGAGCGTGGTAATTGCTGTGCTGTGCAGACTTTATGGTGTGAAGAAGACCCGTACCACCCCTCGTAAGCCGCAGGAAAATGCCCAGTGTGAACGGTACAACCAAACTCTTCACAACTTGCTTCGTACTTTACCACCAGAACGGAAACGGCGTTGGCCTGAGTTCTTGCCGGAGTTAGTCCATGCTTATAATGTTACTCTGCATTCTACTACAGGGTTTTATTCCCCGTTTACTTTTTGGGGTACAGCCACATCTGCCCGTTGATGCATTGTTGGGTAACAAGGAGGTGTTCGTGGGGAAACAAGATTGGTTGTCTGTCCATTAGGGCTGGGCGATATGGCCAAAAAAATGATCACGATTTTTTTTATATATATCAGTCGATATCGTTAATTATAACGATAAATGTCAAATCTTTATTTCAAGTTTAAAGGCAGATTTTTTGCTCATAAGGGAAAGTTGTAGAAACCAGAGCATTAATTGTCGTTTTAAACTACTCTTTATTGTCAGAACATATCATGACAAACACTTGCCAAACAGGTGAACATTTCACAAATCTGAGGTAGAACATTCAAACATTTGTCATTTTTCCTTAAAATAAATCTCTGAATAGAAATATATATTTCTTAGTTTCTGCATGTGCTAATGGATTAAATTGTCTCTAAACAAAGTCTTTAAACAGGCTTGTGTTGCCGGACTTTGATTGCACGTATCTTCAGCACAGTTTGCAGTGCAGGCTGCAATATTAATATTACATGTTTTGTCTCGAAACGCATATTTGACAGTGAGTTGACAGCAAATCTGCATCCTAACTCAAGCTAATACTACTATGTTAAATTTATGTTCATTAACAAAAACAGTAACATCTTTTAAAAAAAATGTAATATTCTGACTGTTTGAGTTTTATTAAAATTAACCATTGGTCATCCAGTATCATGCATTTAGATCATGATAACCACAGATAAAACCAGGCATAGCCTATAGCACCTCAATATCATGGCAAAATGTAACTTTATGGTTTCTATGGTATTTGTATGAAAAACAGTAGCCTAAATACATTATTAAATACTGTAATTATATTCCATTAGTCATTTAATAATTGTCTACATTAATAATATAATACAATTCAATATGTATATCCCACATTTCGTGGTGCAGTTAATATTACTAGGCTAACGTTACAGTAAATCCATGGTAAATGGATTCAGTATCAATTCAGATTCTGACTGTATCGTTGCGCACAGTGTTTCTCCTGTTTGTCAGCGCTGTTTCATCTGCCTTTAAACTGGTTTAAAACACTGAGACATTTGTGTTCTTGGCTGAATTCAAGCGCTTTTCACTGGATCTCGTGAGCGAGACGATCAGAGTAAACGTGTCAGCTCTCGTGAGCTCGCGCTGCGCTGCCATTTGGACTTTGAACCGAGCGGATAATTTGTCCGTGTGGCGCGCAGTTTAAATGAGTTTCGTTCCGCTTTTGGCGCATAAAAATTATATGGAACATTTATCGAACTCTTGATATCGTTTTATCGAGAAAAATTATATCGCCCTACTGTCCATCAAGAGAGGCTGAGATATGCTCAGGAGAAAGCCCTGGAGAGTGACTCATCTGAATGAAAAGAATTGTCCTCAGGTCAGTGTGGGCGATTTGGTGTATCTGCGCCAGCGACCTCCAGGCAGGAACAAGATTCAAGACGCCTGGAGCCCAATCATCTACAGAGTAGTGGAAATAGTTGGCACCACTTACACCGTTGAGCCTTTGGAGGGAGGGCCCTCAAAAAGGGTTCACAGGTCTGAGTTGCGGCCAGGTGCCGTGCCCACTCCTAGGCCTAGGAGTAAGGAGTAAGCACTAGGTGTGTTGCGTACAATACAGTGTGTGTGCGATCTCGCCTCAGTCATTTGGTGGGACGTACAGCGGGTAGTGTGAGAGAGACACACACTCTCGGGAGATTGTGAAGAATTAGAGTTCATCCATGGTGTGCAACATAATGTTGGGAATTTCAGCCCTCGTGATGTGAATGTAGTGGTGTGTAGGAGCGATTGTTATGTGACTGTTGTTTTCTCTAATTTCTATGGAATGATATGTAAGTGGGTAATATATATAACTATACTTATGTTGCTTTGTTCTCTTTGTACAGTATTCCCACTGCCGTATTGTATGGTATTTTGCCGTATCATATTGTGAAGTATTGTAAGGAAACGTATTGAACCATATTGTATCATTCGCTCTGTGAAACTCATTTATTGAATTTTGTTTTTCTGCTCTTTTGGATTTTGTTTTGTAAACATTTAAAACTGGAATTATTTATTTTGTCAATTAAATTGATAAACCGCATTTGAGAATACGTTGTTTTTATTATCATATCATTAAATTAATAAACTTAAAGTAAATAGAACCCCTAAGGTCCATATTAATTCCAAATTTGTCCATGCACAAAAAACACAATAAATCAGCAGTTATTAGTAGGAAGGGGACAAAGTAATTAAACAACCAAATTATATATCAGTCAAATAGACACATCGGAAGTGCATGTTTGAATTGTCATTGCGTGTGTAGGCCTAATTGTGTACAATGTGCGTCTCTGAGAAAGCGTGTGTTGGAATGTTTGTGTGGGAGAATGGCTTTGCGGCACTGACCCAATTGTTGCAGATCGCAAGGTCTCTGAAGAATGTCTGGGGACCGCTGTGGACTCTGAGATGATCCTTTATCCGACCACACTTTCCTATTCGGACGGCTGAATGAAGACTGTACGTGAAGGTGCGTTGTGCCAGTTCACAGACTCAATGAAGACAGTAGGCTATGTCTGGAAAGGACAGGAAAACACAAGCCCCACTCCACACGGCAACTCAAACTTCTTTACTCCTCTCTGACAACCCTCTCACAAGAACTGTATACACTTGTGACGTCTTTTCCCAGGTGTGCGATTCTCGCCCTTATATTTGCTTCTCTCATTAATTGATGTATGCCTTCCTTTACGTCATGGAGTTTACAAAGTGAAAGTGGGCGTATGAGTTTTCCAACCTGCCACACCTTGCTATTGCTCCAGTTATATTTAGTTTCTCATTGTTTTCTGGTGCTCTAGTTTTTGCCAGTTTCTATTTTGCTCTTGTTTTTGTTATCTCTTGTTGTCTTGAGTTTTGTTTATTATGTTGTGTTGGTTCCTGTCTGATTCCTGAGATTCCCTGGATGCTGGTTCCTTCTGCCTGGCAGTTTGACTGGTTCAGGGTCTGTGTGCGGCAAGTATCAGATCTCTGCTTCATGGTTCTTTGCCCTGTCTTCACCACAACCATCTGCCTGGCCTGATCACGTCCTCTGCAGTTCTTCAACCTGTTGTCCTCTGGAGTTGGTTCCAGCAGTCACCCACAGCTGTCCTGTCGTTGTTTCCTGTTGACCCTTCTGTTGTACTGTCTTGTACTGTCTTCTGTTAATAAATATCACTCGCCTGCTCAGTTTGTGTCTGGGTCTCCCCTATCTGAATCCTGACAATAATAGGTGTTAATGACTTCCTTCTTTTAGCTGAACAGAATCGTTATATTAAAAAATATTCTGGCTCTTCCCAGCTTTATAATAGCACTGAATAGTGCCAGAGTTTTTGAAGCTCTAAAAGCACATCCATCAGTAGGTTAATAAATGCCTTCTGAATGCGAAGTGAAATGAGGAAATAAATAGACATGGTGATGAATTAACTTCAGACAAACTAAACTGAGCATAACACCTTGATGTGAACAGCCCTTAAGTTTTTGTATTTAAACCCATCTCTTATTATGACTGGCCATCGTGAAAAAAAGGAATATACTGTGGCAAATACTGAAAATAACTTAAAATTTCTACATGCATTGTCTCATTATTTTTGAGCCTTATACCATCAAAAGGCCTGTTATATATTCACTGAACAGTTTATTGACGGACAGGCCAGATGCATTGTGGGTGTTCAGTGCAACGGATGCTCAAAGAGATCGATGATCCTTTCAGCAGCGGCCGCCACTACGCTGGAGACGTTCTCTTAGCATGCAGGTCTCGCTGTGTCTGAAACAATGCTAATGGCACTAACAGCACGCATGCATTGTACTGGTCTGAAAGCTGCGGACATTTTTTACTCCCTTGCCTCAGAACCGCACCAGTCTAACTGTCACACGTCTAACTCATTAAGACGAAGGATTGGGGATTTGCAGGAAGGGAGCGGCAGGAGATGAGCGGCCAATTAATGGGAACAAATTGTGTTCAAAACAAAGCTGCCTTTACTCTTATTGTTTCTGAGGTTTCTATTGGGGATTAGAGGAGATTTCGTGAGCTTGCTTGTGTGTATCTGTAACCATTATGAAGATGCCACTCGCCTCCAAGACTAGAGCTAAAATTAATTGCATAGGTGAAGCTAAAATCCAAATTTAAATTTTATTTTTGGCTTTCTGACACGTCTTATTCAGGATAGTAAATGATGGAAAGAAAGAGGAACAGGATAAAAAAATAAGCTAGGAATTGAACTTGAGATGCCCTTATGAGCACCACTGCACAATGTGTCAACGCCAGTGTGCTAAATGCTAGAACTAAAAAAATCCACATGATTTCCCCATGATAAATCAAACCTTAATTACTAGTAAGTAGGGAAAAGCTGACTCCAGATCAGCAGCTGCGAGCAATTTTGTTGCTGCCTTAATTTCTGAAATCACAATACTTTTTAGTGCATTACATATTCCAATTCATATTTATTTGTATAGCGCTTTTCACAATTAGGCTACACATAATTTCAAAGCAGCTTTACAGAAAATGCATGAGTCCACATTGCAATTTAGAGTCATCTGTTATATCAGAGATAACTGTCTAAGTTATGTATTTCAGAAATGTAAAAAATCACAGTTAGCGAAACATTTATTAATTTAAACAATGTAAAAATGTAATACATAAATAATGACCTCAACTGAAGTAATGAATACTTGTTTGTTAAGAAATGATCATGACTTTAGAAAAATTTAGCTTTGGTGAATTTTGATTCAGAGTTTGCGTCATCTGAAGTTTGGTATAGGCCTAATTATAAAGCACATTAATGCCTTATTCAGCATGAACATATTCTTCATTCCAAATCCTACCCAAAATCTAAACTTAGGGATATCTACCCAATATCTAAACTTTCCCAGGGAAAGTGTGGGAGAGTTTTGGCCAGCTGACGAAACTGGCTCTTGCAAAAAAGAAAAGAAAAAACTGGTAATGCTGAGCCCTCTGCGAATAATGAAACTTACCAAATTTTTAAATGAAATTTATGATGGGCATTATGATATCATAATGATCTTCGGAATGTATAATTGAACAAATGCTTAGGAAAAATAAACAATTGTATATGTACATTATGAAGTCATTAATGCTCATAATCAAAGGCATAAAATTCAGATTAATCGAGCCATTTTCCCCTGCTCTATTAAGGCAGGCACATTGGTTTCTATGGATTTGGCAGTGATGCTTATACCTCATTGTCTTGGCAACAGTTTGCGATGAAGTGAGATTAGGTCAGGGTTTGATAGAAATCATACCAGACTGCTCAAACATTCCAAGACAAGATATATGCCGATTGCAAATGGTCATTCGGTGAAAACAAACACCAACCAGCGGCAACAGGGATAACGCATAGATCCATCAAAACCCCACAACCACTGGATATATTGTACATTTGTAGCACATTTTTTTATCATTTGGTATGAAAACGTCTACGGTTACGTATGTAACCCTCGTTCCCTGAGTAGGGAACGGAGACGTTACGTCGGATGACGACGAATGGGGTTTCGCTTAGAAAGCCTATCAACTTCGAGTATTACAAAACGAGCCAATGGCAAGAAATGCCATGGGTCTGCGGAATTTGCATGGCGTAACTCCGCCCCACCTCGTGGGTATAAAAGGAGGAAGCCGGCAGCAAGCAGATATGTTTCTTCGCTGAGGAGCCAAGACTGAGCTCAGGCGATCCCCGCGGTACAGCGGAAAGTGGCAGGCAGACGTAACGTCTCCGTTCCCTACTCAGGGAACGAGGGTTACATACGTAACCGTAGACGTTCCCTTTCGTTGTCACTCCGAGTTACGTCGGATGACGACGAATGGGGTTACCAGTCTAATCACGCCACCTTCTCAGCTGTCTTCCAGTGCCCTGCGTAAATCGAGATCCCTGTCAGCCTGGACAAAGGACTCCATATAACACAGGAATACCAAGGTACACTGGGAAGCATATCCCAAGCTAGGGGAAGTATGCAATTAATGCCAGCCCGGAGGGGGGGGACTTAGAGAATACACATATGACCCGAAGGAAGCATATGGGAAACACTGGGGTGTCCAGCCGCAGGTGGAATATTTCAACCCCAGGGGTGGCAAGGTGGCTTGCCAAGGGAAAGACACACGCTCAGAGAGGCTTACAGTGGAAATACACATGTGGGGGTCGCTCAGAGGAGGGACCATGCACACGGGAGGCACCTAGCCGACGCACAGGCAATAGACACTGGCGCCGACGTCAGGAGTGCTGGAGGAGCTCAGGGCTTTCGGAGAAGCTCACCTGAGAAAAATATCGCACGTATCCAGTCCGTGGAGTGGAATGGCGAGCAAGCGAAGACACCTGAGCGGGTCCGGTACTAGCTGGTTGAAGCGAGTACACGAGAGGACACAGGCTCCACTCGGAGATTATAGAATCTGGCGAATGTGTTAGGTGTCGCCCAGCCTGCAGCTCTGCAGATGTCTGTTAGCGAGGCGCCATGCGCTAGAGCCCAAGAGGACGCCACACTCCGGGTGGAGTGGGCAGTCACACCAAGGGGGCACGGTCGACCTTGCTGCTGGTAAGCCAAGGCAATGGTGTCCACTATCCAGTGAGACAACCTTTGCTTGGAGAGAGCCTTTCCCTTCAGCTTCCCACCATAACAGACAAAGAGCTGGTCTGAGGTCCTGAAACACTGCGTTCTGTCTACATAGGCGCGGAGAGCGCGTACTGGACAGAGCAGTGCCAAGGCTGGGTCTGCCTCCTCCGAGGGCAGCGCTTGCAGGTTCACCACCTGGTCCCGGAAGGGAGTGGTAGGAACCTTGGGCACATATCCAGGCCGGGGTCTCAGGATCACGTGAGAGTAAGCCGGCCCAAATTCCAGGCACGCTTCGTCAACGGAGAATGCGTGCAGGTCCCCAACCCTCTTGATGGAGGCCAGTGCAACCAGGAGCGCTGTCTTCATAGACAGGAACTTAAGCTCAACTGATTGCAGGGGCTCAAAGGGAGCACTCTTCAGGGCAGTTAGAACCACTGAGAGGTCCCAAGAGGGAACGAGAGGAGGACGAGGAGGATTCAGTCTCCTCGCTCCTCTCAGGAACCTGATGATCAGGTCGTGCTTCCCCACCGACTTACCTTCGATGAGGTCATGATGTGCGGCAATGGCGGCAACATAGACCTTCAGGGTGGAGGGAGACAGCCTTCGCTCCAGCCCCTGTTGAAGGAAGGAAAGCAAAACACTGATCGAGCATCTCCGGGGGTCTTCTCGGAGAGAAGAGCACCAGTTGACGAAGAGGTTCCACTTCAACGCATAGACGTGTCTCGTGGACGACGCTCTAGCGGAAGTGATGGTAGCCACCACCGCTGGTGGTAGGGTACTCAAACCTGCCTCGTCCCATCCAGGAGCCACACGTGGAGGTTCCAAAGATCGGGACGAGGGTGCCATAGGGTGCCCCGTCCCTGAGAAAGAAGGTTCTTCCTCAGAGGGATCGGCCAGGGAGGTGCTGTCGCGAGGAGTACTAGTTCGGGGAACCAGGTCCGGTTGGGCCAGTAAGGGGCAACCAGAATGACCTGCTCCTCGTCCTCCCTGACCTTGCGCAAAGTGTGCGCAAGAAGGCTCACTGGGGGAAACGCATACTTGCGGCCCTGCGGCCAGCTGTGCGCCAGAGCATCCGTGCCGAGCGTGCCCTCGGTCAGGGAATAGAACTGGGCGCAATGGGTCGAGTCGTGAGAGGCAAACAGATCTATCTGCGCGTCCCCGAACTGGTCCCAAATCAGCTGAACCGACTGGGGATGGAGTCGCCATTCTCCAGGGAGGGGCTGAAGCCGTGAGAGCTCGTCGGCTGCACAGTTCAGCGCTCCGGGAATGAAGATGGCTCGAAGCGACCTCAGATGCTTCTGACTCCATAGGAGGAGGTGGCGAGCGAGTTGTGACATACGGCGGGAGCGTAGACCACCTTGATGGTTGATGTACGCTACAGTGGCGGTATTGTCTGAGCGGACTAGTACGTGTTGACCCCTGAGCAACGCCCGGAAGCGGTGCAGGGCAAGGCGTACTGCCAACAACTCGAGGCAATTGACATGCCACAGCCGCTGGGGTCCTGTCCAGGAGCCCGCAGCAGCATGTCCATTGCACATGGCGCCCCAGCCCGTGGTGGAGGCATCTGTTGAGACAACAACATGCCGGGAAGCTCGAGCCAGGGGGACACCGGCCCTGAGAAAATCGAGGTTCGACCACGGGGTGAAGAACTGACGGCAGGTCGGAGTAACTGGTACTCGGAACGTGCCGTGTTGCCATGCCCACCTCGGGACTCGGTCGCGAAGCCAAAGCTGAAGCGGTCTCATATGAAGCAATCCGAGCGGCGTGACCGCGGCTGCAGATGCCATATGCCCCAGGAGCCTCTGAAAAAGTTTCAGTGGAACCGCACTCTTGCCCTCGAATTGTCTTAGGCAAGTCAGCAGTGACTGCGCGCGCTCGCTCGTAAGCTGCGCGGACATGGCGACCGAGTCGATGTCCATACCGAGAAAAGAGATCCTCTGCACGGGGCAAAGTTTGCTCTTCTCCCAGTTGACCCGAAGGCCCAGACGGGCTAGGTGCCGGAGCACTAGGTCCCTGTGTTCGCAAACCTGATCTCGAGAGTGAGCTAGGATCAGCCAGTCGTCGATATAACTCAGGATGCGAACCCCTTGCTCTCGAAGGGGAACAAGGGCCGCCTCGACGACCTTCGTGAAGATGCGAGGAGACAGGGCTAGCCCGAAAGGGAGAACCGCGTACTGGTATGCCTGCCCCTCGAAAGCAAACCGGAGGAACGGTCTGTGTCGAGGAAGAATGGAGACATGAAAGTAGGCGTCCTTCAGGTCGATCGCTGCAAACCAATCCTGGGGCCGTATGCATTCGAAAACGCGTTTGGCGGTGAGCATCTTGAACGGCATCCGGTGAAGGGAGCGGTTCAGCACGCGCAAGTCCAGGATTGGCCGTAACCCACCGGTTTTCTTGGGGACAATGAAGTAGGGGCTGTAGAAGCCGGACCTCATCTCGGCTGGAGGGACAGTCTCGATTGCACCCTTCGCCAGCAGGGTGGCAATCTCTGCTCTCATGATAGGGGCATTGCCACCGACCAAAGTGGAGCGGACTCCCCTGAAGCGGGGAGGAGACCGTGCGAACTGAATCGCATAGCCGAGCCTGACGGTACGCGCGATCCAGTGGGACAGACGGGGAAGCTCTAGCCAGGCTCCCAGGAACTGAACCAACGGGATCATGCGAGCCACAGGCGTCCCCCCGGAGGGGCAGCGAGGCGGAGTAACTGGCCCAGAAGTGGACGGCATAGCGGCCCGGAGAGGGGGCACAGTTAGCAACCGCACCCTGGCAGAGGGGGCCAGGGGAGGACCAGGCTGGTCGTCCCGCGGGGGCCTGCTCTGCCAGGGGTCTGGCGACAGAGGGGGACAGGGGCGAAGCGGTCCGTGGACGGCACGCCGTGTCAACCGCCTCTGGGACAGAGGGGGGCGAGGAGAGCACGGCTTGTGGGCGGCGCTCTGTGTCGCCCGAGAACTCTGTGAGCTCAGGGAAGAGGGGATTGTTTCTGTCTTTAACCACATTAGGGTGCTGCCCACCCGTGGGTGAGCAGCGGGGAGTGGAGAACAAAAGATTCTCCCCCGGCCCTCCACCGGGGGAAGGAGTGGTCCTGCTACCACCTCCTGAGAAACAATCATCATCCCTGAGCAGCCCGTCTCAGGAGCGCCGCTTGGCCCGGCGTTTAGCGGGGGGCGGGGCAGGAGAGGGCTGTGGCGCCTTCTTACGGCTTCCTCCGCGACCGGCCCTGGGTGGAGGCTGCTGCGTGGTCCGGGCGGGAGGGGCGGGAGCCGCAGGAGGGCGCCCTCGGCGGGAAACAGGTCGAGGCGTCTGCCCGGCCGGCAAGGTGGAGGCAGCAGCGGGCCGGCGGGGCAGAATGTGTTTGATGGCCTCGGTCTGTTTCTGGGCAGTTGAAAACTGTTGGGCAAAGTCTTCAACTGCACCGCCGAAGAGGCCGGCCTGGGACAAGGGGGCGTTAAGCAGACGGGTCCGCTCAGCGTCCCGCATGTCAGCCAGGTTCAGCCACAGATGTCGCTCCTGGACCACAGCTGTGGACATCACCAAACCCAGGGAGCGCGCGGTAACCTTCGTCGCCCGGAGAGCAAGGTCGGTCGCGGCGCGCAGCTCATCAAAGAGCCCTGGGTTTGTCCTACCCTCGTGCATGTCTCTGAGCATCTGGGCCTGGTAGACCTGCAGAGTGGCCATAGCATGCAGTGAAGCAGCCGCCTGTCCCGCCGCTCTGTAAGACTTCGCCACCAGGGTCGACGAAAATCTACAGGCTTTGGATGGGTGCTTAGGCTCGCCCCGAGAAGAAGCACTCTGAGGACATAGTTGCATGGCAACAGAGCGTTCAACCGGGGGAAGCCCAGTGTACCCACGGGCAGCTGCCTCATCGAGGGGAGGAAAGGCGGATGAGACCAGCGAGCGGTCCCGAGAAGACAGGGGGGTCTTCCAGGACTTCGAGATCTCATCATGCACATCCGGGAAGAAAGGTATTGGGGTTTGCCGAGGACGAGGGTCGGCGGCCTTACCCAAAAACCAATCGTCCAGCCGCGAGCGCTCAGGACAGGGTGGAGGCCTCCACTCAAGTCCGATGCTCGCGGCTGCCCGGGAAAGCATGGCCGTCATCTCCGGATCAGACTCGAGCACAGCCGTATGCACACCGGAAGGTGGCAGCTGTGACGAGCCCTCACTTCCAGAAGAGTCAAACCCGCCTAGTGATGCTGCAACAGACATGGCATCTTCCTCTGTAGCTTCAACTGAAGCCCGCGGGCCACCAGAGGGTAGACCCGCGGGAATCAGCAGTTCACTAGCGGGCACCGTCATTGAAGAGGGGGGCTGGGGTCGCGGACACATAGTCGGCGCCTTGTTCCAGACCGTAACCCTCAGATCACCCTGGCCACCAGCCGCAGGACGGGGGGTGGATGAGGGGACTCTCACTCTTGCGAGTTCACGGAGTCTCGACCGTAATGACGCTATGGTCATGTTCCCACAGAGAGAACATGAGTCATCCACGAGCGCTGCTCTAGCATGATCAATGCCCAAACATACTATGCAACGCTCGTGCCCATCAGAGTCCGATACCAATCTGCCGCAACCAGAAGTACACGGGCGAGACATCTTTAAAAAGACGTGCCACGTGTAAGCTCTTTTAGTGAGAGAAAACTCAAGTGTTGAAGCACCCGGGGAGAAACGCACCGACTGGCAGACCACTGCAACAGATCAGCAGGAAGCACGCTCTCGCCGTAGATCGCCGTCACACCAACACTCGAGGTACTCGTTTGTAAAGCTGACAATTCAGAGATGGCTTGTGGAGAGAAGAATACACTTGGCTCCGAAGCGAAAACATATCTGCTTGCTGCCGGCTTCCTCCTTTTATACCCACGAGGTGGGGCGGAGTTACGCCATGCAAATTCCGCAGACCCATGGCATTTCTTGCCATTGGCTCGTTTTGTAATACTCGAAGTTGATAGGCTTTCTAAGCGAAACCCCATTCGTCGTCATCCGACGTAACTCGGAGTGACAACGAAAGGGAACTGTATTTTTACATGAAAACTATCAATCAAAAATTGATAACAAAAAAACAGTAAAGCCAGTAATATTGTGAAATATTATTACAATTTACAATAGCCGTTTATACTGTTACATTTGATTAATGTAATGCTTCCTTGCTGAATAAAATTATTCTTTTGTCGGTCACACTTCTCAATTTCTCTGTACACTTCTAGGTCACTCCAATTCTCATTATTAACTAACTATTAACTGCAACGTTTGCCTCAATAAACTCCCAATCACTGCTTATTAATAGTCAAGTAGTAGTTAAAGGGGAAATTAAGCAGTCAGTCAAGTTTACATGATTTACAAGATGGATTTCCACTATAATAAAAAATTATATAAGAAACATGACAAATGTTAACATATAAAAGAAACACCGTCATATCTTTCGCGGCAAGGGCGCCGCCATTGTGCAGTATTATAACCGGTGACGTCACGGGGTGGGTTTGCTCTGTGTTGAGTTCAGTAAAATATAGTGAAAGATGCATGTAAGCTGGTCTAAACAGCGAACAACTAACGTTAGGTACAGTCATTGTTAGCTAACATCTGTAAGCATGAACTAGCTAACGCTAACTGTTAGTGTTAGTGTTTAGCTAGTGAACTTTATTAGTACCAGACAAAAAGATGACATCTAACGTTAACAAACTGCACATGGAAACATTGTTTGCGATGTCTGCCATCATATTCCTGTCTTTTGTCAACACCATGGTTGCAATACATGGTCAAGATCAGCATCTTGACAGCAGATGGATCGGGCTATCGTGGCGTAATAATCTGTTTGGTTGTAAAATGTATTACCTGAATGAAATGAAATCGAATGTATCGTCCTGTGGAATCATTCATTCACAGACAGCAGACGATTTATATTTTGTATGGTACTAATAAAGTTCACTAGCTAAACACTAAGTTAGCGTTAGCTAGTTCATGCTTACAGCTGTTAGCTAACAATGACTGTACCTAACGTTAACGTTAGTTGTCTGCTGGTTCGACCAGCTTACGCATCTTTCACTGTATTTTACTGAACTCAGCACAGAGCAAACCCACCCCGTGACATCACCGGTTATAATACTGCACAATGCCGCCCTTGCCGCGAAAGATATAACGGTGTTTCTTTTATATGTTAACATTTGTCATGTTTCTTATATAATTTTGGATTATAGTGGAAATCCATCTTGTAAATCATGTAAACTTGACTGACTGCTTCACTTCCCCTTTAACTACTACTTTACTATTAATAAGCAGTGATTGGGAGTTTATTGAGGCAAACGTTGCAGTTAATAGTCAGTAATAGTGAGAATTGGAGTGACCTAGAAGTGTACAGAGAAATTGAGAAGTGTTATTGAGAATAATTTTATTCAGCAAGGAGGCATTCAATTAATCAAATGTAACAGTATAAACGGCTATTGTAATTTGTAATAATATTTCACAATATTACTGGTTTTACTGTATTTTTTTTTATACATTTTTGATTGATAGTTTTCATGTAAAAATACAGTTTTCATACCGGATAATAAAAAAATCTGCCACAAATGTACAATATATCCAGTGGTTGTGGGGTTTTGATGGATCTATGCGTTATCCCTGTTGCCGCTGGTTGGTGTTTGTTTTCACCGAATGACCATTTGCAATCGGCATATATCTTGTCTTGGAATGTTTGAGCAGTCTGGTATGATTTCTATCAAACCCTGACCTAATCTCACTTCATCGCAAACTGTTGCCAAGACAATGAGGTATAAGCATCACTGCCAAATCCATAGAAACCAATGTGCCTGCCTTGATAGAGCAGGGGAAAATGGCTCGATTCATCTGAATTTTAAGCCTTTGATTATGAGCATTATTGACTTCATAATGTACATATACAATTGTTTATTTTTCCTAAGCATTTGTTCAATTATACATTCCGATGATCATTATGATATCATAATGCCCATCATAAATTTCATTTAAAAATTTTGTAAGTTTCATTATTCGCAGAGGGCTTAGCATTACCTTTTTTCCTTTTCTTTTTTGCAAGAGCCAGTTTCGTCAGCTGGCAAAAACCCTCCCACACTTTCCCTGGGCCAGCAGGCTATCTTTATTGTTGAGCCCTGGCATGCATTATATAAACTTCTTTTCTCTCACAGTTGTTGCAGGACTTCGGTTGCAACCACGTCTTTTTAATTTGCCTTCTGTAGAAAGGAACAGTGACACTAACAATTCAAGTTTAAATGTGACAATTATGTGTTCCAACATCCAAAACGCAACACATGGCTTTAGAATGATTGAAATGTTGCTGTTTGTTTGCAATCCTGTGAATCAGCCTTTAGAATAGCTAAAATCCTTGTGCCATTTTCAATCATAATGATTTAACTGCCCTCTGACCTGGCCGTTGTATTACCACAAAGGCTTTTCAACCGCTAATAGACAGATCAACCTGATTTCAACCATTTTATTGGAGAAACTCATCTCACCGCTATCTCCTCTGCTCTCGGACCTGTGGGGTTCGGTTTTTCAGACACAATGAGAGACTGGTGACATCATACAGAATGGATCGCTTATATCTGTGTGAAACATCTTGTTGCAAAGCATTGTTATGTTGCCTTTCTATAATATTTTTTTCTGTCATCTCTGTGAAGAATGACTCTTGAGCGAAGGAAGGAAGGAAGAAACAATAGACTTAGGAGAGCTGGAGCCTGGGATTGAACTCCCTTGGTTGCAAAAAAAACAAAAAAAAAACAGAAAGAAACAGCTAGTGCAGACTGGGAATTTGTGACCTATTCCAGGATTTATCAACTGAAAGAAATGTGATATAACTCTACTGAGCTGTGTGTTATCTGCGAGATATCTCAGGGTGCCAGTGTTACCAATTACAATTAACACCACAACAACTAACAAACAGGGTGAATTATTCATAAAAATCATTTTCAAGCACTTTAAAATATTCCGGATAAGCTTGGTAGGAGTGTTAGGAAAGCTTAAAACTCTATATTGTAAAGCTGCAAGCTATTAATATTTAAATTATACGACAATCAAACTAAAGTAGTTGGTTACATTTTGTTTTAAGATGTCTGTGTAACAGTGTAATTATATATTAATAATAATTAACTACATGTAATTATAATTAACTATAGGGTTAGGGTTAAGATTAGGGTGTGGTTTAGGGTTAGTTTCATGTAATTATGCAATTTATAGTAATTACTAAAATAACTGTAACATGTGTAACAAGTACACTGTAAAATAAAGTGTTACCTCAGTTAGTTACGATACTACAAGTAGCTAGGGTAAATCTGCTACTGTTGTGTGTCTAATGATCTGTGGACACGTCAAGTGTGGTGTGCTGTATGTTGTGTGCTTGTCACATTCAGCTTTCAGCCTCTAACGCTGGCTAGCTCCTGCGAAAAGGGAGCCGAGTGCGTAAGTCTCCCCTGCCAGTACATAGCCTCTCCACAGACAAGCCCTATGTAGTGCCTTCGCGTGGCGACACACGTCAACTGAGCACCTGGTGGGCTCAGGCTGAACTACAGGGGACTCGGAGGTGGTCTGCCCGCAGACATGCGACATGCCAGGCCCACTGGCGTGTGGATAAGCCCTGATGTTCATGAACAGACCCCCAGCTATGGGTCAAATAGTCTCACAGCCATCAGACAATGGTTCACCACCAGGCCCACCGGATGGGTGGATAAGCCCTGATTTCATGAACAGACCCCCAGCTATGGGTCAAATAGCTCTACAGCCATCAGACAATGGCCCCACTGCCTTGTGGACATCTCCAGGTGGAGTAAAGGCTAAGGAGTAAACCCGACAGAAATCTGCAATGGAGCCCCTAAGGCGGTAAGAATGACTACTTGTCACCTTTCTGGCAACACCTGCAGCCAAGCCAGGTGCCAAATGTCATGCTTCGCTCTCCTTTGGACCCCAGTAGCGAGGCCGAGAGGGGGGTTCTGACGAATGGGCAGTGCCATATTCTGTGCCCAGTCTATGCGCCATGGAGAGGCCACTCCAGTATCGCTTGCAGCGACAAAAATTACACGAGAGGCAATAGTTATGAGTGATAAGTCCAAAGTGAATTGGCGTACGCTCAGACAGGCTTGTCTCCAGCGGTGGGAGGGATCATCGAAATCTTACTGGTCAGCTTCCGCCCCCCTCAAGCTGGGCAGCCCCCAGCCAGAAACTTCGCACCAGGCAAAGAGAGAAAAAAGCATAATCCACCAATCTTGCGACTAGCTATGTGCCCTGGCTTCTCCAAAGATCTTGATCAGGTTGATGACTCCAGAAAAACATAATAAATTGTGAGCTCTTGAGGCTGGACATTGACATCGCTGCACTACAGGAGACCAGACTACCTATAAATGGCAGCATCAGGGAACAGGAGTACACTTTCTTCTGGCAGGGAAAGGAACCAGATGAACCAAGACTGCATGACATTGGATTTGCAGTCAGAAACTCTCTACTATCGTCTGTCGAACCGCCAGGAAGAGGTACAGCTCGTATCCTCTCCCTCTCAACCTCCATAGGCCCAGTGACCATCCTGAGTATCTATGCTCCTACACTCAGCTCTCCAGCCGAGGCCAAGGAAGAATTCTACGAGGAACTCGTGATCATCATTAAAGGAATTTTCCCCACCGAACAACTGTACGTGCTTGGGGACTTCAACGCCTGGGCGGCAACTGACTGTGACTCCTGGCCCCGCGGTACTGGTCATTTTGGCGTTGGCAGAATGAATGAAAATGGACAGAAACTGCTTGAGCTATGCTCCTACCATGACCTCTGCATAACCAACACATTCTTCTCCACCAAGCCCAATCACAGGGTATCCTGGTGTCACCCAAGATCCCATCACTGGCATCAGCTGGACCTCATTATCACTAAAAGAGCCTCACTGAACTGTGTTCTCATTCCATGCAGCTATCACCGAGCTGACTGTGACACCGACCATTCACTGGTTTGCAGCAAAGTGCACCTTCAACCGAAATGGATCCACCCATCGAAGCAGAAAGGACGCCCACGCATCAATACAGCAAGGACACAATCCCAGAGCTATGTGAGTGATTCGCTGACTCCATCACAGAGGCCCTCAGAAACTGTGACGCCCTCATATCCATGAAGCCATCTTTAACTCTGCCATGGATACCTTTGGGAAGAAAGAGAGGCAGAACCTGGATTGGTTTGAAGCAGGAACCCTGGAACTTGAGCCAGCCATCGCAGCCAAGAGAGCAGCTCTGATCAGCTACAAAAGGGAGCCATCAGAGAAGACACTCGCGGCTCTCAGGAAAGTCAGAAATGATGCCCAATGGATTGCTCGACGCTGCGCCAACGACTACTGGTTGAATCTTTGTCAGTGCATCCAACTCTCAGTTGACTGTACCATGTGACATCCGTGCCATGTGTGACGGCATGAAGAGGGCAATTGGCCCAAGCATTACCAAGGTCGCACCCCTAAAGTCCTCCTCCTCATTATAACAGATCGGGGCAAAGAGATGTAGAGATGGGTGGAACATTACCAGGAACTCTATGGAAGAGAAAACATCATCACCACCTCAGCAGTTGAGAATACCTACCTCCTGCCTGTCATGGATGAACTGGATACTCCGCCTTCTATGGAAGAACTTTGCAAGGCCATCGACTCTCTAGCCTGCAAAAAAGCAACAGGCAGCGATGGTATTCCTCCAGAGGTCATCAAGGTTGGGAAGAAGACCGTTTTCTTTTTTCACCATTAACATGAGCTCCTGTTACAGTGCTGGGAAGAAGGAGCAGTGCCCCAGAACATGCGTGACACCACCATCATCACTCTCTATACATCACTCTCACCATCACTCTCAGTTACAGTAGTGACTAGGGGTGGAACGGTACATGTACTCGTACCGAACCGAATCGGTACGGGGGTCACGGTTCGGTGCATACATTTAAACGGAGAATACACGGTACGCAAAAAAAACGTGCGTGCAAAATAATTAATGTAATGCAGAACTACCGTTAAATACGCGGGTTCTTTAGGGACACCTAATCTGCAACCCCACTTTAGTTCTGAAGCTCTGATTGGTGTATGATTTGCGCCGATGCAGCCGAGCTCCGCCTATCTATGCGCTCTATCAGAGCCCGTCTACATTCTCTGGCACTCTGCCGTTTTTTGTTAGGTCGACGGTCCAGTGAGTGAGTAAGTGAGTCAGAGATATCAGCAACAGCGAGTATGGCAAGTGGCGGTGTTCCACAAGATCCGCCGGCTTCTTTAAGATCGCAAGTTTGGGAAAACTTTGGTTTTCCAGTCAGTTACAGTAGTATAGGCGAGAGAGTGGTGGAAAAGACGAGGACTGTGTGTCGGCGTTGTTCAGCGGTTGTTGGGTATGTGAGTGGAAATACATCTAACATGCTAACGCATATCCAACGCCATCACCTAGATTTGAAAATCACTGGAACGAGACAAAAAAAAAACTGTTCAACTGCTCCTCCCTACAGTACTTAACCAGCCTTTAGATACACATACAAATAGGGCCAAACAAATCACTGAAGCAATCGGAATATTACATGTCATCTTCAATGCGCCCGTATTCACTCGTAGAGGAACCTGGCTTCAAGTATTTGCTGCACGTACTCGAACCTCGTTACAACATGCCATCCCGTACACATAGGAGGCAAACTGTAGTCCCTTCCATATACAACCAAACACGTATGTTGATGGAGCACGAGTTGTCAGCTGCACCCTCCGTTTCACTAACAACTGATGGTTGGACTTATCGTGCTACGGAAAGCTATTTAACAGTGACTGCTCATTTTATTGACTCTGAGTGGAAAATGAAAGCATCAGTTCTACAGACGCGGCCCCTGTATGAGCAGCACACAACTATTCACCTAGCTGAGAAGCTACAGGAGGTCGTGGCAGAGTGGAAACTAGAGAGGCCTGGAAAAACTATTTCAGTGACCACAGACAATGCAAAAAACATTGTTAATGCCGTCAGAGAAGCAGGGCTGGGTCCGCATGTAGCATGCTTTGCCCATACCCTAAATTTAGCCGCAAAAAAAGCACTGGCAGTCAACCAGGTATCTAGATTATTAGGAAAAATCAGAAAGATTGTTACTTTTTTTCATCGTAGCACAACGGCTGCGTATGTTTTGGAGCGTAAACAGCTGGCCCTCGACTTGCCAAACACTGCCTCATAAATGATGTGTCGACACGCTGAAACTCCAGCTACGAAATGGTCGAGCGCTATCTGGAACAACAAGTTGCCATTTATTCTGCATTAACAGACAACTCCGTAAAGAACAAGCAGGACGGCTCACGCCTGTCAGATCAGGAGGTGAGCTTCGCAGAGAGTGTGGTTAGGATTATGAAACCTTAGAAGACCATCACAACAATTTTGAACACAGAAACATTTCCATCGGTTTCAATGATCCTACCACTCAAAACAATGATGATGAAGTCTATGGAGCGAAATGACGACGATGCTCCCATCGTCAGGGAAATGAAAAATGCCATCAGAGAGAACTTGCAAATCCGATACATTGACCCAGATCTCCAGGATTTCTTTAATAAATGTACTGCATTGGACCCCAGGTTCAAATCGCTCCCTCATTTGGATCCGGCCCATCACCAGAATGTCTTTGAAGATTTCATCACAGAAGTTATGAGCAGAACAGAGCAGGTATGTATGTAATGCATATTTCTAAGTCTTTTTAAAAAACGTATGTTTTCTTTGGCGTATTGATTTTTTTTTAAACAATTTGGTACACACATTTTTCTTAAATGTGTATATTATATTTGTGTGTATTAAAGTGTGTATATTTAGGATCTGCATTTAGTTGTGTTGTACAGCACTTAGGTTAGTCGTGTGGCTGTTTTAAATGTGCTATATAAATTAATTAAACTTGAAACTTTAATGCTAAGGTTGTTGTTTTTTTTATAAAAAAAAATCCCTCACTTCTGTGATGTCTTAAACTGAATATATTGCTGTTACAGTGTTCACTGATAAAACCCAATCATTGTCTTTGTTTTATAATACTTCAGACTGAGACCACAGAGACAACACAGGACAGGCCATCAACATCACAGGCTACTTCCTTAGCAGAGATGCCAGAGTCTGAGACATCATCCTCCCCACCTCCTCCAAAGAAGTCAGCCATGGCAGAAGTCTTTGGCTCCCTCTTTGCAACTAGTCAGATGAACCATCCTGATTTGAAGCAGAAGGTGAAGGAGGAGGTAAATGCCTACATAGCCAAGGAAAGCACTTCTTTGGAATCTGACCGACTTGGCTGGTGGAAGTCCAATGAAACAATATTTCCAAATCTAGCCAAGTTGGCCAAATGCTACCTGGCAGTACCTGCCACCTCCGTCCCAAGTGAGAGGGTTTTTTCAACGGCAGGTGACATAGTCACTGCCACAAGATCTACCCTCACTAGTGAAAGTGTGTACATACTTGTGTTTCTGAAAAAAAAAACTTAAAAATACAATGAAGCTACCTTTAAGAGGTACATTTTGTGATACAGCACATATTGTTCTTTTCTTTTATATTTTATAGGAGATGATGGACCACATTTTTATTTTTACTTCACCCATTAGAAATATGGACTATGGGACAGTTTATGTTTACCACAGCAAGCCATGGTGTAAATGCATTTAACTCTAATGTGGTCATATTTTTATTCTGAAGTTACCAAATTTGCCAGTTGGCACTTGGCACAGGTATGCCTGTCACACTTAGCATATTTTTGCTTGTTATTATTCTAAGTAATTTACACTTTCAGAAATAAGAGATGCTGTATTTTCTGTTTTATAGCTGATTGTCCTAGTTTGTTTACAAGTTACTGATGCAGTCTGGAGATGAATGTGAGGTAGTTATTGTTTACCGTGTACATCTTACCTTACGCACTTAAGGGTGTTGCATCTATAGCTCAGGGGAGAGACTGTATGACCACTAGGTAGTACAGCTGAGACATGTACAATAAAAAAAAAAATTGCGTGCTGCATTTTTGTTTTGCTTTTCCCTCCATTGTACCGAAATCGTACCGAACCCTGACGTCTGAACCTAGGTATGAACCGAACCGTGACTTATGCGTACCATTCCACCCCTAGTAGTGACTGTTACTACTACTGTGGAACATCCCTTCTCAGCATAGTTGGGAAAGCCTTTGCCCGGGGAGTACTAAACAGGTAAAGTCACTAGCAGAACGTGTATATCCTGAAGCTCTGTGTGGATTCAGAGCAGGGAGATCAACAGTTGACATGATCTTCTCACTGAGGCAGCTATAAGAGAAATGTTGTGAGCAGAGGCGACCATTGTTCACCGCATTTATCGACTTGACTAAGGCGTTCGATCTAGTCAGCCGGAAAGGCCTCTTCACCTTACTGCAAAGGATAGGATGCCCCCACAAGCTCCTGAGGATCATAATTTCTTTTCATGATGATATGCAAAACATTGTCCAGTATGATGGCTCTCCCTCTTAACCATTCCCTATAAGAGGTGGAGTGAAGCAGGGCTGCATACTCACTCCAATGCTCTTCGTCATCTTCTTTTCCTTGCTGCTGACCCACACCTTTAGCAAATCAGAAGAAGACATATACCTCCACACTCGAACCGATGGAAACCTGTTCAACATCGCACACCTCCGATCAAAAACCAAAGGTGCGGAAGGTTCTGATACGGGAGATGCTTTTCGCAGATGATGCTGCCCTGACTGCACACTCTGAGGAATCTCTACAACAACTCATCAACTGCTTTCTGTAGAGATTTTGGCCTCACCATCAGTCTCAAAAAGACCAACATAATGGGCCAAAATGTTAGTAGCATCCCGAATATCTCCATTGCTGACTACACCCTCGAAGTGACAGATAACTTCACCTACCTTGGCTCTACCATCTCCAGCAACCTCTCCCTGGATGCCGAGCTAAACACTTGGATTGGCAAGGCAGAGAGAGCTTGGGATTATTCCATGCTGACAACCCACACCAAGATGAGTGTGTATTAAGATTGCGTGCTCAGTACTCTACTCTACGGTAGTGAAGCACGGACCCTGTACTCCTGGCAAGAACGCAGACTCAACTCATTCCACCTGCGCTGCCTTAGGAAAATCCTGGGCATCACCTGGGAAGGCCGTGTCCCAAATAAGGAAGTCCTGGCCCAGGCAGGAATACCAAGCATGTTTGCATTACATGCAAC
This sequence comes from Siphateles boraxobius, assembly GCF_051911475.1. Lineage (NCBI taxonomy): Eukaryota > Metazoa > Chordata > Actinopteri > Cypriniformes > Leuciscidae > Siphateles > Siphateles boraxobius. The sequence continues at coordinate 28,106,727 of NW_027509197.1, forward strand.
CAGACATGGGCAGTATTTCAATGAAATGTATTTTAAATGCGTATTTAATTACTTTAGTGTATTTTGTAATTTGTATTTTGCAGGTGTGGAAAAATTAAAATGTATTTTGTAACAAAATATTTTGAGGGAGTGTATTTGGAGTATTTCAAATACTTAAATACTTAAGAAAAATCACCATAGTAAACGATTTTGCCATATTTTCGGTCTGATGTTGGCAATGGCAATGGCAATGTCCAGGTTAGATGCACGAAAATCACGTGACACCCTGTAGACCGGGCTCAATCCAAGAAGTGAATGAGTTTTGAACTCTTAAAAATGGCATTAAGGTAAAGTGTTGTGTGACAAATATACAGTCTACACACACACATATTGCACACTGAACGGCATTATAGAGAAAATAATTGTGCCTTTTTTTCAACAAAAAAAAAAAGAAAGAAAATAATTGTGCCTTATGAGACCAATGCACTGTGTTGTCATTCATAAAAGGACATCATAGGCCCTACCTATTATGAAACAGCGCGTCTGTCGTAACTCCGCTGAAATCTCCATGCTAAGCAAGCGTTCACAATATAACGGTCACCATCTGCAGTTTTTACACGTTTTTAAACGTATTACATGAGAAATATTGATATTGATTTTGTATAAAATAATCATCAATCCTATTGTTTTTCAGTAATTGCGCACGCAGCGCGATTCTACTATGGAAAAGGCACATGGGGTCAGGGCAGTTAGAGTCTCGTTTGTTAAACAAACCCACACATATTATGATTAATATGATTAATCATATATATTATGATTAAAATGGAATTTTGATTTTGTGACGAAAATTCTCGGTCTGTTATTTTTACACAAAAATCGCTGCAAAAGATGCTTTCCAACAGGTTTTATCATAGTTTTTGTCAAACTCTAACACAGGGGAGCTAACACAGAAACCGAAAATTCTCGTGACAGCAGCATTTTTCCAAATTTCAATCTTAACCGTTCTATTTCATCAGAAACGATCTTAAAACAGGGCTTTAAGTATAAAATACCGAACGTGTCCTTTAAGGCACGAGTAGAGTAACGGTGATAATATGGCTACGTAGCCTACATCAAACACGTTTTGCTATTAAGGGCAGCCTACCACACCATTGATGTGAACTTAGCTATACATGCCATTTACGTCAGAGGGAACTATTTCAGGCCCTGTAGAGGTTTAGTGAAATGCCCATACTTTTTTATTTTGCTTCTTCGCCATTTTGAATTTACACATTTCTCATATTTGTGTTATTGCTACTATTTGTGTTATTGACCTTTCAGTAATAAAAAAAAAAAAGACTTAAGATTATTGTGGGAGTATTTTTGTATTTTCAAAATACTAATTACTTGTATTTTATTAAATACATTTTTCACATCAGTATTTTGTATTTTATTTAGTTACATTTTATGAGCCAGTATTTGTATTTTGTAACAAAATAGTTTTTGATGTATTTGTGCCCACCTCTGCATGCAACTGCAGCAGAGCCAGCCGCTCCAAAATCGTACTGTACAGTCACAGCAGGCGCTGCAAACCAACCACAGAGACCATGACGTATATCCCATTGTCTCCAGAGACAGACAGATGCCAGTAACAACAAGTAGCTACTGTAACTACATTGAAGCTTGCTAAGGGGGGCAATATATTTAAAAATTGATGACATAATTTATAATTTGATCAGAGTAGTACTGTGAATGACAAACACATGATGCAGGCTTCTTATTAGGAGAGGGGTCAGAGTTCTCTTACAGGTGGATTTTATCAAGATGCAGTAAACATTTCTATATCTTTGCTGTGCTGTGATTAACAACAGTGGTGACAGAACCCATAACTGCCCATCACATTCAAAGAAGTAACAGAATTGGCTGGCTGACTTTCAGCTGGCTCCCAGCACATAAAAAATTTATGACATATCTTTTTCCTGAGAGACTATAGCTGCTCAACTGTAATTTGGCTTGGGAACACGAGATGATGTCCTTTGCTCATCTTTTCTATGTTCAACTCCAAATACTAATAAATAATAATATTAAAGAAAGAATAAACAGTATTTCATTTAGCCTTATTGGTTTCATAAACGAGGAGAGGTGTGCAATAACACAAATTCTTCATTTTACTGTAGTATGGTTGCCAACACTTTTTGATGTTCTTGTCTTTTCAAACTGCATGTGTACACTAGACGTTCTTACAATTTACAGTGTACAAAGAGTTACTGGTATTTCTCAACTAGTTTGAGCTGCTCAATGCTCAACAGCGGGGTTAGGGAATATGATTTTATAAAGGTTTCAAAAAATGTCTCTTATGCTCACAGTTTTCTATTGGAATATATTCCTGAAATGATAAAGCTGATTTTTCCACAGCCATTACTCCAGTCTTCAGTGTCACATGATCATTCAGAAATTGTTCTAATATGATTTGGTGCTCAATAAACTTTTCTTCTTAGTATTATTATTATTAATGCGAAAACAAACTTTTGAATGGTGTAGTTACTGGCTAACTGGACAGTAATTAATAGCACTAAGTCAAATATGTTAGATAATACATTTATGGTAAAAGCTGTTTTTAATAAAAAAATTAAAAAAAATTAAGTAAAATTGCTAGTTATTTTACTATATAATAGCAGATGTTTTATTTTATTTATTTTCAAATCTCATTCTTTGGGTCCCCAACTGCCATAGAGATGAATAGTAGGCTATTATATATTATATATATATTATAAGGGTATTGTAAACCTCCTTGAGAAAGCTTTGTGGAGGCAGAGGTATGGTGGATGACTCAGCGTTAAGGGCTACACTTAATTGAACTTGAAAGATACAGTTACTTGAGGGTTGAAGCAGATGCATTGCAGATGATTAGTATCTGTGGAGAGTAAAGTACTTTTGACATTGATTTGGGTATGATTAATCATACTGAGTGTACAATCTGAACTTTATTCTGTATTTATGGTCTTTTTAGGGTTTTAACATTTATTATTGACCCTTTTGTTGAATTATTGCTATGAAGAATAAATGCCTAAGAAACTTTTGTGATTTGAAATCATAGTACATTCAGAGTTTCCTCTCACTTCAGGAACCAGGCTGATTAAGGTTGTGACACTTTCACTTTTTTGTCCACATGGCATGTGTACTTTCCTCCTGAAAAGATTAGGTTAATTTTCAGTGGATGCCTGTAGCATTAAGATCAGGGTCCATAGTCTATCCAAGATTTCATAAAATCTCAAACCACAGCCATCATAGGTTTCTGTTGTGCATACAATGAATGTTTTCAGGCCAGCCATCTCAATATGATTTAAAAATAGTTTAGCAGCTTGATAATCATGTGTGATTCTTTTGATTCCACTGTCAACCACAACATTGTGCTTTTAGCATGCCCCTCTAACAGCAATGTGTATACCAATTGCCATGCTAATCCAACAAGGAAACAAGGCCCTGGCTAATTATGAAACAAGATGGAACAGTCCTTTATTCCTAAGCCCCTTGAAAGAGGCATCAGAACATAATTTTCCAAAGTGCCTGTTAACTTTTTAATTTCTCCCACAGGGTAGCCAATCTGTGCAAACCTGGATAAATAATTAAAGACTGGCTAATAGGATTGTCAGGCTTGGTTTACCATTATTGTTCACTGGTTTGTTCATGTCCACTATTTTGGGGGAATTGACTGTAGGGAATTGCTGTTTGAGGTAACAGCCAACATGTACAATGTATACAACAATGCAGAGCTCAATATTACTATAATAGAGATAATATTAATAGAGTTTTCACATGTTATTTTTGTTAATATACATTTAAACTAGCCTATACATTAAATTATATGTACTTTTGCACTTTTCTCATTAACTAAAATTATTTGTGTCATTTTTGTCAACTAATTTAGATTTTAGTTTTAGTCAGTAAATGAATAAAGTATTTTTTACTTAAATTAATGAATATGACATGAAAGAATTAAAATTCTAAAAACTATGACTTAATGACTTAAAAAACTGTAAATAAATAAATAGCTTCAAACAGACAGAAACTTAAAATTAGCGGAACAGTGTTGTAAACCATTTTTACGATTGCAAATCGCATTTTTTACTCCATCTCACTATTTCCTTGAATGAAAAATGCGTTCTATGAGCGACCACTTAGAATGCAATGCAACAAGCCTGAGAGTATGTGTGTATTCTTGTGTGTATGTTTGTGTGTGTGTGTGTGGGTGTGTGTGTGGGTGTGGGTGTGTGTGTGGGTGTGTGAGTGTGTGCGTGTGTGCGTGTGCGTGTGCGTGTGCGTGTGTCCGTGTGTGTGACTGTGAACACAAGTGAGTGAGTGAATAAAGGCTGAGCATTGATTTAACTCCAGCTGGCTCCTGAGGGACTACATATCGAGACGAGAGGTTAGAGTGACTCTTAATCATCTCTTCTGCTCTCTCTCTCTCCTTCTGCACCCTCTCTCTCTCCCTTTCTCTCCATTTCACAAATTTCAAAATTATGTTCTGACAACTAAATAATGGCTGTTTGTTCAACCCAGCTTAATTATATGCATTTTAGCAAGGACCCCCTGCCAAGCAGAAGAAAGGCAGTGATTTATCTCGTCTCTGGGTGCTTCTCTCTGTGCCTGCCAGCCAGGGCAGTGAAGACTGGCCTGCCTGAGATGGAAATATCGACTCCTATGTGTTTGTGACTCATGGAAGTGAATGCTGCTCAGGCACATTATCATGAAGGAGAAAAGTTCTTAGGTTTATTTTCAAAAATACTGCATCCATCCACAGGCAATTTAAGTGACTTTTTTAAATGGAAAATGTATTGACACTGATCATTAACATCAACATGTTTACTCCATCTGTAAAGCAGGGGGGGGGGTTGACCGCTATACAAGGCAACATACTACATATCTCTTGTATCAGTGACCTGGCCTCAAAAGTCAAGCATGAGTCTGGATCTAAATGCAGTAAAAAGGTGTATAATGGTTTAAAACTTGATACTGTACATATCCATGACTTGACATGATGACACAATGACATCAAACGTAGCTCTTGACATTGACTTGTACCACCATGAACCATGAAAGGCAATAATCAATCAATAACAATAATCAACCAATGACAAGACTAAACACAACTGAGAAAACAACAAGAAACAGCTGGAACTAATTAGCATAAACAAAAGAACTACAAAGACCATGAAAAGAACTACAAAATAACACAAACTCATGAATGGCCAATTTAAAGCACATAAAGCAGGAACCTGACAGTTTCATACCGTGAACTAGTTCTCTCATTTCACACAAACACAACTGGTGCCATCTTGCCATCTCAATTATTGACATCTAAATTATTGATTATTCAGTTTTGTTATTACAGGTTATTATTTTATTTGCTTTGGTACTATTTTCACAAGTAAGGTGTAGATTCTCAAAACTCACAACAGATAATCAAAAGTGTATATTTTTCAAACATTTTAGAATATTTTCAATGGTGTTAGCACTATACACAAAATCACAAAGTATCTTTTTCACAACACAAAATAATTGTTTCATTTATATAAATGTTTCAATCACAGTAACTGCCTTTCATTAAGCTCTTACTATCTATAGACAGTTTCCATATAACTTGTTGCAATTTTTGATATGGAGAACCAAATGTAATGAATTATTTTTACATAAGTTAACATTACATATTTTACATATTACATTATAATAACTACTATGTTCAAACTGTGTGCACACGCATGTGAACTTCATCATACCTTTTTATAATAACACACAAGATACTATTACAAAAATTATGAATTCAATTACATAAGTTATGTAATGTAAGTGTATTTTCTAATGTTTCTAAACGGTATGACGGCCTGTATTACTGTAATTATTTCAGCAACAAGGCTGATTGTAAACACATTTCTTGCATTTTCTGCTGTTGATTTAACTGATTGTTAAAAGTACTAAATTGAAAGAAGATTTTCGTGTTTCGGTGATTAAACCAAATGTTCTCATTACATATTACAATAATCTTGTGTTTGAAACAAAGATTATTTGGACTGAAATGTGTATAACTGTAATAAAAGCATGGAATCAGGTGATGAAAGAATGACTAGCTGTATAACAAGTGTGACCATCTTAGATTATTGTACTAAGAGTTTTAAAAATGTACACCTTAGTTGTGAAAATATACCAAAGCGAAAGAAAAAAAACTGTATTGGCGTATTTGTCGTGTTGCTAAGCCGATTGTTTTGATTGTTATAGTGATATGTTTTTTTTCTTAGTGAAAGCTAGTTAAAATAATTTTAATAATTTTAATTAAATCAATATTTTCATATTTTATATGTATTTATGTATTTGGTGTAATAAGTGGGATAATGTAGAGTCAACCAACCACTATTGTCCAATGATTGTTGAATGAGTGAATGAAAGAGTGACAGAGTGATCAAAACTCCGACTGTGTAAAGCTGCTTTTTCGGCATGTTTAGAAACCACCCAACATGGCATTTTCTCACATACTTTAAAATTAAATGACAAAACACCATTACAAAACTTACACAACTGTTGAACAACTAACTTTAGAGGTGTTTGTGGTTTCACAAGCCTTTCTAAGAATCAGAGTTTCAGAAAATACCCAGCAGGCATCACTGTTATGCTGACCTTGCTGTGCCACTGACCTGAGGATATTAGTGGAATAAATCACACTTTAATGTCCAGACCTCTCCACACCAGCAGAGGAACGCAGTGCAGTGATAAGACTGAAACCCCTCAGAAGTGAGCCTACAGCTGCGGGAGGTATGGATGCATGAGAACGGGGAGACTGATATCTGACCTTTTCTTCCATTTGACAGCTTTTAATAAAGTCTAACCAGGTCTGTAAATACTTCCATGACATACTGCCTTTCCAAATACAAGTATCCAGAGAAAAAAATTGGTGGCGGTGTACGATGCTGTAAATTTACAATGCAAACAGAACCACCTTCACTGTAAACAATTATTATTGTTTTACAAGAAAGTACTATTTTAATCTTTATCATAATTTCCCATTTAATTAATTTTGTTCTTAATTATTTGTGAAATTTTCCATCCAAAATTTCGAATTTAACTTAAGCGCAAAATTGGAATATCGTATAGACATTAGCGAATAACGCAACAGCTCCATCCCATGGGTTCCAAAAAAACAAAATCGTCATTTTATGGGAAATTGATGCAAAATATACCTATTTAATAAAAATGGAAGTTGATAATCGGGGAAGCCACCACGGCACTCTTTTCCTTCATCATAAATGACTTGGGTCTCAGAGCTCACTGACGAAATCTAATTAATTGTCACTTAGCTGTCATGTTATCTTCTGTTTTGATACCTGTTGCTTGGGAATGCAAGTATCACTTGGGAGTGTCACGTGTCAGTGTTTGTTTGAATTTTCAGTAGTCTCGTCTTCCTTTGTTCTTTTCCTGCCACTCATTCGTATCCATGGTTACTGCCATTTAGTTAATCTGTATCACCTGTGTTTAGTTAAAGCTGCAGTAGGGAGTTTTGAGAAAATGTTGACTTAGCCTGAAAATTTGAACAGGCACAACTTACAGGTCCAACCCCCTTGCTCTCTGCTGCGCTACAGCCCTCCCTCCACAGCTCCTACCCCACAGCGGAGCCTGCCGTGAACGTGCAGGCTAGTAAGCAGGACCACCGATGACGGCGGATTAAAAACAGTTATGGTACATTACAGTACATTCACTAATAGGGATGAAACATCAACAATATGCTTTACATTGACTACGGCCTGCCCATACTTTGACTACAAACTTGATCCTCAAATCATTATGTATTTTGCAATACATGTAACTTTATAACGTTGCACTCTTTCTTAGCTAAGTTATAAATAGCTAGTAAGATAACGTTAAAGGATTAGTGCACTTTTAAAAAAACTTTTGCTGATAATTTACTCACCCCCATGTCATCCAAGATGTCCATGTCTTTCTTTCTACAGGCGAAAAGAAATTAAGTTTTTTGATGAAAACATTCCAGGCTTTTTCTCCATATAATGGACTTCAATAGGACACAAACGTTTCAAGGACCAAATGACAGTTTCAGTGCAGCTTCAAAGGGCTTTAAACAATACCAGACAATGAATAAGGGTCTTATCTAGAGGATCGATCGGTCATTTCAAAAATAAAAATAAAACTTTAAGTTTTATTAGCACAATTGCTTGCCTTGCTCTGTTCTGTGATGCACGTTCGTGATCCTGTTCGAAATCGTTCATCAAAATGAACAAATCTTTTTTCGAGTAATTTCGTTCGTTGAATGAACGAAATGACTCGAAAAAAGATTCGTTCATTTGGATGAACGAGTTCGAACAGGAGAGTAAGCGCTCGCGCTGTGCAAGAGAGGGGTGATCAGCGCGTACACGAGCGTGATTGACACTGCTAAGTCATTCCTCCTGGCTCTGATTGGTTGTTTCTGACCGGGCGCGGTGTATTTCTGCAAATGGCAGTAGGACCACAGGGAGGAGCCAGAGGAGCTTGATTTTTTCACAGATTATCTGTCTCTTATTCTACTGTCAGGACATAATGACAGTTTTAACATATATTTGTTTACAAAAGTTACCTACTGGAGCTTTAATTATTATCATCATCATCATCATCATATGTCACCTGTGTTCTGTTGATCAGTGTTCATCAGTGTTTGTATTTAGTTTCATTCTATTCAGTCAGTCTTTGTCCGATCTCCACTCTACTAAGTGTGTGTGAACCTTCTGCCTGTCTGTACCTGTTTGAATTATATTGTTAGTAAAAGTATTGGAACTTTTTATTCTCCCACGTCTTCTTCTGTATGGACCACACCGTGAGAGTGAGATGCTTCTGGGAGGGAATTAAACCAAATCATTATGATGACAGACATTTGCTCAGGGATTTCAGAATGATCAAACCAAGTTTTGAGATGCTGTGCAATGAAATTGGTCTACTGGTTAGTCAAGTTATCCAATCACATCCTCAGAGGCAAAGTCACATGAGTTTTTTGTTTGTTTGTTTTTTTGGTGGGGGGGGGGGGGGGTGTTCGCATTTGCTGTGTTCACATAATTACCGTGTCATAATTTGGTAAATAAAGCTCTGTATGCTTTCGAATCGCTCTTGCAGTAGTTTGATGTCAAACAACACCGATTGGTCTGCACAGCGTCGCATCAAGTCGAATACAGCTTAAATATTCAGTGGTCAGGTGAACAGTAGCCACGTTATACAAGTCATAGCTCTCAGAAAAATTACGAGTTTACAAAGTTCTACAAGCACCGAAAGCTTTTTACAGTTTAGAATCATTACAGTAATTACGACATGGCGTGAACGCACTTTTATTCGATAATTGTGTTTCCATTGTATGCATATTTTTATAATTTATGCGCATATTGGTGCTTCCATCCAGTGTTTTTTAATGCAATAATCTTAAAAAGTGCATAAAAACAGGTGGATAGAAACATAGCTTCTGTGACAATTGTAAATCCTACATTATTTTGTATAAATCTTAATGGAACAAGGGAATGGACCATTTCAGTTTGTAATTTGTATTCATAAATATTCATAAAAAATGTTATGTTTCAATTTGTGAATACAAATCACATAAATGTTCCATAAGATTGATACAAAATATTTTAAGCTCTAGTTTTTTTTTACTCATTTAACATTTGCATTGGATTATTCAATTCAATTAGATGGAATTATACAATTGAAATTTGTAAATCTTAAAAAAAAGCTTTGAGTGTATAAAATGTATTTTTCTGAAACAATAAGTTTGGAAATCTTGATATAAATCGACTTAAAGGGATAGTTCAAGCAAAGAGTATAGAAGTAACAAGAGGCGAAACTCCGTTGCAGTTTTGGTAACAATCGCTAGATGGCGCTGCTGTCGCGCTGACGCCATTTTGGACTGAACCAACGGTTTTACCGTTAGCACAACTGTACAGCATAATGTCTGGAAATAATTGGAAACAAAGAAAACGGTGTTCTGCCATCAACTGCAACAACTACCAGTGTACAACTAATCAACTAGCATTTCATAGATTCCCCAAAGATCCAGAGAGGTAAATTAGAAAAGGTTTTTATTAACGTTAAAGTGAGCAGCGTACGTACGTCTCCATACGTAAATAGCGGCATGTATGTACAACAGTGAGTGCAGAGAAGTTGTGTGTGACAAGGAACAGTGCAAAAACACTCTTGCACTCTTGTTTACATGGTGAAACTATTCAATAGAGTCAGAATCCATCATATATTACGGACCCAAAATCGACAACTCTCACAGCCCAAACAGAAGCGCTACAGAAAAGTTTTAAAGCTAAGTCATCGGTACATTAACTCTCTTTTTATGTATCAAATGTAACAAGTTGTACAAAGTTTTTATCAGTCAAGATGAATTAAATTATAATAAAACTAAAGACTAAAACATAACGTTAGAACAGCTAATATACTTACCATTGCCATTCTATTTGTAGTAACGTAAATGTGTGCACTTTACTTGCACAATGTTTGATTTGTCGTGTGTAGCTAAGTTAATACAGGGAGGAATTATGTGATCTAACGTTACTTACCATCACCAATTTAATTACTGTTCATTTTGTGACGATCTTCTATTATTACTATTAAATATTCTCTCTTGACTAGTGTGTTGTCCCTTTCACCTACTCACTGTTCATTATGTTTTGGCTTTTTCAATTAATTTGTTTATCATTTCATGAGGAATATGGGCTGTTGTTACTGGTGTTGTAAAATTGTGCTGTGTATGAAAACGGGAGTTATCCCCAAAAGTTATTGGTAAATAGCCTATTTGACAGCGTCATACTCTATGACAATTTTTTTTTTATTATAAACCCATCCATAAGCATTATTTTTTTTTATACATTATTCAACACGCCGTTTTAGTTTAGGCTATAGAGATATTAAAAACTAGAAACTACTATTTAGTTCCATTAACCGCTTTTGAATTGGAACTGGTATCGTTCAATTCTATGACAGCTGTGTTGCGTTCAGTCCAAAATGGCGGAGTTGCTGCTCTGCGCATGGGCGTGTTTGTTGCAATGGAACGTTCTATTGAGTTTCACCTCTTGGTACTTCTATACTCTTTGGTTAAGGGGTCGGCAACATGCGGCCCGCCGGCCAAAACTGGCCCGCCAGCAATAATATCTGGCCCGCGCCGCAGCCAGATTATTTTGATAGTGGCTGGTTCTGATACAGATCTGTCATAACAGCAACAATAACTCACAATCACTAAGTCTTTAATGATTTTGCCTTCAAAATAAAAGTACGAGAAGGTTTATGCAGCAATATTTTATTTTGAGATGAATTGAGAGCTTTTAATTTGAAAAGTTCTGAAAGACATTCAAAAGAGTCTGTGGATCGCTAAACACACCTATAAAATAGCCGTCATGAAATGACAACTTCATTGCAGATAAGACACACCGGCTTTGCATTTACAAAACTAGGTAGGATGAACGCATAGTTGTCTTTTCATTCTTCTTTGTATGGCTATTTTCGCTGTCAACTTACCTCTTTAGACTCTTTGATAATGCCATTTTCTCTCACCAGCTAGCTTAAATGTTAACATCATTCTGCAGACGACGTAATAGCGTACCTCCAGCACACAAACAGTTTTTAAAAAATGCAGTTTAGTAGGCTATGTGAGCATGCCAAGGAATAATTCTAAGTTTGAAAGTAGGCTGCGTCAAATAATTATTACAATAAGTTAGGCCCCATTGTATAACAAGCAAATTTAAGTGATACACATTTATTAGTCACAATATGGAAAGAGGAAATAAAACATATTTCGTTAAGAGCATGACTCAAATGCCATTAATGGGCTTATTCAAGTCCTCTTTTATTGTTTTAGTTATTTTTATCCATTCTGCATCTCCCACGTGTGTTTTAACAAGGCGGGATGTGTTGCAAGATTCCGCAATATATCGGGAGACATGTAGGTCAGACATGATTTTGACCACTTCATTAAGTTTTGTTTTGTAGAAAGCCTTTCTAAAAAAGTGAATTTCATTTTGTATCAATTGTATCTTAATTTTAATCAATGTTTCATCAACCTATTGCCTGGATTTAATAAATAAGAAGTAAATATAGCAGACAATATAATCAGGACATGGAGGCAGGCGGCGCAATTGCATTGCTCGTGAACCGGAACTCCTCTCATAAATGAACCGAAACTCAGCGTTTAAGCGGCCTCACAGAGATGAGAAATAAATATAGAAAGCTTGAAAATGTCTAATTTTAAACAAAATTCAAAACGAAAAGAAACTGACTACTCTCTGCTTATGTAATCCATATAACGTGCATTTCTCATTAATTTATCCAGTGTAAAACCCGGACACCACCACACAAATGTGGCTTTTTGTTAATGACGGTCCCACTACAGGGTTTAGCACAGAGGAACAGCTCACTACCAGTTACAATAGACACTGTAACAGTCTGTCACAGGCAATTCTAGTTGGATTTTTCATCATTTCTTAAATTATCCTTTGACTATGTCCTGGCCCACCATCTAGTGGCAAAATCATTTTTGGCCCGATGCCAAACTTACTTAACGACCCCTGGGATAGTTCATCCAGGAATGAAAATGCTGTCATCATTAACTCACCCTCATGTTGCTCCAAATCTGTATGAATTTATTTTTTCTGCTGAACACAAAAGAAGATATTTTGAATAAACCGGGTAACCAAACTGTTTAACCACCTGGACTTTTTTTCCATCCAGTATTTTTTTTTTTTTTTTCATATTATGGAAGTCAGTGTGGCACATCAACAGTTTGGCTAACTATTTTTGCATTCAACATTTTTGGTTGAACGATCCCTTTAATAGCAATGTAGCAAAGCAAGAATATAACAATACTGTGCTTATGTGTACTCTAGGTTTTCAGCCCAGAGAATTATCAAGTCACAATACATAAAATACTATACTGAGGGCATTAATTTAAATTTTAGTTAATTTTAATTTATATTTTTAATTTTAGTTAAATATATATTGTTCTATTAAATTTTCAAATGAATTTGATAAAGAATCTTAAAATTAATGATCTTAAAATGATCAGATATTAGTACTGTGCTTTCCATTTTAGCATTGTCTCCTGCCATTTAAGCTGCAAATGTGTTTTTTCAATTTAGGCCATTACGAATATGTTAATGGCCAAGCTATTTCCAGGCTTACTTTTGCAAATAGTTGATAATCTAAAGAACTGCTCGTGATGTGAAAGAGAAAGAGCTGTTTTCTTTCTTGAAGGCTAGCCGTGCCTGACTAAAAGCCTTATTAAACATAATGTGAAGTGGATTTTAATCGGCACCATATGCGTGCATTGTGTAGCATTACTTAAGTCAGAGAAAGAAGTCAGCTTGATGGAGGTGACAATCTGAAGCACTATAGCTTCACACCCCGACATGTCAGTCCTTTCAAACTAACATTGTCAGGCACCATAAACATTTCACGGATATGACAATTTAATCAAATCTCACACAGAGGCAGAACAAAAATTAGCTCCGCCTCTTAAGATCTTAGCATGTTGCCAAGGGAAGATGTGCACAGAAAAAAAAACAAAAAAAACATTGTTTGACCTATGTGAATGAATTGAAGAATAAAAACTGTGGGGGGAGGGAGGGGGGGGGGGGGGGGGGGGGGTGCATGGAACTAACTAGGTTTCTGTATTTAATGTTTATTTTTAATCTGTATAGTGTAATGATCTTGTTCATCAAAGTTGTTTAAAATAATATTCATATATAATATTCATATTCATAATGTATGAATGGCTAAGCCATTTGGCATTATATTTTAAAAAAGCATGAATGCCAAATTATCAGATTGTCCCACTTTACCTATTTTCACCCAATTCTTTATTTGTAAAGCTTCATATGAGTCTGCAGCACATGAAAATCAAGTCCATGTTCAGTGAGCTGTATGTTTATGCAAAACGTTTTCTCATCAGTGTTACAATTAAGAACTGTACATGAAATACATTATGTGAATGTATCTCGACCCTCCCTTTAACTAGGAGTTAAACTGGTAACATTTTAGAATAATGGTTTGTAATTAAGGTGCAGGAAGTAATGATGATGAGTAGTACTACATTAACACTTCAGCTACAATTAGCTGCTATATGGAAACAAGATGAACTAATTACTCAAGTGTTACCTGACTCTTCAATAACTACTAGTGATCTGGACCAGATCACTTTCCTGCAGAGTGACGTAACATGTAGGATGCATGACCAGTTTCTGAGTAAAAAAGACAACCTCAATAACTGCTTATTTTTATTTTATTCATGAGCAGGTGCAAGGTAAGATTGAACAAAACTAGTATCATTCAGCTGTGTTATCACAATCCTGGCACATCAAGAAATTTTATTTTGGCTTTGAATACAATGCACAATCTGCAATACAAAAATGATTCTATCCTTCATTAGTTTGTCTAAGTACGCGAACCTTCTGTTGAGCGTTTATCAAATGTACTAATAAAAATCGATTAATTTGTTTTTTGTTTTTTATGTAAGGCTCAGTACAAAGTACATGATATACGATTTTCTTTAAAGAGTTAAATTTTTTTGTTAACATAACACTTGTTCCCTTACGAAGGGAACTCAACGATGCGTCCATCGACGCCATGGGAACGCCCCCAGCGTGACTGCGTCTGAAGCATCTATGTCAACTAGTCCAATGGAAAGAATGAGCGTCACGGGCGGGTGACGTCATGACCAGGATATGATAAAAGCACATCCGGTGCAAACCGGCATTAGCTTCTGTTGCCTCAGCAAGCGATCTGTGTCAAACTGTCTGTTATATTTACTGTTGTCTGTCTGATATATATATTTATGGAAACTAAACAATTGCACAAACTCTGTGTTCTCCCTGCTCGCGCTATTTAACGAGTAGGGACACACACGAGCTTTGTGTGATGGGTTTGGGAGTAGAGCATGCGGTATCAGCCTCCGAGGGGGCTGACTGCCAACATTGTGAGAAGCTTTCGCTTCGCATGCTCCGCTCCCGCCTGTCACTTTTCGAGGAAAGTGGCCGGGCTCGCAATTCTCAGGGTGACAGGTCCCGCGTCTGCCGAGGCAGCGCGGAGAATGCATTCCTGTGGATCGCGAATAGGATCTCTTTACGGGGTTGGAGACGGGTCCGCGGATCTTATCTCCTCCCTTTCCACGAGGGATCTAGTGCTCTCTCGCCGGTCTCGGAAGCCCGCGCTGCGGTCTCTTCCGCCCGGGGAGAGAGAGAAATCAATGCTTCAGTGCCCTACCTCCGAGGAGGTAGATGTGCTGGGCATTGAAAGTGACACAATCATGGGGGAAGTGAATTTGCCATCTCTTTCCCCAGCGTATGAGAAATATATATAGCCTATATATATATATATATATATATATATATATATATATATGATAGTTTATATATTATATATAAAATAAAGTGAATATATATAAAAAATATATATAAAAATAATAAGCTGGTGGAAGTGTTTACTAAGGCTGTAGATAAATTAAATATTTATGGCCAGCAGAAATAAGGGGGCACTCGTCCTAAAAATAAAATAGATTAAACGAGTTTCCTTCCCTCTGTTTTTCCACCTCCATCACGGGGCCTTCCATTTTTCCCGATCTGCACAGCGAGCTGTCTAGATCATGGAAAAAGCCTTACTCCTCTTGTCTTTTAGCCCCCACATTCATGTATATTCAGATATTTGGGGGTTAAGAGGGTATGGCTATGGGGCAATACCCCGGGTAGAACAGACGCTTGCGAGCTATCTGTCTCCCGGTTCAGCATTGTACCTGAAGGCGTCGGCTTCTCTCACTAAACCATTAAAGAAAACTATTTTTTAATCTAGTGGGAAAAGCATATATGGCAGTGGGTCTAGCATGGGCCTGCTTGCACACCATAGCAGTGCTACAAGCATATCAGGCTGACCTGCTGCGGTATTTGGACAGAAGTGAGGGAGTTTGGCCCGATGGGGTTTGAGAACTCCGTCGGGCCACAGATTTATCTCTCAGGGATGGCAGCCCTTGTGGTCACTGAGAGACACCTCTGGCTCAATTTGATGGGAATCATAGAGAAAGATACAAGATAATCTCTCCCTCGCTATGTCCAACCCCCTGGGGCTGCTGGGCGTGAGCAGCTCCAGCCGTCTAGTTTCTCATACACAACACAGCAGCCAAAGCCTTCAAAGCAGAAGCCGGATCCGAGGACCGTTCTTCACGCTGAGAAGGCTGCGGCTCAAAAGAAAAAAAGGTCCTGATGTTCACGCATCAGGCCTGTGAGGACAGCCCCGACCGAAGTGGAGCGGTGTACACCTCATTTTACGGTGCCCGTTCCATTTCGGGGTCCTCACGAGACCGTTCTGCCAACCCTGCCACCCTCGGTGCTTCAGGGCGCAGCGGTCTCCAGCGAGTCGCTGATGCTATGCTGCGGCACAGCATCGGTTTCGCGCCCTCTGAGGGGGGCCTTAGAGCGGCCAGTTCAGGTAGTTCCTGCCATTATGTTTCAGGCTCCGGAATTGGCTGTCTCGATAACACCAGAGACCAGCCTCGAGAGGCTGGTTCCCTTAGTAAATTTTCTGGCAGCGTGGAAGCTTCTGCCGAATATTTCTCATTGGGTCCTGCAGATTGTAGAGAAAGGATACAGAATCCAGTTTGGTTCTCGTCCTCCTCGTTACAACGGGGTGCTGCCCACAGTGGTGCATCCCGAGCAGGCTCTGGTAATGGAGCAAGAGGTAAAGGCCCTGTTAGCAAAGGAAGCTATAGAGCAGGTGTACTCACCCGACATTGCGTCGGGTCTTTACAGTCGTTATCTCATTGTTCCAAAAAAGGATGGAGAGCTGCGTCACATACTAGATCTTCGTCTGTTGGAGTGTTTGGTGCTGGAACTCAATTCCAAAATGCTGACACTCAAACAGATCGTGACTCAAATCAGATCCGAGGACTGGTTTGTCACGATAGATCTAAAAGACGCATACTTCCATATCTCCATCCTCCCTCAGCACAGGAGGTTCCTGAGGTTTTCTTTGGGGCAAAGAACACCAGTATCAGGCACTTCCTTTCGGTCTAGCTCTATCACCCCGCACATTCACGAAGCGTGTAGACGCAGCTCTGGCCCCGCCAGGCTGCAGTGCATATGCATTCTGAATTGCATAGATGACTGGCTGATTCTAGCGGAATCAGAACAGTTAGCGGTTCGGCACCGAGGTGTCGTTCTCGCTCCTATGCAGATGTTGGGGTTGAGGCTCAATGCCAAGAAGAGTGTGCTTTCTCCAGTACAGAGAACCACTTTCCTTGGTGTGGTATGGGATTCAGTGACGATGCGGGCCACTCTGTCGCCCGTTCGTGTAGCTGCTATCTTAACAGCCACAAAAGAGCTGAGGCTAGGCCAGTCACGCACTGTAAAACAGTTAGAGAGACTGTTGGGTCTTTTGACAGCAGCGTTCAACGGGATAACTTTTGGCCTGCTGTACATGAGACCTTTACAGTGGTGGCTCAGGACCAGAGGGTTCTCCCCGAGGGGAAACCCACTTCGTATGATCAAGATCACGCGGCGGTGTCTCCGCACCTTGGTTATATGGAGGAAACACTGGTTCTTAACCCAGGGTCCGATGTTGGGAGCTCTTTGCCATCGAGTTGTGATCTCGACAGATGCTTCCCTCACCGGCTGGGGAGCGGTATTGGAAGGCCGCTCAGCTCAGGGCTTGTGGAGGAGTCATCATCTCTCTTGGCACATGAATTGCCTAGAGATGATGGTCGTCTTCAATGCGTTGAGACATCTCCTCCCAGACCTGAGGGGCCATCATGTGTTGTTCTGGAACAGTGACTGTTAGGCCTCAGGGCAGCAGCGTCCAATGTGATACCCTTTGACCTGCTGTACGTGAGACCTTTACAGAGGTGGCTCAGGACCAGAGGGTTCTCCCTGAGGGGAAACCCACTCCTTACGATCAAGATCACGCGGCAGTATCCCCGCGCCTTGGTTATATGGAGGAAACTCTGGTTCTTGACCCACAGACAACACGTTGGTGGCCTCTTATTTTGGTCCCTCAAGAAATTACGCTGTCTGAGGGCAGTGTATATTCCGGGGGGGGCCAGAATATTGGAGCAGACACCCTGTCGAGGCAGGGGCTGAGGCCAGGGGACTCCACCCCGAGGCGGTGGAGCAAATATGGGAGTTTTACGGCCAGGCAGAAGTGGATTTGTTCTCGTCTCAGCATACGACGCACTGTCCACTCTGGTTATCCCTCACTCAACCAGTCCCCTCGGGGCTGGATGCTATGGTGCAGACGTGGCCGAGGCTACGTCTGTACGCATTTCCCTCCGTTGCTCTGCTCCCAGGAGTTCTGGAGTGAATCCGCCAGGATGGAATAAGCCTATTTAGTAGCACCACCCTGGCCGAGCTGAATTTGGTTTGCGGACCTAATTTTTCTCCTCGACGGACCTCCCTTGGAGGTCCCGATCAGGAGAGACCTTCTGTCTCAGGCAGGGGATGCAATATTACACCCCCGGCAGGGGATTTGGGAACTGTGGGTTTGGCCTCTGAGGGGGCCCAACTCATAGAGAGTGGTCTCTCAACCGAGGTTGTTTAGACCATTCTAAGCTCCAGAGCTCCCGCTACGAGGAAACTATATTCACTATTTCGAGAGTTTTTCACTTCTTGGTGTTACCAGCGTCAGTGGGATCCGGTTAACTGTTCAGTAAACACAGTATTCGAGTTTCTGCAAGAACGCTTTGTATCAGGTCTATGTCCTTCCACGCTTAAGGTATAATATGTGTGGCGGCCATTGCGGCTTTCCACGCCCTGGTGGGTAGTACATTTTTGGGTCGAGACCCCCTGATCACTCGTTTCCTTCGTGGCACTTTGAGGCTGAGGCATGCAACTTGCACTAAGGTGCTGGCTTGGGACCTTGCAATAGTTCTAGAAGGCCTATCTGGGGCTCCCTTCGAGCCCTTAGATTTGGTCTCAGAGAAGTTCCTTTCTTTTAAGACTATTTTCTGCTAGCTATTTCGTCCCTATAAGAGTCAGACCTTCAGGCCCTTTCGGTCCCCACCTGCCTTGAGTGCACCGGGATGGCCAAGGCAATCTTACCCGAAACATGGATATGTTCCAAAGGTGCCTACCATTATTCCGAGGCCTATTGTGCTGCAGGTTTCTGTCCTCCCCCATTTTTCGGACCAGGAAAAGCTGAACCTCTTGTGCCAGTGCGAGCACTGGACACTTATGTTCATCGGACTTCTCTGTCGAGAAAATCCAACCTATTGAGCATATAGATAGTCGAGACTATTCTTCTTGCTTGTGAGTCTTCTGGCCAACCATTTGGATGTCAGGGCTCATTCCACTAGGAGTATGGCTTCTAAGCGTATTATCTGGAGTTCTCTCCAAGACGTTTGTGATGCGGCGGGCTGGTCCTCACCGCTCACATTCATGAGGTTTTACAGCTTGGACCTGGATGCTGCCCCAGGATCCCAGGTGCTTGGTGCAGTGTGACAACAGGCTGACACTCAGGCATTTGAAAGTCTGGCGCTTTGGGTATTCTCGTTCCCATGGCGTCGATGGACGCATCGTTGAGTTCCCTTCGTAAGGGAACGTCTCAGGTTACTATTGTAACCATAGTTCCCTGAGAACAGGGAACGAGACGATGCGTCACCCTGCCATACTTCCTGCATCCCTGTGATCGGCTTGCTTCGGCAATTTTCGAAGCTAATGCCGGTTTGCACCGGATGTGCTTTTATCATATCCTGGTCATGACGTCACCCGCCCGTGACGCTCATTCTTTCCATTGGACTAGTTGACATAGATGCTTCAGACGCAGTCACGCTGGGGGCGTTCCCATGGCGTCGATGGACGCATCGTCTCGTTCCCTGTTCTCAGGGAACTATGGTTACAATAGTAACCTGAGACGTTTTCTTTTTTTGATTGGATAAAACATTGGTTCTGCTAAACAGTGGTCTATTAACCCAGTTTCTCAAATACTGGCTGGTATTTGTTCCTTTGTGATTTTTGTAAATAAATACATTTAACTCACATAAATACAAAATTACATATACATTTTTAGCTGCTATAAAGGACAAAGAAAAAATTCATTGATTTCACTTTTTAAAATATTTAAACACTTAAAAATAAGGAAAATTAAATTAAAGAGTCAACAAAAAGATATTATAATGTGAAGCTATTAACTGTCATAAATGTTGAAGCTAGTCAAACAAGCCCACACAATAATTTGATGCTGCTTCATTCAGTTTGGACTTTGATTTGTTTAATTTGCCTTGTTTGTTGTCATGGTCACTCATTTGGTTCGTCATTCCACCACGCGCATCACGCAAATAAGCAAATAGAGGAGGGGGACCAAAAATGGGGGGGGATGTGCAGGGCACCAAAATGGCTAGTTGGCTGCTTCTTTGCATGTGTATGCATTTAATATTCTGGGCCATCTGACCTACCCTTGAATCACCTTGGATGCCCACCCCACACAACCACACGTTTTTTAGTGTATGTAACCCCTTTGCACGGCTGCTGAAAAAAAAATAACTTCCAATTTCCTGTGATGCTTTAGAGACTAAACACAGTTCCATATTTGTCAGAAGAAAAGGGCTTTTTGATCAAAGTTCTCCCCCGAAGATACAAAAGAAGAGGCAAAACAATAAAGAGTTTATCACGAGTGCTTTGTTGCTGTCGTGTCTTCAAAGAGTGCTGAATTTGTGTGCCTTTTAGTCCAACCTCCAGACCTGTTCTGATTTCTTCTTGTTACATGAGAATAGACAGAGAGATTAAAACAGATTGCACAAAATGTAACATGTCACCATGACAACACCTGAGTAAAGTGCACTTTTGAAATTGTAAGGGGAAAGCATAAGCTGCAGTATAAAGTCATAATATCTTTATTGGTAGCAGTGCACTCGTGCATTAGTCCAGGCAGGCTGATTCGATGTTTATTTAGGCTAATACTGTATGTATTAGGGCAAGCTTTAAAAGGCTGGAATTGGTATTCTTTTGTATAAAGCTCTAAACAAGACAAAACAAGGAACAAAATGCACTGTGGAATTTACACCTAAATTTTTGGAATTTTAAACAGCATTGAAGGGTGAATTCACTATAGTTTCTGCTCAAAAACAGGTGCTAAATGTATTGAAATAGTCCTGTAATTTGAGTTATTGTTAAAGTATGTCTTTGTCATTATTCACTGACAATTTGGCTCATTTTGCCTTATTCACAATGTTCTGTGCCATTAGCTTTGTGCAGTAAACATTGCACTATCACTGACACCAACTGACCCACAAAATAGAAAATAAGAAATATAATGCATTAAAATAATCCTAAACGTGTTCCTTGTGACTTGTGTGCTATATTATTAAGGTATTAATAATCATTAAGACATCCATTTTTAGATCAGTGAATAATTAATTATTTTGAGTTGGATCATTTCAATGAATCAATTGATCCAGTTCACAAATTGAACATCACAAATGTTCTCTTTAACATGAAAGCTTCAATGACAGTGTATTAATTTTAATCTAATCTAATTTAAGTTGAAAAAATCATTTGGATTGGAACAATATGAGGGCGAGTAAAAAATGGCAGAATTTGCATCCGTGTTTGAACTGTTGCATTAAAAAACTGATGAACCCAAAGTTTGGAATTTTTATTATCCATGAATTTATGCAGATCAAAAGAATGATTTATAGGCCATATGTCCACCAAAGTGTTTTTAGCCAGCTGAAAATGGCACTCTTCTTCTGCAGGTGATTGAGAGAGCTTTAGTGGTTCAGTCTGGTATATTCTGAGACCAGCAATATTAATTTCTCCTCCGTTGTTCCGTTGTTGTGTCATCTGTTGTCACTGATCAAGCAGGAGCATGTGACGGTTGGTCGGTATAGTATTTGTCCTGCCCCTCCTCTCCTGCGATTGGAAGGATGGGTAAAAAGTGACAGTGATGAGTTCTGCAGTTTACCCATCATTTTTCAACTCTCGGCAACCCGGAAAAATCTCAAGAATGAAATAGACGCTCAGTACATTATCACGCTGCTGCCTTTTTTAATCATGTGGTGCTCTCACATGAGAAAAAAAAAAAAAAAATTATATATATATACATATATATATACACACTTGCCTTAACAAAAATCTTTGGTGGACAACACCTTTATTTTGATCTGTTAAATTTAAAATGAAAACGAAGCACCAGCTACTAAATGAGAATGTGTTCTAGTATTATAAGTAGACGCAGCAGTGCGCTCTGTGGTATGCATGTTGTCAGTATGCTTTCAGCTCTTGACAGCTGGTAGAGTAAATCTCAAGAGACAAAGCATGGATCCGGGCAACAGATAGTGCTCAAGTTGATCCATACAAACCCTAGCTAAACTCTAGTGTAATAAGATGTGTGAAGCCTGAGGCAGAAGGGACTGATCCTGGCTTCCTCCTGATCCAGCCTCCCCTGAGCTCATCAGCAGTAAACTGTGACAGAGTTGTCAAGGCTGGAGGTCATTCTAAGACAGTGTGAGTGTGGAGGATAGTCTTCTGCATAACACCCTACTGCTTTCCCTGCTATAGGGTCAATGATGTGATACTCATTTCTTTGTCCAGATCTAGTTTAAAGCATTAAATAATTATATTGAATGTTTTTTTTTTATGTTTGAGTGGCTTCAAATAAATAAATAAAATAGATAGTGTAAGAAATGTCATATGTGTCATTAAATGACAAGCAGTGGTTTAACCTTAACGTGTGTGTGTGTGGGGGGGGGGGGGGGGGGTGAGGGGGGGGGGGGGGGGTTTGGGGGATGGGGTGTGTGTGGGTGTGGGTGTGTGTGGTTAAGGTAGTCCTACGTTATGGGGACGAAATGTCCCAACAGAGATGGCCATATCCGAAATCCTTGTGGGGACATTTTTTGGTCCCCATGAGGAAAACATGAAACCAAAATGAAACCAGCATGAATAGAGGACACTTCTAAGATAGAACTTCTACATGATTATTTGTCATTGACCTTTTTATAGAGTGTAGCAGTGAACATTCTGAATGATGTAATTGAAACAAATTTGTGAGATTAAGGCAAGCAACGCTACTAGTTTAACTACATTTTTCAGTAACGTGGTGGCGGCTTTCGCTGTTTTCTGAATCAAATAGCTTTTCAGTAGCGAAGCTCTTTTTTTGATCAAGTAGTGTGGTAGCGTCCACACAAGCTAACGTTACATCTTCCCAAGGATTTCTAAAGCTCAAGCTCAAATCAGAAATACAACTGCTAAGTATCACTGATGGTGGATCAGTTAGTGACGGTGACTTCTTCTTCTTGTTTAACGGTGG
This sequence comes from Siphateles boraxobius, assembly GCF_051911475.1. NCBI lineage: Eukaryota > Metazoa > Chordata > Actinopteri > Cypriniformes > Leuciscidae > Siphateles > Siphateles boraxobius. The sequence continues at coordinate 28,129,983 of NW_027509197.1, forward strand.
TTGGCAACCATAGGGCCATATGAAAACATGGACTGAATCGCGATATCCATGCATAAAAACGAAATTTACTGTATAATGTGGAATTTCATGGAATTTGTCAGATCTTGGATTAAAAGAAGGTAAGTAAACTTAAATAAAATCACGATATAGACTAGTGTCCGTGAATATTAAACCGCTTAAAGAAAGACTATTTAAAAAGGAATCATGCATGTTCTGTGTGTCTCTGTGAATGAATGGCTCAGACGCGCGGATTCATTTACCACATATTGAAGCCCGATGTTTTCAGTAATGGATCGATGAACTTCATCTACACACAGCCGCTCTGAGAGTCACTTTAGCAGCATTTTAGCTTTATTTGAGAAAAACTATCGTTATATAAAAAATAAAAAAAAATAAAAAAAACAGAGACTCAAAGGTCTAGCTACATGGCAACCTGTCAAAATAAAAGGTTGGTTTAACCTTTGAAGAAAGTTTTGCTTAAATCATTAGGCCTATATTTTAAATAATTGGTCATTACAATTTAAACCATTAAAAAAAAAACTATTTCATAGTGCCCTTAAAATGTAATTTATTTAAAAATGTTAATAAATTATTGTTAAATTATATACGTTTTATGATTTCAATTAATTACACGTTTTTGATTACTAAAATTTTATTTAACCATTAAAATGGGAGTCCAGAAAAATGAAAACAAAATAAAACTGAATTTGGAATGTGGGAAAAAATAAAACGGATTGCATAGGGCCCTATAAACCAGCTTTTTGGTACATTACCACCACCTTCTGCTCCGTATGGTGTGACATCACGTACCAATATCAATCCTTGGGCTGACACGTGAGAAATGGAAAAAGATGCACACACTCTTGACACCTGGTTTTGTTATAGTTTTATATAGTTATATGGTTTTATATAGTTATTTTTATTTATTTTTTTTGGCCAAATTGGTTTGGAACAGTTGTTGAATAAACAATTGAACTGACAAATTATGCATGCCTATATGTTTGATTGACAATTTTATTGATCACTGAGATAGCATTGACTTGGAATTAAGTTGGTTCAATATAAAAATTAAATTCGAAAAAGTAGCTTAGATGTAGTAAACTACTTTTGCCATATTGCTGTAGCTTAGCTTGCTACATTTCCCAAGGTGGTAGCTTCAATATAGAGTAACTGCTAGCTTAGCTCACTACATTTTCTAAGTAGCTTGCCCAACACTGACAAATACACTGTATGTATTTTTCCGCAAGTATGCGTTTCCCCCAGTGAGCCTTCTTGCACAGATACTGTGCAAGATCAGGGAGGACGAGGAGAAGTCACTTTGGTTGCACCTCAAAGGTTGTCTCACTGGATTTCGGACGCCATTGCTTTGGCATACCAGAAGCAAGGTTGACCATGCCCCCTTGGTGTGAAGGCCCAGTCCACTCGGAGTGTGGCTTCCTCTTGGGCTCTAGCGCATGGCACCTCGCTAAAAGACATCTGCAGAGCTGCAGGCTGGGCAACACCCAACATATTCGCAAGATTCTAAAATCTCAGAGTGGAGCCAGTGTCCTCTCTTGTACTCGCCCCCAGTGGATGGTATTAGAACCTGCTCAGTGTCTTCGCTTGCTCACCATTCCACTCCTCGGACTGGATACGTGCGATATTCTCCTCAGGTGAGTTTCCCCGAGAAGCACTAAGTTCCTCCAGCAATGTTGACGTCACCGCCAGAGTCTATGGCTATGGCAGCTTTCACATTGGCTAGGCGCCTCCATGTGCATGTTTCCCCCCTTGGGCAACCCCCACGTGTGTATTCCATTGTAAGCCTCTCTGAGCATGTGTCTTTCCCTTGGCAAGCCACCTTGCCACCTCTGGAGTTGAAAGAGGTGGCGTGATTAGACTGGGAACCCCATTCGTCATCACGACGTAACTCGTAGTGACTACGAAAGGAATGGCTCGGTTACGTATGTAACCCTTATTCCCTGAGTAGGGAACGGAGACATTAGGTCTCCCTGCCACTTCCGCTGTACCGTGGGAACGCCTGAGTTCAGTCTCGGCTCCTAAGCATCAAAACATAACTGAATGTTGCCAGCGTCCTTCCTTATATACCCACGAGGTGGGGTGGAGTTACACTATGCAAATTCCACAGACCCATGGCATTTTCTTGCCATTGGCTCATTCTATATTCTCGAAGTGGATAGACTTTCTCAGCGAAACCCCATTCGTCGTCACGGCGTAATGTCTCCGTTCCCTACTCAGGAAATGAGGGTTGCATACGAAACCAGGACGTTCTCTTTCATCCTATTATGGCAGCACAGCTGAAAGGTTTGTTTGAGCTGCGCCCTCTAATGTACAGGCTTGAATTTTCATTGGAGAAAGGGCCTTTAGATTTGCCAAATATATAACTTTTTTTGTCAAAAAAACTAAAAATTCCAGCACAAGTGAGAAAAGGTAACTCAAAAGTAATGTAAAGCATTATATAGCAAAAAAAAAAAAAAAGTTACTAAGTAACACAATTCGTTTTTTTAACGCAATATTGTAATGCATTACATTTAACAGTAATTTTCCCCAACACTGGCCATAGATATAAACTATTAAAAAAAGCTTTTTTGAAGATTTGAAAGATTTTTTTCATAATCTTCAAATACATACACATATGTAAACAGCTTCAGATTGTTCGATCATGCCATTTGCAATGCTTTATCGGAGTTGTAGATCACTGCTAAGCTCTTTTGGTGAAGTTCCTATTTCCGTAGTAAAGCTGACTTACAGTTGAAAAACTAAAAGGTTATTTATTCACTTTTGGAACTGTACAGTTGAAATCTATTACATTTAGTGTATTCTACCTTATTCATTGTTAAAAAATATCAAAGGGGTTTAAGTGTTTTTAGATCAATATATGCGATGCATTCTACTATCCTTAAGCCAGAAGGCAAAGAATGTTTTAGCAGGGTTACTCCATAAACAAAATTTGTATGCTATAACAGGATGTTTTGGTGATGAAAAGTGATTTATTGTGTAGACAAATGGTAGAGAAATGGCAGTATCAGGGGAGGGCTGTTTATTTTTGTAGTGGTGGAGAATAAGCAATATCATTATTGCCTCTTATACCCATGTATATAATCCTGACAAAAAAAAATGTAGTAATGAACAAAAGACTGAATCAATCTATGTGCATTTCATCATTTTCTCCCGTATGTCTCTGTCAATAAAAGGTAACAAACAGTCCAAAAATAAATTGTGAAGGTATTCTATAATTAGAAATAAATCTGACAAGCTGCAAGTTCTGTCTGCTGCCTCCAGGTCCCCTGTTACCACCTTCAGTTTGCAGAATTACAATGTGACCTCAAGGCTTCCGCCAGCCCTTAAGCTGCCACGCAAAATGTGTTGGTAAAAAGTGAGATCTGAATCTGAGGTGACCTATCCTCCATTAAGAGCTTAGTCAGAGGCCTCTAAAACATTTTATGATGCATTTTTATTAATCCCAGAGAGAATGCGAGATTGGGAACCTGAATGGACCACCTCGCTGGCGAATAAAGAATCTCTAAACGATCTCAATCTCTAAATGAAGACTAATAAGGCTTTAGAAACAGAGCAAGACGGTTAAATTACCAATTACGTTTTTGAACATGGATTATTTCAATGAGGTATCAATGTCATTTACCTCGTCTATGTTTTCCAAAATTGCTTCTGGCTAGAACTGTATATCTGTATGATTATGCACTTTAAAGTTTACTCCCTGATGAATGAGAGCAAACACTGCAAAATAATACTAAACACACTAAACATTTAATAATGGTCAGTTGCGTTCAAGTATTTTCCCATTCATACACCGCTATTCGTTACTTAATTCAGATTGGTTAAGCATGCCATCCAACGGTCAGATATTTCTTAAAGTTTGTCATATTTATTTATTTGGTGGTTAGCCCTTATTTTGTGATAGTATCACTTTTTGTGTGTTCATATCCAAGTAATTGGTTCACATTAATCTAAACAGACAAAAATAATCTGGTTCAACAAGTAGGAATGCTTTAATTAATAGTTTCATAGTCTTGATATGTCAAATATCCACAGACACAAAAGTGGGAATCTCATAGCTTTGAAAAGGCCACTTTGAAAGCTTTTTAAAAAGTCCAGCATGCAGTAATTTGTCGTCAAGAGTTTCAGAGCTGGCCACAGGAGCTTTTCTCTGTGCAATTATCGGACACAATTATCAATATTTAGTTTGAAGCAAACAGCTGCATGTCACTGATATAATGCAAACAGATCTGCCTGTGAAAAGACTGAAACTGAAGGCTGTTCTCCAACAACTGAATGAAAATGGTGTCATTTTAACAGTGTGAAATGGCTTGTTGATAGGCTGGAGCAGTTGAAAAGCAAATTTGAATAGTGCTTTAACTCAAAGAGAGGGGAAGAAAGCTGGGCATTTTTCCTGGAATCTAAATTTCATGTCTCTCATTGTCACCCTATCATCCAATCACAAGTCTAAATTCCATTTCACATCACTTATTTCACTTTATCTTTTCATGACCATTGAGAGTATTCCTGCTCAAGGCTGCATGGTCACCAGAATGTTTTTTCTTTCTTTCTGGTCTTCATAAAAGGTTGTAGTTTTGCTGATGTTCCCATGATGTTTTTAATTAGCACAACCAGCTTTTCCATCTAAACCTTATCTATAATACTAAAGTTTACTGTTATTCTCATTTATCTCAGTGAACATCAACGGGCAAATGACAGACCGTCACTAACCAGCATACACCAGTCTGAACCACTGAACTTGTCTGCTGGCCTAACTTGGTCTTTTCAGCTGGCATGAGATGTAATTAAATGCCTGTATTCTCAGTACAAAGTGTATGACTAAGGCCAGATGGCCATCCTAGTAGTGGCCACAATCCTGCATCTGCTTTATTGCAAAGCCGCTGCAGTGTCACATGTAGTTGGATGCACTGCAAATGTCTTCGGGAACGCCAATGTATTCTGTCACACTGACTATGGCCCACCCAGCACTTTCACAGATAGGATGGTTGTTTATAATGAGGTCTGCTTCTCTACAAATTCCCATTTTCATGCCAGTGCTATAGTCGAGCCTTATAACTCCCTCAGTCTTTGATCTAGGCTCCATTATGCTCCATGCTTGATTTCAAGGAAACTCTCAGCTTACCCAGAAAAGAGAAGTTTCTCTGAAAGAAAAAATTTCAAGACAAACCTGATTGAAAGGCTTCTTGCATTATCCACCAATATTTGTTTAAAATAACCTCCTTGATTGTCATTAGATAATTGCTGGTAATTTCCTCAGTGTATAATGTTACACTGTCGACGCATCACAGAATTAGTTGCAACACAATTAGCGCTGGCAAGGAAGCTAATAAATTTTTATTGGTTCCAGTTTCAATGTCTCATTATTGTTCAGGTTAAAATAGAAACAATGTGAACTGGCTGGCTCAGTTCCCCTGATGCTCTAAATGGCCAGTATTTTCTTAATAACACGGTTAGGGGTACCATTAAAAGTTTGTTATGCCTGGCCTTTCCAGGTAAGCTAGTTATTCAATCATATTTACACCTTTGAACAGATGCGTGATCCTGAATGATAAATAAAACTGCGATTTCTTATGTATAAATCTAGAAAATTGTTCATAAAAAATGCAAATGAATACTTTCAAACAAATAATGAGGGAATATTTTAACATTCAGTGACTGCGTTTCTAAACTGATTAGCGGCAATAGTATTTGTAAGACACTGTATGGTTATTAAAACAAAGTTTGGGAAACATTTGCAAGCAAACATATAATGCATCACCATTTAAAATAAAATCAGACAAATAACTGCCAGCAGCTTTAACCTTTATAATTCTCTCTGGAGCCTGTTTCCAGATTCATTTTAGCAGTACATCTAACTATGATATTTTTATTCTATGCTTAATTCCCAAGTGGCTCATACTAAGAGCAGATTAAGATGATTTGAACTTCCCACATATGACATGTGCATCATTTGAGAATGCTGACATACCCTGTTCAATCATCGTTTCTCTATTTATTTATATCAGGGCTGTGCACCATTCAAAATTCCCTTTTAAATTCTGAATTTGAATTGATGTACTGTAACAGACGTATACAGAATTTCAATTCAAATTTTAATTATAAGGAAGCAGATTTATATTACAGACAGACAGACCCTGTTGCTTATTCTATCTCTCTCTCGTACAGACAGAACGAGTGACAGGCATATATTCCTGTTCTAATTCAACTTCTTGTGGGTTATGGCCAAGTCAATTCAAATTCCCACTCATACATTTTAATTCTGAATTTTACACACAACTGATGACTGGAAACCATAAACTTTATAGTTCTCATCAGGGTTTCTCAACAACAGATGATCATGCATAAAATTCTAGAGGGCTAATGAATGACTTAATGATCTGTATTTGGCACAGATTGTTCCATAACAACACCACCACAATAGTTTACTTCCCTTTCACATTAGAACTCAGAACTTGGGGACTGTCAGATTATCACGCTCACAGCAAGAAATGCCACCATTAAGAAAAGAGTAGGGATCCCTGGACATGCAAACGACAGGTTGTTTGTCAACAAATAAAGCAGATGCCACCAGCACAAAAGAAATAAAATCTAAAAGCGAAACTCTTGCCACCAGATGCTTGCTAGCTGCCAGTTCTGAGGGTGCAGCAATTAAGCAAGTGAGCCACAGAATAAAACACATGCGTTGTTAGAAATAAAACTGTTAAACAGTGCCTGGATTCAATCAGAGGATGCCACATAGGATAGCCTAGTTCACAAAACAGTGAACATTTTCAATTAGCCAATTGTAACTTTAATTGGCCATTTGATTTTTCAATGCTTAATTTGAGGGACTGACAGAATTATTCACTGTGATTGTAAAATATGTCACTTTGGGTTTGCACTGTTGGACAATTTATCAAGATCCTCATGAGATTCTGGAGTCAGGAGACAAAGCCTGGTAATTCAAGTGTTTGAAGAGATACATCTTGAGTGAAGAGAGAAAAGCCACCAATTCCACTCTACAACAAACAAACAATATGGCAAATTGCTGCTTTAAGACACTTGGCTGTATTTATAGCATTTAAAACCAACCACTTTCCATTAAACCATGTTGCACAGTGGAGTCACTTTCCACTTTTATAAAGTGTTATAGAGACGGTCCATGAAATTGTTTGCAGCAAAGAGACTCAGCACTCTGTACCCCTAGCCAAAAGGACAGCTAATGGGAAAATATATTTTGGAAAGCCTGATTAGCAGTAACAAACATCTTCAGTCATATTGGGGCAAGGTGGTAATGTTGACCACAAGTCAAGTCAAGTCAAGTCACCTTTATTTATATAGCGCTTTTTACAATACAGATTGTTTCAAAGCAGCTGTACAGAGATAACAGGAAAATAATGTTGAAATAATATTGTTAAATAAAAAATTAAATGTCCCCAACTAAGCAAGCCAAAAGCCAATTGCGACAAAGGCGCAGAAAGGTCGACATACAACAGAGTGTATGAACATGCAATGGACCATATTGCTCTGTAGTACAAGACCAGTGTTGTGGGAAAAAAAGTTTATTGCAAAATAAGTTTGGAAACTTAAAAATGAAGGACAATTTCTCAACTGGAGACGACTGTATGTATTCCATCTGCTCCTAGGCAGGGCCATATTAAGTGTGGTGCCCCTGGGCACTATACCTCAAAAGCACCCCCCCCCCCCCCCCCCCTCCCTTCAGACATAATCAAGGTGTTTTCTCAAATGTAATTTACTAAATTGTCCAACTACATACATGTAGGCATATGAGCAGTGAGCACTATATTCAAATGTCTCAAATCCAAATGTACATCAATTCATTGACAGCGTCAATTCACGTTTGCCCTCAAAATAATAATAAATCCATCAGGTTTCTTACCTTTACAGGCTTGAAAACGGGTCAGGGGTGAAAAAGGTGAGAAGGATATTACCCATCTAGGGGGGTCAGGGGGAATGCTCCTCCGTAAGAAAATTTTAAATGTTCCATATTTTAAAGCATCAATCTCATGCATTTTGAGATGCATTTTTTGGCCAATCTGGGGAGAGCTGGAGAAACTTAACTTCAGCCATTAGTCAAAAATATTATGCCCTCCGTAGCGTTAGCTAATAATTTTTCACCGGAGCTTTAGCTAGCTGGCTAACGTTGCGTTCTCTCCTGCTGTGTTCAAATTCATCAAGCTGTAACTTAGCTAACGTTAGCTAAGCCTATGTCAACAGAGCTCCTGGGTAACTTAGATATAGCCTACCAGAAAATATTAGGGATGTCGCGATACCATTTTTTTCTGAACCGATCCAATCCGATGATCCGATACCAGCGCAGTTTAAAAAAAAATCAAGTTGAATTTATATAACTCTGTGTTTTGAACTGATAATCACTCTTTTGTGTGTTAAACACAATCTTCTATTATAAACTAGATTAGTGGGTAACTCAGCAGTACAATTTAGAAAAATCACAAGTGCACAATAATTGTATAAAATCTGAACATTTAGTGAAAAAAAAACATTATTTAGTGGGGAACAAATAAGTGTAGGGGATGGACCAGTCAGACACACACTAATTATTCATTATATACAAAGGTTTATGAAACTCCAAAACTAACAGCCCAAATGAACGAACACAAGGGCAGAAACTGTGTTATGTTACACGGCATGATAAGGAGATTTTACGACCCCCGAGGAATGTGGCCACATGCACAAGAGAGAGATACAATGGGAACACAGAAACCCTCTTTAAAACAGACTTTGCTGCATTAATCATAGACTAACTGATCTATAAATGAACATGCATAAAACTGTGATGACTATTGTGACTATTATGTGACTGTGTGACTATTATGTATGGTATGTACCCTGGTATGTACACCCACTAACGATCAATGTAACCTCACCTGTGTCATGCCTCCTACCTAATTAATCCTCATTTAATGACTCACACTTTGATCTACATCAACTTCTTCTAGAATGCAGTGTGGATGTGTTATAGCTATCTGAGCAGTAATCAAGGTATAACCATGCTTGAGACAAAGACTCGTAAATCAACTAAGAGCCACTTTCCCTCTCAGACATGTCACCGATCTTATTGGTTGAATTCAACCCTTGGGGGTGGATCCTTTCCAGCCTTTATAAGAGACAGTCCACATGTGTCCTCCCTCTCTTAGTTCTTTCATCCAGCCGCAACACTGTTCTGGTGATACTGGGGATCCCCCTCCCCCTCCATGGGGGCCCCAGGGCCCAGCAGGCCTTGATCCAACCAGATATGGGCTTAGGCAGGAGAGAGAAGATTCTCTCACAAAGAACCAAGGACAATCTGAGGAGTTTTGGAACAAATACTCCAACCAACAACGACTCCAATCACCCACTCTTCCGACTTCCTCACTTCTCCTGTGTGCTCGGCGTGGCCTCAACAGGGCCCCAGGCCTCGACCAAACCAGCCATGCGTTCCTGGAGAAAGAGAACTCTCAACCAACTTCCACTTGACACTGCCGGAAGCATCAACGACTTCAATTTTCAACAAATTCAAGAATTGTTCCCACTACAAATGCAAGTATTCAATTCAATGAAATTTGAAAATGAAATTCTGATGGTTCTTCTCATAGTCCCTTTTTCCGGTTTCCAATTTAATCCTATCACTAACCTATTTCTGTATTTCTGTATATATGTGTGTTTAGTTTATTTATGCTTATGATTTAGTTAATAAAACTTTTGCACTTTATGTATTTGGTTCTGATTTGCTTGCAATACGAAGTCCCTTTACGGTTTTTGTTCTTGCTACATGCTCAAAACGCTGTACATGCTAAGAAATAATTATTATTCTGTGGCCAGGGAAGATACCCTTTTCTTAGGATAAATTAATAATCAAAAGAGTTCGTTGGACGAACTGATTAATTTATTGTAATATTAATTTAGCCATGTCAAGTTAATCCAATTAACTGACCCAAAATATTCATAATTAATCATAAGTTATTATTGATTATTCATATGTCATATAGCTAGGTTCCTTACATAAGAGACAATAAGTGTAGCACTAAATCTTGTAAAACGTTTTCATGTATGAAGTTTAGCAGAACTTCTTCTTCCTTGATTTTGCGCAAGCTAAGGTGTCAACTAAATTAGATCCCCAAAGTCCATTTCTTTGTTACCGTCTCCAGCTCCGGCTTCGTCAGACTCGTCACTGATCGCATTCCCGTGATGTTCTCACAAAAAAAACTTTCGATCCCTGGAACATTTTGAATTGTAGCTAAACGTCTAACGTTAGCGTCCTTGTCTTTCTTTAACTTTATTTTTAAAAAACCACTCAATTGACGTCTTTCCATTTTGGATTTAGATTCATTTTCTGTAGCCGTTAAAAAAAATGACATTTGCGCGTACTTGTTTCGGACCAACTCAACTCTGACAGATTGGGGAGGGGGGAGTGATAGTGGTAATGTAATCTTTATTTATTTATAATTTATTATTATTATTATTATTATTGTTAAATTAGTGTTCATAAACGAGTTATTTATGGTCTTTCAAGAATTTCAAGTTTATAACATAACAATTTACGAAAAATATTTTTAACACTTGTCATGTGGTGCCCCCCTAGTGGTTGTGAATGGTTGGTGCCCCTGGGCACTGGCCCAAGTGCCATTATGGATAATCCGGCTCTGCTCCTAGGGACCCAGCAGCTCTCCCTGTAAAATAGAGAAGTCAGAAAAGGGCTCAAGTATGCCACAGCCTCTTAAAACAGTCTCGACCAGTCGAACCACGAACGCCGTGCTACGTCCTGGTCGATAGTCGCAGTTCAGCTCACATAGCACGGTGTTTGTGGTTCGACTGGTCGAGACTGTTTTCCAAAGATGGCTCTTGCCTATATACGCGAAGTGTACTGTCTTTATAAAGTATCTTCTTTTTAAACTGTCTGTACACTTCCGCTTCCGTGTTAGTGTGGGGCTATTTTGAGCCTGTTAGTGGTATTAACTAGCGATTTTTATTTTTACTTATTCGATGCCCCATTCACCAGCGTTATAAGCTCATCTGTGGTTAAACTAAAACTAACGTTAAAACTGGGTACATTCATTGAATTTGAATTCATTATCATGAAAACGCATCCCAGACAACGGTCGACTCGGTACCCATGTGTTATTTAGCCCTAGGTTATTTTTTGGCCGGAATTGTCCTTTAAGTAGAAATAAGTAGCACCACTCTTCCTGTTGCAATTCTAAACACAATAATCTGCTGCAGTTGTCAACACAGTAGTCACCAGGTTCAGAGAGGTTAAGAAACATGAGGAGGCGTAAGACCGAGGACGGTGAAAAAGTAGAGCGTGGTGAGCCGCGCTCAATATTGGGGACAGGCTCGTCGCACTCCGCAACCTCCCAAGCCAGACCTTAGAACGATCATCAACAGAAAGAAGAAGTCCTGATGGTCTGGCGCCCAGTCTGGTGGGGTACCCCCAGACGGGTATTATATCTGACCCCCCCTCCTCGTTACCCCCACGAAACTTCTCCATCGCCGCCACCTCTGGTGCTTCGGGGGACAGCGGTTTCCAGCGAAATGTTAGATGTTCCGTTGCTTCCTGCTTTCATCCAGGGCACGGAACATCTAACATCCCCTCAAAAGGAAATGTTAAAGTTGATACCACTATCAGAAAGTCTGGCAGCGTGGAAACTTCTGCCAGGCATTTCTGCTTGGGTATTAAGCACAGTATAAATAGGATACAGAATCCAATTTATTCATCGTCCTCCGCGTTTTAACGTCCTCCACGTTCTCCACTTCCGTGAGACCGGAGCCGAGGGCTTTGTACACTATCTCTGTGGCTCAGACCCCGGTTCCTCGCCTTGGCTCCCACTCTAGGAGCGCCTTGTCGTCACAGATTGCTAACGACAGACGCCTCCCTGATGGGCTGGGGAACGGTCTTAAGTGGTCGTCCAGCTCAAGGGGAATGGGAGGGTCATCAGCTCGATTGACACATCAACTGCCTCGAGTTGATGGCTGTATTTCTGGCCCTGAAATACTTTCTCCCCCAGTTGAGAGGCTGTCATGTCCTAGTGCGGGTTGACAACACAGCTGCAGTCTCTTACATAAATCACCAGGGAGGTCTGCGCTCACGCAATCTGAACAGAATAGCGAGACAGATTTTTCTCTGGGCCCAGGAAAAGTTCCTGTCACTCAGGGCAGTATACATTCCGGGGTAACTGAATGTGGGAGCGGATTTCCTGTTCCCTTAAAAAGCGTAACGAGATGCTGCGCTACATTGCCGTGCTCATGATGTCCCAGAACTGCTATTCAGACAAAATGTCCTGAAGATGCACCAGTGGCTCATCTAATTATAGCCTCGTGTTGTGGGTGCCTGCCAATGACGTCAATTACCGAGGCTATATTACCTCCGGGTCGATTCCAACGACGTGTTTACACACTATATTCACAGCAGGTCACAATTAAAGATGTTCCCAATGCGCTAAGCAGCGCATCATCTCGTGTCGCTTTTTCAGGGAAAAGGAGCACAGTCAAGTAACCCGGAACGGTCTGAAGAACCATCCACAGGGATCAAAATAGTCAGGTAACGATCATCATGGTAGGGATAACGTTACACTACAACAGGGTTCCTCAACTTGTAATGGATGGCAAATGTCTCCAACCCTGATCAAACACACAGAGATAAAGGTCTTCAAGATAACTAGAAAAAAAAAAAGAAACCCACAGGTATGAGAGTTTGATCAGGGTTTGAGCTAAACTCTGCAGGACAGAAGCCCTCCAGGACTGGATTTGAGGAACCCCGCACTACAAGGTCACTTTATCAGTTAACCATTCACAAGAAGTCAGAACAATGAAAAAACAAAAATTCTCTGAATGCCATAAAAGCACTGATGGGAGTGGAAAGTTCTGCTCGTGATTTACTGGCAATGCGCAATAAAGAACACAGACACAGCTGGATCATTTCCATAATGATCAACCCAATCTACCAGCGCAAATTAGCATCTGGTTTAAGACATGCTTTTTTTGGGGCATTAAAGTCCTGATGAAATCAAAATTGACATTTTTTGGCTTTAAGTCAAGTCAAGTCAAGTCACCTTTATTTATATAGCGCTTTTTACAATACAGATTGTATCAAAGCAGCTTCACAGTGATAACATGAAAATAATATAACAGAGTTTGTTTCTAAAAGAAAATTGAGTCAACGTCCACCTTAAGCAAGGCAGATCAATAATATTATTGAATATTAAATGTCCCCAACTAAGCAAGCCAAAAGCCAAGGCAACAGTGGCAAGGAACCAAAACTCCATCAGGTGACAGAATGGAGAAAAAAAACCTTGGGAGAAACCAGACTCAGTCGGAGGGCCAGTTCTCCTCTGGCCAACGAAGGAAAAGTGCATGATTTATGATTCGGGCAGCATTACAAGGCAGATTGGATCGGAACATTTAGAATATTTATCCATTTCCATCTTTTGGAAGTCCAAGTAATCACGCCGGTGTTGAGACGAGTTGTTGAGGATCAGTGCCGTCCACCATAGAGGGTCCATATCGCCGGTGTTGAGTCGTCTCTTCACAAGCTTTGTGATTGGGGTATCTGAAGTCTCCGTGAAAGGCTTGATACAAACTGGAGCTGACGAACGCCGTTTTTCTCGGGACTCGCGTCCCGAGATAACAGCAGAAAAGCAAAAAGGGAAAATAATTAGCGTAGCTGCTGTTCATAATGATTTCCATAACACGGGCGTAAATGATAAAAAACATGAAGACAGTGATTCTTGCGTCCCACAGTCACCCCCCTCCGTCCCCCACTCAACTCAGCCCTGCTTACTGACCTCTACATCCCTCCTGCTGCTGAGACCCAACCACAATCTCACAATCTCTCCGCAGCCCAACCATACGCGCCGACCCGTTAGACTAAGGCTGTCGAGCCCACTGTCGTCGTTAAAGCAGGTTCAGTGGCAACGGTTCCATATGGCATACCACCTACCGCAAAACACAATATCTACCCAACCAGCCGTCATTCACGCAATATACACAGGAACGTGTATATTGATCGTTGATCTGATTCAGCAGTGGTATAAAAGGTAAGCATTATGTAAATGCTTGGCTAAAGAGATGCGTCTTTAATCTAGTTTTAAACTGGGACAGTGAGTCAGAGCCTCGAACAATATCAGGAAGGCTATTCCAGAGTTTTGGAGCTAAATGTGAGAACGCCCTCCCTCCTTCAGTGGACTTAGATATCCTAGGAATGACCAGAAGCCTCGAATTTAGTGATCTTAAAGAACGCGATGGATCGTAGGGCGATAGAAGGTCCATTAAATACACAGGAGCTAAACCATTTAGGGCTTTATAGGTCAGTAATAGTACTTTGTAATTGATACGGAATTTGATAGGTAACCAGTGTAGAGATGATAAAATAGGTGTTATATAATCATATTTTCTTGATCTAGTAAGAACTCTAGCCGCTGCATTTTGCACTAACTGTAGCTTGTTTATTGAGGATCCAGGGCAGCCAGCTAATATAGCATTACAATAATCTAGTCTCGAGGTCATGAATGCATGAACTAACTTTTCTGCATCAGAAACAGATAGCATGTTACGTAGCTTTGTAATGTTTCTAAGGTGGAAAAAGGCTGTTCTTGTAACATATGAAATATGATTTTCGAAAGACAAGTTGCGGTCTAGTATAACACCCAGGTCTTTTACTGTAGTGGATAAAGTAACAGGACATCCTTCTATATTAAAGTTGTATTGTAAGTGAGTTTGTGGGTAGTTTTTTGGACCAATAAGTAATACCTCCGTTTTATCTGAATTTAGTAGTAGGAAATTACGCGTCATCCAGCATTTTATATCTTTGAAACACTCTGTCAAATTTGATAAGTTAGTGTTTTCATCTGGCCGTGATGAAATATATAATTGAGCATCAGCATAACAGTGGAAATTAATTCCATGTTTTCTTATAATATTACCAAGTGGGAGCATATATATTGAGAATAGCAGAGTGCCTAACACCGATCCTTGCGGCACTCCATAGTCTACTGACGTTATCTTTGATTTTTCCCCATTTAAACAGACAAAATGATAACGGTCTGATAAGTATGATCTAAACCAGCTTAATGCCTGTCCCTGAACACCAATGTAGTTTTGTAGTCGATCCAGGAGTATTTTATGATCGATAGTGTCGAACGCAGCGCTAAGATCGAGTAGAACTAGTATTGAGATACAGCCTTGGTCAGAAGCTAAAAGTAAATCATTTGTAATCTTAACTAGCGCAGTTTCTGTGCTATGATGCGGTCTGAATCCTGACTGGAATTTGTCATATATCTCATTTTCTTGCAAGAAAGAGCACAATTGAGCGGAAACAATTTTTTCTAGTATTTTAGACATAAATGGAAGATTTGAAATGGGTCTGTAATTTGCTAAGTTATTTGGGACAACTTAATTTTCTCATTATTTTCACCTGGGATGTTCCCATGAAAACGCAACATCAGCTGAATAGCTGTTCTTATGACAGAAATGTATTATTATTGCTGTTAACTTAACTGTTGCAAAGAAATATAAATTTTATACAAAAATAGTTTTTAAAATATGCATTATATATCTGTGTGCGAATGTCTTAACTTTAAAACTTGCCTTCTCATCTTTGGACCCTGCATTACCTAACATTTGTTATGAAACTTATTTAAACATAACATGACAAAATTTGTACAATGTAACTGATGTATAGCATAATATATAACCCTTTTGTTCTTTTTCTCTATCTTTTTCCCCCCTCATTTGTATTCTGATGACATTGAACATATTGTTAATACATTTTATATATTGTATGCAAAGTTTTTGTCATAAACATGTCATCTCTATATGTTTTGCAAAAAAAAAGAAAGAAAGAAAAAACAAAAAGTTGTCTTTTAGCTATAAGCATGTCCCAGCCGGGTTCGTCACTTTTTGGGGTCCCCTGGAAACATATACGTTGTAGTCTGTGCTATTTACAGCGCGTTTCTGTATTTGGTAGCGTTGTGAGTATTTGGAGCACACATGTGTTGTAAAACTGATTTGTGGGTGTTTTTTCTATTTGCATGTGTTTTCTTTAGTTGCAGCGCGTTGAGCTCTCTCGGCCACCGGATGATTCAGTGGAAATTTTGTCAACACATTGGGTGCTTCTCAATTCTTATTTGTGAATCCTCGCTTCCTTTCCTCGCGTCTCAGCTCCACCCCCTGTAGGATGCGAGGGAACACTGCAAGAAAAGAAAACGAGGACGGAAGAATCGAATGAAAGCTTTTTTATACATTAGATTACTTGATCACTCGAGCATCACTTCATAGCGTCATCAGCTGCGCTCAAAGGATCTGCCCTTAATTGTATTAGTTTGGTTATTTAAGAAATTCATAATACATAATAATAAAGCAAGATACCCTGTTGAAGTATGTGAGAAGTATTCGGCATCTGTCCGCGGCGCCCAGCTACGGCTCAGGACCTTGTTCATATCCCTGCCGCGCCACAGAGCGTCATTTACATAGTTTTATATTAAATTTACATTTATTTGTCTCAAATTGTAATTAATGTATATACTGACTTCACCCTGTGCTGCAATATACATTTAGTTTTACATTCATTTACAGAAATCAGCTGCTTGAATGAAAATTGCTGAGGTTATCGGATTTTCAGACGAGATTCTCAATTCATTCAATTCACGGACGCTCTGAGGTAAAGTGTGTTCAGACTGCAGACTTAGCAACTATTGTATTTAATTGTACAGTACAATTATAACATAGTACAGACATTTTCTTAATTCCATAATGTCCTTAAACATAAAAATATTGCTGGCCATAAACTGAGAAAGTGCGCGTCCGGTGTGCGATACCTCGAGTTGTCCTAGACGTGACACGGCGCGGCGCTGCGCTTCTCGTCCCCTGTGCGACCCCCTTTATTGTGACCGATGTGAAGGGGGAGGAAAATGTATACGTGTGTCACGTTTAGTAGGGATGGGCGATACCAGACTTTTAATTCAATACGATACCGATAATTTTTGGTTCAATTTTAACGATGCTGATTACGCTTATTTTTTAAATTGTACATGTGATTTTTTAAAATAATGTTAATTTTTTGTAAAATTTAAACATTACACTTACATGCAAATTACATCCACATGACACACTGGCCATTAATACATTTATTACAAAAACAAATTTGACAAATAAATAAACATGTTTAAAATAATACAGTATTTTACATAACTTTTAAATAAAATAATACATTATAACAAATATTAATAAAATAAAATACCAACAACATAAATTGTGCATATTTGCACTTTATTAAGCATTTCTTGCTTTTAAACAGGCCATTTTTTCTTAATTTTCAACTTTCTACATAATTTTTCCTATTTAGCAATGTTCAGATAGACATTTCAATTTCAACGCCTTTTTATTTTTAATTGCTGATAAAGATTTTCAGATTGGTGTTAAGGAAAAGTAACACCACGTTTCGCTTACTTTCTGCCATAGTGCCGTTCTATGCGGAAGTGTGCAACTGTGCGATGCGTGTCGTCAAAGAACGTATATTGACTTATATAGAACGTTCTTCTATACTCTTTGGTGACGTGTACATGACATGACACGTCGCTCGCTTCTCTCACGGGCCAGCTAAATATCAGGGAGGGGTGTTTTCTATTTAGCACAAACACACAACAGAAGTACCAAAAACACTTAATGATGCAGAAATTATTAATATAATTTTAATATCGATATTTTTTGTAGAGGGTATCGATACCAAGTAAGTAGCTTGTGAGTATCGATATATCGATACCGCAGCATCGATGTGCACATCCCTAATGTTTAGTCGATAAAACACTTCCGCAAAGGATACACCTGTGTATCCTCGCTCATAACTCCTCAGGAGGCCTCCTCACTCCTCGATCCTCACCTCCTCTCGTTGCAATTAGAGAATTGAGATGTCCTTCAAGATGGCTGAGCTCGATCGGTTTCCGGGTCATAGAATGGAGGACGGAGGAGCGAGGAGACGAAGAGGGATATTGAGAAGCACCCACTGAATAACACTGCATGTTTCAAAGCACTTCATTGGGCCTTTGAATAATGGCGCAAATAATATCAGTAAATTGACCTGTGCTAACCTTAGTGAATCACATTATCTGATTTACTTAAATATTGCCCTCCTATAAATTTTGCATCTGAAATGGGAAACTCCTACAAATGCATATGTAATAAGGTTAGCCCCAAAAATAACTTTGTAGAAGCCTTTTCATCACAAAGATTATTAAGTTAATTGTTTTTCAGATCTTCCGGTTGAAAGGGAACGCTGGCGCGCGTGGTGGCCGCTCCTTTCTCCGGGTTAATCGTTTGGTTTTATGTTCAAACTGAATATTTATATATTTTTAAATTATCTCACAAGCTTCATAGGTAACTAGCCTGTACATGTCACCCACCGTGATGTGGAATCGCGCTTCAGTCATTGGACTATTGCTGCTGTTTCTGGGTGTCTGTGGACTATTAATCATCAACAGTTGTGTGATCCAGGAGTTACACAATTGCGACACTGATATCTACATGGACTACTCTACAATGGCCATAAGGTACACTTCTTGCCAGCTGCTGAACCTAAATGGGAAACATGCTTTGGGAACTGAACCACGCGCATTTTGCACTACCTATGGAATACTTCGCCCAAAACGTTACCTACATCGATCATCACGGTGTGGTTACCTAGGTTCGTCCCAAAATAATGTTTTTTATCCGACTGCCCGGCGTAAACCGCTGAAATCGCCATGGAGACCAACTGGGGCTAATTTTAATAATTTGTCAGTCCTCCGTGAGGAGACTGACACACCAGCGCGGCTGCTCCGACACGATTGCTGGAATCTGCACTGATAAATGTGCGCTCGATTAATAACAAAGCCTTGACTGTATGTGATCTAATTATGGACCAAAACTGGGATCTCATATTCTTAACAGAAACCTGGCATAAAGAGTCCGATAGTTTACCCTTTAATGAACTGACTCCTGAGGGATATGGATTATGTGATCTTCCGCGCTCAACTGGTAGAGGAGGTGGTATCATCGTGCTGTTTAAACAGCCTCTAGGTCTGTGTTCTGTGGATATCCCTTCGTTTACCTCATTTGAATGCCTTGCCTTAAGTGTTTCTGCTTAATCATCTACGGTCATTGTGACTGTGTACAGGCCCCCCCAGAATAACAAAGAATTTACATCTGATTTTGCTGAACTACTGTCTGTGTTGGTTTTAAAATTTCAGAAAATTTTAATTCTTGGTGATTTTAATATACACATGGACAAAAAAGACATTACATCAACTAGAGACTTTGCATCTTTGTTAGAGTGTTTTGAGTTACATCAAGTTGTGGATTGTCCTACACACAACAAAGGTCGCATGTTGGATCTTGTGATTCAAAATGGTACACTTGTGTCTGGGTTGTCTGTATCTGATTTTGGGCTATCTGATCACTTAGCCATTCTTTTCAATCTGGAACTACCTGATTTACTTACTACTACTTGCCGTATCATTCACTACCGTAAGTGGAGATCTATCACACCCACTGACTTCTCTGACTTTATTGATCCTGCTATTAGCTGTATTTTACCATCTGATGCATTGGATGATAAAGTAAACTGGTTGAATACAATTCTTTCATCTGGCCTGGACACTTTTGCTCCTCTAATGTCACGTGCTGTATCTTTTAAACGATCTGCCCCGTGGTACAACGATGATCTGCGCGCAATGAAAACTCAGTGTCACAAACTGGAGCGCAGATGGCGCTCTACTGGTCTAACTGTGTATCATCTGGCATGGAAAGACAGTTTGGGAGAATATAGGACTGGAATTGCATTTTAGAAGATCTGCTCATTTCTCCCAGATTATTGCAAGTGATCAAGATAACCCAAGAAAATTGTTTAATTCTATCAACAATCTTTTAAACAGAAATAACATCTCTAACGTCCCTCCTTCTGTTCAATTATGCAACAAGTTTATTGTGTTTTTTGGCAATAAGATCGAGGGGATAAGAGATCAGATTACCATTACTAATACAACTGTTACCCCAAAATTAAGCATCATGGAATTTTCTGGTATATGTCTTTCAGAATTCTCAATGTTAGATTCTCAATCCCTGTGTAATGTGGTTTTAAAGGTTGTATAGTATTTACAGTCATTACGTTCCTGTGTATATTGCGTGAATGATGGGATGTTGGGCAGATATTGTGTTTTGCGGTAGGTGGTATGCCATACGGAACCGTTGCCACTGAAACTGCATATTAACGCACCAGTGGGGCTCGACAGCCTTAGTTAAACGGGTTGGCTCGTATGGTTGGGTTGCGGAGAGATTGTGAGATTGTGGTTAGGTCTCAGCAGCACTGTTGGTTTATCTGTAGAGGTTGTATAGTATTTACAGTCATTACGTTCCTCTGTATATTGCGTGAATGACGGGTGGTTGGGCAGATATTGTGATTTGCGGTAGGTGGTATGCCATACGGAACCGTTGCCACTGAAACTGCATATTAACGCACCAGTGGGGCTCGACAGCCTTAGTCAAACGGGTTGGCGCGTACGGTTGGGTTGCGGAGAGATTGTGAGATTGTGGTTAGGTCTCAGCAGCACTGTTGGTTTATTTGTAGAGGTTGTATAGTATTTACAGTCATTACGTTCCTGTGTATATTACGTGAATGACGGGTGGTTGGGCAGATATTGTGTTTTGCGGTAGGTGGTATGCCATACGGAACCGTTGCCACTGAAACTGCATATTAAGGCACCAGTGGGGCTCGACAGCCTTAGTCAAACGGGTTGGCGCGTATGGTTGGGTTGCGGAGAGATTGTGAGATTGTGGTTAGGTCTCAGCAGCAAGAGGGAAGTAGAGGTCAGTAAGCTGGGCTGAGTTGAGTGGGGGACGGAGGGGGGTGACTCTGGGACGCCAGAGTCACTGTCGAGCCCTCTTGAGGTGTCGTGGGCTAGTCGACGAAACACTGAGGACGGAAGGTGCCCACTTGAAGACCCTAGAGATGTTCCCTACTCCGCTCAATCCAGAGGGTTGTTATGGGGGGACTGCACTGTGGTTGCAGCCGTTGTGTGTGCTGACGCGCAAATACACTATTAACACCAGACAGAAGGAGATTCACGTCACCAGATGGAAAGAAGCGTAAATGGATGGAGAAGCATAGGTTACTGTAAAGCTACGTCTTAGTTGGTGCTTATCTTGGCGAAAGCCGAGTACAAATCAGCATGAAGTTTTAACATCTACTCTCGTGTAATGGAAATCGGTTTTAAAAATGAAGGCTACCACTACAAGCATTGATCCCATACCAGCTGGGTTGTTTCAGTCATGCTTTTCTCTTTTGTTTCCAGCTGTATTGAGTATTATTAATGACTCTCTGTTTTACTGTGTTATGCCATCTGCACTTAAAATTGCTGCTGTAACCCCTGTTCCAAAAACAAATAGCTGTGACTTTGAGAATCTGGGAAATTTTCGTCCCATCTCTAGTCTCCCTTTTATTGCTAAAATCTTAGAACATATAGTTGCTTCACAATTGCTTTCTCATTTGTCTGTAAATAACCTCTTCGAGTCTCTTCAATCCGGCTTTCGTAAAATGCACAGCACTGAGACAGCTTTAGTCAAAGTCACAAATGACTTATTGATGGCTTCCGATGCTGGATGCTCATCAATACTGATTCTGCTTGATCTCAGCGCTGCTTTTGGTACTATTGATCATAGCATCTTACTCTCGCGCTTAGAGTCTGTCCTTGGTTTATCTGACACTGCTTTGAGTTGGTTTAAGTCTTATTTCTCTGATCGCAAACAATTAGTTGTGTTAGGTGGCTGCAGATCTGAGGTTGGCAATGTAAAATTTGGTGTTCCCCAGGGCTCAATTTTGGGTCCCTTACTTTTCACTCTTTATATTTTTCCTCTTGGCCAGCTTTTGAGGTCTCTAGATCTTGATTTTCATTTTTATGCGGATGACACTCAGATATATGTTCACTCAAAATTTGATGTAAATGTGGCAGTATCACATCTTTCTAACTGTATTACAGTTATTAAAAAATGGATGTCTGCAAAGTTTTTATGTTTCAATAGTGACAAGACTGAGGTGATGCTTATTGGTTCGCCTTACCATTTACGCAGAGTGCAACCTGTAGCGATACATGTGGATGGCTCGGTAATTCAGTTCCAATCTAAATTAAAAAAAATTGGGAGTATTTTTCGATCCTAATCTTACATTCGATCTCCACGTACGTAATACTGTCAAAGTTTCCTTTTTTCATCTTAGAAATATATCCAGATTACGGCCCATGCTGTCTTTTCCTGTAGCAGAAAAATTAATTAACACTCTGGTTTTCTCTAGAATTGACTATTGCAATGTCTTGTTAGCAGGAGCATCAAAATCTATTCTGAACAAACTTCAGTGGGTACAAAACTCTGCCGCACGTATTCTGACCAGGACAAGACAAAGGGATCATATAACTCCTATTTTAGAGACCTTGCATTGGTTACCTGTTAAATTCCGTGTTGACTTTAAAATTCTTATGTTGACGTATATGGCATTGAATGGACTCGCTCCTCAATATCTCGTCGAGCTTTTAATGCCCTACATTCCAACACGTAATCTTCGCTCGGCTGATGCCGGTCTCTTAGTTGTCCCGGTAACGAACAAAAAAACAATGGGTGATAGGGCGTTCTCTTCAGTTGCCCCAAAGTTATGGAACTCTTTGCCTTCTGAAATAAGATTTGCTCCATCTTTGAAAAGGTTTAAATCATCCTCTTAAAACTCATTATTTTACGGAAGCATTTGGAGAAAGGTGATATTGGTGGTTGTTAATGAGATGTATCTTATGGTATTCTCTGTTTTTAATTTTAATTGCCAAATACTTACTTCCCGCCCTGCAGGCTAGACTTCTATCAGTATGAGCGGTGTGTATGTCCTGCCCAGATTTATCATGCGCAGACTACTCTCAC
This sequence comes from Siphateles boraxobius, assembly GCF_051911475.1. Taxonomy (NCBI): domain Eukaryota; kingdom Metazoa; phylum Chordata; class Actinopteri; order Cypriniformes; family Leuciscidae; genus Siphateles; species Siphateles boraxobius. The sequence goes on from NW_027509197.1 coordinate 28,152,921, forward strand.
ACGACCTTAGCTCTCCTGGTTGAGCTGCACTGTATGGTGAATATTTATATAGACCGGCAACATGTGCTGGCCCACATTGCTGGCCACCTGTTTCCCACTTATCTATGTTCCCCGGGACTCATGACAATGGGTTCCCATAGCGTAAGCAACTTATGCAATACGAGAGAACCTCTCGTAAGAGAACATACTCGGTTACATACGTAACCTTCGGTTCTCTCTAGAAGAGGGAACGAGTATTGCTTAACCCGACCGTGCTGGCGCCAGAAGCGATTTTCACTTCAGCTGATGAAACCAGTGACGCAGCCTCCGAGCCTGACTTTTATACGTTAAGCCACCCCCACGTCACGTGTGAGGCTCAGTGGTAGGCTGCAGCAGTTGCCGCAGGGCAGCCAATGAGCACGCAAGAGCCTGCTCTAAGTCTGCTGGCTGCTGCACTGCATTGACAATAAATGGAAAAATTAAGGATAATTTTTGGCTTCAATATCTCGAGAAAAGATGACTTTACCCGTAGCGTAAAGCAACTTACGCAATACTCGTTCCCTCTTCTAGAGAGAACCGAGGTTACGTATGTAACCGAGTACATTTTCTCTGATCAGCTCGCGCACCACAGTTATGTATTACTATACACACGCTGCCTGGTAGGCCTATCGGTTGTTGGTATCGGAGGTATCTGAGCTTTTTTATGAGTACATGAGTTCGGTATCGGTGAATCCCTATTTTTAATAATTCAAGCACTTTTCAAGTACTTCTTCAAAAATATGGCTGTTTTCAAGGGTTTTCCAGGACTTAAATTTCAAAAAGTCAAATTCAAGTACTTCAAGCACTTTAGGCACCTTGTACGAATCCTGCTTTAAGGGCGTAGGTTTGATTTTGTGATTAGTGGGGACTGGGGACATCCCTAGAAGCGGAGGAATCAGGAAATTTATAGGATTATGTATTAAGGTTCCCCTTCGGGGACTACCGCTGCGTTAAATCGCAGTGGGAACGCCCTCAGCGTGACGCGTCTGAAGCATGAATGAAATCAGTCAATGGAGAGAATGAGCGTACGGCGAGTGACGTCATCGACCAGGAAGCTATAAATATCCCCTGAGTACACAATACGCCAGCTTTTAGTTACTTCAGCAGCTCTGTGTGTGTCTGAATCTGTCGATTGTGTTTGTCTGTTTTGTCAGGAGTTTTCACTATATATATTTTATATAAAAAAACCAATATGAGCGAGCAGTATAAGAAGTGTGTTCCCCCCTGTACTCGGTACACCACGGGTGGGGATTCACACGAGCTAAGTGTGGCTTGTTTGGGAGTGCAGCAATGCCCAGTCGGCTCTCGAGGGAGTCGATTGTCAGCATTGCGAGCGTTTTCCCTTGAGAACTCTGCGCTCGCGGCGCTCGCTCTTCGAGGAGAGTGATTTGCTGCAAGCTCCCCGAGGCTCGGGTCCCGCTTCTGTTGAGGCAGAGCGGCGGCGCTTGTCTTGGGGCTCGCAGATGGATCTCGCTGGCGACGTTGAGACGGGCTCCGCCCTATCTCAGCTATCTCCGACGAGATCTAGTGCCTCTCACCCGGCTCTGGAAGCACGCGCTGCGGCGGTTACTTCTGCCCGGGTGGAGGCACATGATGATGTTGAATTGAGATTTTCCAGTTCTGAGGAGCTGGATGTCGAAAGTTTATTATCAGAGAAAACTAGTATCACATTATACTGCAAATGAAGAAGGTTTGATGGATGTATTATCTCGGGCTGTTGAAAAGCTAAAAAAAATAAAATAAATAAAAAAAAATAACAGTATCGAGTGGCCAGCTGATAGACAGGTTTCTAGAATTAAAAGCAATCTAGATGATAGATTTCTGTCTGCACGACCTCAACCTTCTAGCCGGTGCTTACCGTTCTTCCCAGATCTTCATGCTGAGGTTTCAAAGACCTGGGTTAGACCGGTTTCAAGCAGAATTTACACAAATCAGTCCAATGCTTATGGTAACATTGTTGGTGCTAAATCTGCTGGTTATGTGACGATACTGTAGGCGGAGGAGACGCTTGCGAGCTATCTCTCTCCTGCTTCATCGTCTTCACTTAAAGCACCGGCTCTTCCACCAAAAAATAAATAAATAAATAAATATATATACCTCTGTGCTGGTGGGGAAGGCTTACTCGGTGGCTCGGCAGGCGGCTGCATGTTTGCATACGATGACTTTTATGCAGGCTTTTCAGGCCGACCTGCTCAAAGGAAATCTGAGGGGGGTCCCCGCCGAGAGAGACTTGCGTTCACCTCCCTTAAGGGTGCCCTGTCTCTCCCGGCGCCCTCAGGGGCCCGTCCTACTAACCCTGCCGAAACAGGGCGTAGAAGGGTCTGGCGAGTGCTTTCCCGAGGGACGCTCGCCGCCTCTAAGGAGGGTTCTAGTGTGTTCAGACCAGTCGTTCCCTGCCGGTGCGCCGTTACAGGGCACTGTGTCTGTCACGCAGAATGTTCAACCAGAGCAAAGTCTTTCGTTGAGTTCGTCTTCAAAAAGAGCACAGCAGAAGCGGAGTGTCACGTCTCGTGCCCCCCTGCAGAGAAACTGGAGGGATGAGGCGGGGTGCTCTCCGGCGCGGCCTTCTCGGGGCAGGACTAATCTGAGGACAGTCATTGTCGCCAGAAAGGCCGCGTCGAAAAAGTCCTGACGGGCTGAACGTCAGGACTCTGAGGGTGGTCCCCATCGGGAAAAACTTGAGTTCACCGCACAAAAACACGGTGCCCTGTCTTTCTCGATGCCCTCAGGGGTCTGTTCTACTAACCCTGCCTATACAGGGCGTAGAGAGACTCGGCGAGCGATTTCCCGAGGGACGCTCGCCCCCTCCAAGGAGGGTTGTGGAGTGCTCAGACCAGCTGTTTCCTGCCAGTATGTTACAGGGCGCTGTGTCTGTCACTCGGGATGTTCATCCGGAGGCCAGCCTCGAGAGGCTGGTTCCCTTAGTAGAGTTCCTGGCGGAATGGGTCCCCCACCCAGCAGGGAGTTAGGATACTCCTTCATCGAAAAAAAAAAAAATCCTGACGTGCTGAACGTCAGGGTTCTGAGGGTGGTCCCTATCGTGAAAGACCTGAGTTCACTGCACAAGAACACGGTGCCCTGTCTTTTCCGATGCCCTCAGTGGTCTGCTCTACTAACCCTGCCTTCACAGGGCATAGAGAGACTCGGCGAGCGATTTCCCGAGGGACGCTCGCCCCCTCCGAGGAGGGTTGTGGAGTGCCCAGACCAGCTGTTCCCTGCCAGTACGTTACAGGGCGCTGTGTCTGTCACTGGGGATGTTCAAATCAGATCCGAGGACTGGTTTGTCATGATAGATCTAAAGGACGTTTACTTCCATGTATCTATCCTCCCTCAACACAGGAAGTTCCTGAGGTTCGCTTTCGGGGGCGAGGCGTACCAATATCGGGTTCTTCCGTTCGGCCTAGCACTGTCACCCCGAACATTCACGAAGTGTACGGATGCTGCTATAGTCCCGCTGAGGTTACAGGGCATCCGCTTTCTGTACTATATAGACGATTGCTTGATTCTAGCTCAATCGGAACAACAGGCGGTTCGGCACCGAGATGTCGTTCTTGCTCATATCAAGTGACTGGGGCTGAGGCTCAACGCCAAAAAGAGTGTTCTTTCTCCATTACAGAGAACCACTTTTCTAGGTGTAGTGTGGGATTCAACGACGATGCAGGCACGATTGTCACCTGCTCGTATTGCTTTGATTCTCGCTGCAGTAGATCAGGTCAGGCCGAGGTAGACCTATTTGCTTCTCGAGAAACATCACACTGCCCGCTGTGGTTCTCTCTCAGCCATCCAGCCCCGCTGGGGTTGGATGCGATGGTACATCCGTGGCCGAGGTCACGCTTGTACGCTTTTCCCCCGATCGCTCTGCTCCCAGGAGTTCTGGAGAGGGTTCTCCGGGACGGGCTCAGTCTCCTGCTAATAGCCCCGTTCTGGTCGGCCCGGGTATGGTTTGCGGACCTAGTGTCTCTCCTCAACGGCTCTCCCCTAGAGATACCGATCAGGAGAGATCTGCTCTCTCAGGCGAGTGGGTCGATCCTTCACCCCCGTCTAGAGCTATGGAGGCTGTGGGCTTGGCCTCTGAGGGGGCCCAGCTCATAGATTCTGGTCTCTCGGCTGAGGTCGTTGAGACCATCCTCCGATCCAGAGCTCCCTCCACGAGGAAGTTATATGCCGCGAGGTGGAAACTTTTCACCTCTTGGTGTGGAGAGCGCCAGCAGGGCCCAGTTAACTGCCCGGTTGGTACAGTCCTGGATTTCCTGCAGGACCGTCTCTCCACAGGGTTATCCCACTCCACACTGAAGGTGTATGTGGCGGCCTTAGCTGCTTACCACACCCCTTCAAGTGGAGGTTCCCTCGGGAAACACCCGCTTATGTCTCGCTTCCTTCGTGTCACCTTGAGGCTGAGGCCTGCAGTTCGCACAAGGGTACCAGCTTGGGATCTGGCCGTCATCTTAGAAGGTCTCTCCCTTGCTCCTTTCGAGCCCATCGAGGAAGTTTCGGAAAAGTTTCTTACTCTAAAGACTATCCTTCTTCTCGCTATCTCATCTCTAAAAAGAATTGGAGATATTCAAGCACTTTCGGTGGCTCCCTCATGCCTGGAATTTGCTCCTGGTTGGTTAAGGCCTTTCCCTTTCCGAGACCAGGTTATGTTCATAAGGTTCCAACTGTTTCAGTTAGACCTATAGTTCTGCAGGTTTTCTGTCCTCCGCCTTTTCTGACGTCAGACCAGGAGAAAATTAATTTGCTGTGCCCAGTTTGGGTTTTGATGCTTACGTCCACAGAGCTGCCCTGTGGAGGAGATCGGAACAACTGTTCGTCTGTTTGGGTCACCTAAGAAAGGGTGTCCTGCATCTAGAAAAAGGATGAGCAAGTGGGTGGTCGAGGCCATCCCACTTGCTTATGGTTCGGCCCATCAGCCTTCACCTTTGGCTGTAAGGGCTCATTCCACCCGGAGTATGGCTGCTTCTACAGCTCTTCTTTCAGGAGCTTCTCTTCAGGACGTTTGTGATGCGGCAGGCTGGTCCTCACCGCACACTTTCGTTAGATTTTATTCCCTCGATCTTAGCTCCACTCCCGGGGCTCAGGTTCTCTCGTCGGTTTGTGTCTCCTAATGACACACGACGGGGATTTGGTCGTATGGGGATGTGGGTATTGCGTTCCCACTGCGATTTCACGCAGCGGTAGTCCCTGAAGGGGAACGTCCCGGGTTACGTATGTAACCCTAGTTCCCCGAAGGGACGGACGCTGCGTGTCCTGCCATACTCTCGGCATCCCCTTGGGTCGCTGCTTCAGTAACTTTTAAGCTGGCGTATTGTGTACTCAGGGGATATTTATAGCTTCCTGGTCGATGACGTCACTCGCCGTACGCTCATTCTCTCCATTGACTGATTTCATTCATGCTTCAGACGCGTCACGCTGAGGGCGTTCCCACTGCGATTTCACGCAGCGTCCGTCCCTTCGGGGAACTAGGGTTACATACGTAACCCGGGACGTTTTTGGTCTATATTGACCTTAACAATACATTAATTCATTAATTCTGTAATGTTACAGGTAACTAATAAAGACAAGGAGGCAGTTTAATAGAGACTTAACTTTACTCCGTTCATAGTGCAATGCAATAGTGCAATGTCTTGTTCCTCGCTTTTTAAAGATGCCAAACAGATGTCTGCATCTTTCATTAAAAGGATATAGTTCACCCAAAAATTAAAATCATTTACTCAATCTCAAGTTGTTTCAATCCCATATTAATTTCTTTCTTCTGCTGGACACAAAATATGTTATTTTGAAGAATGTGGATAACCAGACAGTGGATGGAACCTATTGACTTCCATTGTAGGAAAAAAAAATACTATGGAAGTCAATGGCAAAAAAACTATGGAAGTCAACTGTTTGGTTATGGACATTCTTCCAAATAATTTTGTTCAGCAGAAGAAAGAAACTGGTTTGAAACAACTTGATAGTGAGTAAATGATGATAGAATTTTCATTTTTAAATAAGTTAACTATCCCTTTAACAGAAATTAACTGTTGGCATATGTTTTGCATCAATACTGTCAAGTTTGTCCTGTTGGTCACGACACACAGCAATACTGTCAAGTATCACTTGTGACCATTGCTCTGAGCCATGTTTTCAGCATCCTAAGTGCACTGAAACTTCTTTCAGTCCAGCTGATGAGACTGGGATGACAAGGGTTTCAACTTGATCAAACAGGCCTCTCATTTCAAGAGAAAGAAATCAGAATAATTAAAACAGTTTAGAATAAAAGATAAAATACAGAAATAATAAAAAAAAATCAGAATAATTAAAACATAAAATAAAATACAGTACAAACAGTCGGACGAACAGTGGTAAAGTGGTCATTCAGTAAATGCACAGCTAAACAGATGTGTTTTGAGTTTGGATTTGAATGTGACTACTGTAGGAGCCAACTGATCTCTTCTGGAAGCTGGTTCCAGCTGCGGCTGGCATAAAGCTAAAAGCAGACTCGCCATGCTTAGAGCGAACCCTTGGTATTTCTAGCTGATGTGACAGCTATTTAAACTGGATTTCCACCGTACACCGTATCAATGATGGCTGACCTGGCGCTTTTAGAAGACGCATATGCGCCCTTGAGAAGGGAAAGAGTATTTCAGGATAGGCGAGATTTTCTGAATGAATCAGATGAATGGCTGATGAGCAGATTCCGTCTTCCAAGGCATCTTCTCCTGGAGCTGTGCAATAACCTGGAGCCCTACCTTCAACGTGAGACCTGGCGGTCAAGGGCCTTACCTGTCCCAGTCCAGGTTCTCTCCACACTGGGGTTCTTGGCCACTGGAACCTTTCAACGGGAGATTGCTGACAGGTCTGGCATATCCCAACCCACCATGAGCCGCATGCTGTCATCCGTGCTGGCTGCCATCAGGTCTCTCATCCCACACTACATCCAATTCCCATACGACAATGCCCAGCAAACAATGATTAAAAGGGGGTTTTATGAGATTGCTGGGATTCGAAATGTCATAGGTGCAATTGAATGTACCCACGTGCGTCTGAAACCGCCATCGGTTAATGATTACGCATACATCAACCGCAAAAATTATCATTCAGTTAATGTGCAAATTATTTGTGATGTCAGACTCCGCCTATTAAATGTTGTGGCAAGATGGCCTGGAGGCACCCACGATGCCTTCATTTTTGAGCACAGCAGCGTGCGCAGACGGCTGCAGGAGGGCGCATTGAGGGGTCATGGTTATCTTTTAGGTGAGTACTAAGAGCAAATTTATTTTGCAAAATATATTCGTTTCTTAACCTCTCTTTTCCCCTTTAGGTGACAGGGGTTATCCTCTTTTGGATATTTTGATCACCCCTGTGCCAAACCCCGTGACGCATCAGGAGCGCAATTTCAACCACGCGCACGCACGAACACGAGCCACTGTGGAGCGCTGCGTGGGGCTCCTAAAAGGTAGATGGCTCTGCCTGGCACACGCGGGGGGCACGTTGCTCTATTCGCCAAAGAAGGTGTTCAACATCATTTTGGCATGTGCCGTCTTGCACAACATGGCTGAGATAAACCGTGTGCCATTTGACGCGCTGGCCCCAGACCCAGAAGTGCCAGTGGAGCAGTGGGAAGAACCACCGGCTTTAGGAGCTGTTCAGCTCAGACGGGACCTTGTTCGGTGGTTTTAATGGTAAGTTAAAATAACACAGACTTCGATTTCATTGGTTTATTTTTTTAAGTTTTCATTTATTTGCTTTAATGTCGTATTTATTGACACCAATGAATGGTTAATTTCGACCAGTAGTCTACAAATTTCTGTCTGTCTTTCCAGGACCTCATCCGTCAGGACCCTTGGCCGTGGCGCACGGGAGGCTGGTGGACGGTCCTCGGCTTCCCCCTCTTGCACCTGCTCAGGCTATGGGTGGGGCGCAAGGATAGGCTCAGGCTCCTGGATGGGCTGAGGGGGAGATGTTTCGAGGGTGCTGGGGCCTGCAGTGCCATCATCTGCAAAACAATAGAGCAAAATTTAAATAAAATGAGTTAACTATGGACTTATGTGTTGTTTTTTTTATTGGTCTATCAAGTTTAAGTTTACTTACCATGAATGTCGTCGGTATCTCCCCCACCGGCGATACCTTCTAAAGACACCGTTTTTAATTACACAATCTTCCGTGTGTCCATGACGTAAAATGAGGGCGTGGGGGAAGCGGAGACTTGAATATATAGGGGCGTGTTATTCTAATGACGATCGTTTTCAGCCGCGGCATTTATCAAGGGCAGGTATTGCTTACACCTGAATTTCAAAGGTACGCACAGCTTCATAAATCAGGCGGTGAGAGGAGTGTAAGCATAATCTTACGCCAACATATACGCCCGTTTCTACGCAAGAATGATAAATGAGGGCCAATGTGCTGTACGGTTTCTTCCAAAATTTTGCCATCAATTTCTTTGAAATCAGACATCGTGACTACTTTCTCAGGCTGTTGTCTGATCTGTCTGACCCCAGCACAACTCAAGGATGAGCTGATCACCTTTCTGATATTATTGATTTTCTCAGAGAAGAAAGAAGCAAACTCACTGCACTTGCTCTCTGAGAGCATTTCACTGGGAATCTGGCTTGGGGGGGTTGTCAGTCTCTCTACAGTAGCAAAAAGAGTGCACGTGTTGTTATAATATTCGAGAAGAAAGTCTGTCTAGCTTTGCCTAGTTTCTTATTGAAAGCATGGATGCTGTCTTTGTAAATGTTATAATAGACTACAAGTATTGTCTTCCGCAACATGCACTCTGCTTTTCTGCATTTTCTTTTCATATTTTGCACTGCTGTTGAGTTTCTCCAAGGTGCTTTTTGTCTGCCATTCTTCTTCCTGACTTTCACAGGAGCAATATCATCAATTAGACTCTTAACTTTTGAGTTAAAATAATCAAGGAGAAAATCAACAGAGTCAGCAGATATGCTTGGTGTTAAAGATATAGCCTTCATAAATAGTACACTCGTGTTCTCATTTAAGCATCTCTTCTTGACAGACACAGATCTAGCTTCAATGGTAGGAGAGATCAATATATCAAAGAAAATACAGAAATGATCAGACATTGCTACATCCTTAATAACAATCGATGAAATGTTTAGACCCTTACTGATAAGTAAATCTAGAGTGTGTCCACGATTATGTCTGGGTCCATGTACATGCTGAGTCAGATCACAAGTTTTTAATACAGTTTTGATTTCTTTAGCCATATTGGATTCTGCATTATCTATGCGAATGTTAAAATCTCCAGCAATGACAAAACAGTCAAACCCTGAGGAAATTGTTGATAACAATTCTGTAAATTCCTCAGCAAAGGCTGGAGAGTATTTTGGAGGCCTGTAAACAATGATAAGTAAAATGCGTGGAGCACCTTTTAACACAATACCCAAATATTCGAAAGACGGGTAATTCCCAAATGATATTTGCTTACGTTGATAGACATCTTTATAAAGAGCAGCTAAACCCCCACCTCTTCTAACAGCTCTGCAGACACTCATAAAAGTAAAGTTAGGAGGGGCTGTTTCATAGAGGACTGTTGCACTGCAGCTGTCTTCTAGCCAAGTTTCATTTAGCAACATAAAATCCAGGTTGTAAGTGGTTATTAAGTCGTTGACTAGAAGTGATTTACTTTTAAGTGAGCGGATGTTTAAGAGTGCTAACTTAACAGTCTTACTTTTTGTCCCCACAGCAATCTTAGTTTGTCGTGTAATAGGCACCAGATTAGATGGGTTTGCTGTACTGCTTTTGAAGGCCTTAGACTTTCTATCATGTAATCGAACAACAATAGAGAAAGATACAGGCGCACTGGGTTCCCAATTGTTCTGTAAACATTTGAGAAAGTTATTGTTATCAAAGCGGGGACCCGGCACATATCACTGAGAGCTGGTATCAGTTGTTTTTGGATCACCTCAAGCCGCTGGAGGAGGGTGTGGGCCCTGGCGCTGTGGCAGAGGCCGAAGAGCTCTCACAGGAGGAGGGGAAGGGCGAGCTGGGCCCTCAGGCTTTGGTGGTTGCGGGGCCTGACGGTTTTTGGTTGGTATCTGGGGGCTTGCAGCAAAAGAGTGGGATAGTCTAGTTCCAGCATACACCAGTTGTTCCATTTTCTCTGAGAAACACAGAAGTGGAGATGCTGGACAGAGGGATAACGTGTCTGTTGAGAGGGCCTGTTGCTCTGGTGTTATTGGAGGCTGTAATATGCTGTCCTGGTTTCCTTGGCTGTTTTCCAGAAAGTCATCCTTTGGTGCTGAATCTTGGAGCAGTGCTAGTATGTCACAGCCTGTCTGTGGTGAGCTCTGTGGGCAGGGCTCAGCTGAGATTGTGTCCGTGAGCAGAGATTGTTGTGGCTGAGTGGTGTTATCATTGTCCTTGTGTAACATGTCTATTCAGTTGCTGAAGTGAAGTCCTGTGGTCATTCATACTGTATCCAGGTGTGTGTGTGTGCCATTCAGGTTGAGTGGATTGGCACACACTGCAGAAGGATGACGTAGGGAGAAGTAGATATTGTCCTTTAGCACTCTTGAACCAAGTTTGTAGGGTGGTGGCCATTCTGTTGAAACAGTTGCGTCTGACTCCAGAAAAGAATGAAGTTATCAATGAAGTTCACTCCTTTTATATTGCAGTTTTTTTGCAGCCATGTATTAAGCCCAAGCAACCGTGAAAACCTGTTTGTTCCTCTTGCTGGGAGTGGTCCACTGATTAATGTTTGAACTTTCAGTCTTTAAGTGTTTCAAAAAGTTCATTGAAATCCTTCTTAAAGGTATCGACTCATTTTTTGATTACATAACTCCTGACACAAATTAAGACATAACTGTCACAATAAGTTTCTCAGAATACAATAGTAGTCAAATACTGAAACTTGAGTCTTATATCTTTTTAATGATGTAAAGTTTGTCAAGGTAATAACTTTAAATCTGATAGTAACTTTGAACTATAAAAAAACCAAAAAAAAAAACGCTTCAGTGCGTCGGCGCTCTAGCAACGTTGGTTAACAGGGAGCCAATGTAGTGTTGACAGAACCAGGCTAATATGAACATACTTCCTGGTTCTGGTAAGATCTCTAGCTGCTGTGTTTTGGACCAGCTGTAGTTTGTTTATTAAGCATGCAGGGCAACCACCCATGATAGCATCACAATAATCTAGCCATAATGTAGAATGTATGAACTAACTGTTCCACATTTGTCATTGAAAGCAATATGACTTATTTAGATATATTTTTAAGATGGAAAAATTATGTTTCACAGATACTAGACACGTGACTTTCAAATGAAAGATTGGTATCAAAGAGAACACACAGGTTCCTAACCGACGACGAAGACTTGACAGAGCAGCAGCAAGTTTTGGACAGTATTCTAGGTAAGTATGTGAGGATGTTTTTTTCCAATAATTAGAATCTCTGGGGTTTTTTTCAGAATTAAGTAGTAGGGAATTACTAGTCATCCTGTTTTTTTATATCAGCTATGCATTCCGTTAATTTTGTGAATTGGTTGGTTTCGTCAGGGCGTGAAAAAATATGATGAGTATCATCAGCATAACAGTGAAAACTAATGCCATGCTTCCTAATGATATCTCCTAAGGGTAGCATTTACAGAGTGAACAGCAACGGTCCTAGTACTGAGCCTTGTGGTACGACATACTGTACTTTTGATCGATAAGACATCTCTTCATTTACTGCTACGAACTGATAACGGTCAGATTAGTATGATTTAAACCATGCTAATGCAATTCCACTAATGTCAACATCATTTTCAAGTCTATTTAAAAGACTGTTGTGGTCAATGGTGTCAAATGCAGCACTAAGATCGAGTAACACTAATAGAGAGATACAACCATGATCAGATGATAAGAGCTAATCATTTGTGACTCTGATGAGAGCTGTCTCAGTACCATGGTACGGTCCTGACTATAAATCCTCGCAGATACCATTTCTTTCTAAAAAGGAACATAGTTGTGAGGATACTGCCTTTTCTTTGACAGAAAAGGTAGATTTGCGGTCGGCCTGTAATTGACTAATTTTGTAGGTTCAAGTTGCGTTTTTTTGACAAGCGGTTTAATCATAGCCACCTTAAAAGTTGTGGTATGTATCCTAATGACAAATATGAATTCATGATATTAAGAAGAGGATCTATGACCTCTGGAAGCATCTCTTTCAATAGCTTAGTCGGTATAGGGTCTAGCATAAATGTTGTCGATTCAGATGATTTAACAAGTTTAGAAAATTCTTCCTCTCCTATAGCAATGAATGAATAAAATTTTTTCCTCAGGGAGACTACAATGCACTGTCTGATGCGATATTGTAGTAGACTTTTGAATAGTTATAATTTTCTCCCTGATATTATAAATCTTGTAAGTAAAGAAGTTCATAAAGTCATTACTGCTGTGCTGCTTGGAAACGTCTGGGGTTGAAGCTTTATTTTTCGTTAACTTAGCCACTGTTTCAAATAAATACCTAGGGTTTTGTTTATTTTCTTCTAATAGGGTTGAAAAATAAGCAGATCTAGCAGCTTTTAAAGGGACTATGTGTAGTTTTTTAGGTATTTTATTATCAAAAATCAATATTTTTATTCATAAATATGTCCTCAATGGTTTACAAATACCTCTGCCAATTATCTGACTTATCCTCGTAAACAAAGAATTTATTATCTTTATATAGATGTGACGGGTAGGTCCACGGAGGATTCCATGTCGTTACGCGATCTTGAAAAACTATAATAGCAGAGAGGGTCAAAAAGTACTAGGCCAACGCGTTTCCACAACGCATTTTCGTTCAGAGCCAGTGTCACGTAACTGAAAGCACCAGAAACGGAGGAGCAGAGCAGTGAGAGGCGCTTGTCACTGCCCCGGAAAGTTTAAAAGGCTGCACTGCGCTGTTATTATTCATACTGTAACATTTGTTTGTTCGTTGTGTCAAGTTGCAGTTTGTTTGAAATAACAATCCTGTTCACCCGAAGGAAAACTCGATGAAGTGCTATTAGAAGACATCCTGTCATAGCTTTTTGGTACATAGCAGCTACCGTAGATGCAACACGCATTTGAAAAAGCGAAGCGCTGGAGAGCACTATCCGTTTGAATGCAAAATACAATTTCACTGCTAGATGGGAGAAATTCCTACACAATGTCCCTTTAAGGCCTCTCTGTACGCAATCGTGCTCTCTTTCCATGAAATGCGAAAAAAAAACTCTAGTTTTGTTTTCTTCCAGTTGCGATCCATTTTTCTGGCTGCTCTCTTAAGGGCCTGAGTGTGCTTGGGCACTTTGGTCTTTGTCTAAAGTGCTGGAAAAGAGAGAGTCAAAAGTTTCTGTCGCAATATCGAGTTCTTCTAAGCTATCTGGGATGCTGAGGAGATGAAACAGATCAGGAATATTATTAATAAAGCGATCTTTAGTGATAGGTCTAACATATTTGTAACACGGAGTCAACTTTGCAGCCTTGGCTAAATGAAGTATACACGTGACTAGATAATTATCTGAGATGTCATCGCTCTGCTGTAGATTTTCAACTGCATCAAAAGTGATTCCAGTTCAGAATCTCTTCAAATGCCAATCCCAATGCATATTTTTCGTTACCTACATGTACCTGTAGAACTTTATCTGCAGCCAGTACTAACTCTGATAGAAAATCAGCAAATTCTTTGAAAAAGTCTGTATCGTATCCTGGTGGCCTGTATACAGTTGCCAGCACAAATCTCAAACGTGATTTATCATTTAAACTAGATAGTGTTACATTAAGCACCAACACTTCAAAATAATTATATTTAAAACTAGACATCTCTGTAATTCTGAAGATATTACTATCAATTACAGCAACACCTCCCCCTTTGCCTTTCAGGCGAGGCTCATGTTTATAACAGTAATCTTGGGGGGTGGACTCATTTAAAGTAATGTAATCGTCTGGTTTTAGCCAGGTTTCTGTCAAACACAGCACATCTAGGTTATAATCTGTAATCAAATCATTAACAATAAGTGCTTTTGAAGTAAGGGATCGAATATTCTGAAACACAAGCTTTATCATTTGTTCATCCGTATTATATCTGCTTTTTATTTGTTGAACATCAATTACATTTTTACCCTTAAATGGGTTTAGGAGTTTTTTGTATGTCCTAATTCGGGGTATATATTCTATATGATGATATCTAGGTGAAAGAGTCTCTATGTAACGGGATTTATCTGACCTCAGTGACGTGAGACAGCTAGCAGATGGTCGGTTTAGCCAGTCTGTCTGCTTCCTGACCTGAGCCCCAGATTGTCATGTTTGAGCTCTAAAATTATGTGCATATTACTAGAGAGAAGACCAGAACCATCCCAGGAGGGATGGATACCATCTCTTTTCAACAGGTCAGGTCTGCCCCAAAAACTTTTCCAATTGTCTATGAAATCTATATTATTTTGCGGAAACCACTTGCCATTGATTGAGCACAGTCTACTAAGTATCTCACCACTCCTGTGAACAGGAAGGGGGCCAGAGCAAATTACAGTGCCTGACATCGTACTTGCGAGTTCACACACCTTTTTAACGTTAATTTTGGTAATCTCCGACTGGTGAAGTCGAACATCATTAGTGCTGACGTAAATAATAATCTTAGAGATTTTGCGATTAGCATTATCCAGCTCTTTTAAATTTGCTTCGATGTCAGGCGCTCTGGCTCCGGCAAACATGTGACTATGGTGGCTGGTGTCTCTATTTTCACGTTCCGTGTAATAGAATCGCCAATAACTAGGGCACATTCAACAGGATTCTCAGTGGGTGTTCAACTGAGGGGAGAAACTGTTTAATGTTGTTATCGGAACGGAATAGCTGTGTTTTGTCCCGCGACTAAAGCATCTCATGGTCACCCAGTTGCCCTGCTGCACAGGCTCTACAGCCGGAACCGAAACAATGTACAGAGTTCACTAAGCTAGTCAAATACAAAGCAGTATCTAAAGCCCTTGCACTCTTACTATCCTCGATTAAAGTTTGGATGAGTGTCTCTAGTTCTGAAATCTTCTCCATCAGCCTGACTGCCTACCAGCATTTGTCACATGTAAATCCTTCAATTCTGACAGATAATGCTATACTATACATGTGACACGAAGTGCAAGTGACAATAACAGGAGAAGACATTACGCACCGTGTTTGTTGACTGATTCTACTTACCTTATTTGCTTGATAGACTTGTAAAAGGCGCTAGAGAAGAAAAACAAATCCTTAGTAAATCCTGACAGTAGTGCCAAAAGAGGGTTTTTGTGCTGGTGTTCTGTCATTTGCTAAAAAAGTGTCCGTTTTCCTGACTCATTGCTGTTTGCAGAGCTGAGGACTGTGACGGCGACAGGAGTGATTTCTCAAGACACTTATTTAAGTCTTTCCCCAAAATTGGCATAAATTTCCATCATTTATGAGACAAGGCTTCCCCGCCATTGATGGAAATTTCTGGCTTTCCGTGTTTTCACTGTTATGTGGTAGGAGGTGCGATTAGGCATCTTCTGAAAGAGTACTGAATTTTCAGATCAAAGGACATGTGAAGAAGAAACAAGCGATCGCATATGTAAGCAGATGTCAATGTAAAATCACACAATCATCAACATTTAACGGCATATAAATCAAAACTACCTAATGTTACTGAGTGAAATGTCGACCCAGGAAGTGTTATAGAGGATTTTACAAGCTTTGGGGGTGTTGATGGACTCGATCTTCTCCATCTAGTTATGTTTTGATCATCGTTTTGAATCCAATCTGAATGTGGTCTTTGACAAAATGCATTTTTCTCAGCTTTTTGCTCGAAATATAGCTTTTTTTTATGAAACTTACCCACATTCAAGTGTTGATAAAAAATAATGAATTAACTTTTTTTTCAGGGGGCCATGAAAATGTTGTAAAAATTATTTTTAAAAAATCCTGGCGGTGGCTGGCAACTTAAAAAAAAAAAAAAAAAACACTGGCGGGGAAAGAGATCATAGGCCAGGAGCTGTGCATGTAAGAGCTTTAGCCTTCTTGTTAGAGCGCCTGCCTCCCACGCAAGAGACCATGGTTCAAATCCTGCTCTGAGAGGGACAGTGGGACTTGTTACATTTGGTGCTGTGACCCGGATGGGGGTGAGTATATACTTGGACTTTTCTCTCAGTATAAGTCAAGTACACTTAAGTGTAATTTTAAGTAGATTTCTGAGAAGTACATAAATTAAATTTCTACCAGAAAGACTCGGGAGAATGATACTGTAACGTAACAATTAACCATTTATCAGTGTTGTGCCTGAACGCGTTCATTGAACGATAGTTCATGAACTCGTTTATATTTTGGGCGAACGTGAACTGAACGTACTGTATTACTGCCTGATGAACGTTATTGTAAACGCGTTCATTCTGGTGTCTGTGAACGCACGCTCTCTCAGTTTAACTTCGTTCAATAGGGTGCCAGATTTCTAAAGAGTCTTCCAGGCGAAAACCCTGATAAAACACATGTAAACAGCCCTTAATATGTAGCGAAAACAACACAATCTGGCAACACAAGCTACCAGTGTCGCAGCCGCCGCATACGTCATCAAAACAAAAAGCAGCATGTAGTCGACAAAGCAGCGAGGAGGCTTTGTATCGTATGATCAGTTTTAAGACAAGGTTGGTGAGGATGGGAAAAATCTTACATTTCTGTGCAAACTTTGCCCGCCGATAAAATAACCGCTGTCTCTGGTTGTATATGGGTTGTGGCAATAATTAAAAAAAAAATAGCTCGCAGCAACATATGGAAAAAAAGAACTATGAACTAGTTCATTTTTTGGAACCGTGAACTTAGTTCAAAATTGTGAAGTATGAACTATGTACTGAGCAGGTTCATTTTAAAATTTGTGAACTGAACTTTGAACTAGTTCATGTAGAAAGTGAACTTTCCCAACACTGCCATTTATTAACAGCCCAGCAAGCAATATTATGATATAAAGTTCTTTGGCGTAGCTCGCAATCTGAGAGTATGGACTCTGCATTTCCTGCCTGAAGATGAAGGCAGGGGCGCAGCCGACCCCCTGTGAGGTACGGGAAGGGACCATCCTGGTGGTGGTGGGCGGATGGAGCGGAAGGAACCATCTCGGTGGTGGTCGGGAGGATGGAGGTAAATGGAAGCATCAGCATCTGTGAACTCAGACATGTGTAAGTTCCTATTTTTATAACACAAGTATTAGCCACAAGTATTAGAACACGATTGGATAGATGAGAAGGTAATGAGTGATGTAACAATTGAGTCTTCCCAGCAGAACTTATGCTAGAGCTTCATTTCTGAGAAGTATATAAAATGTAGACTGAAAGTATACTTTCTTATTTTTAGTTTAAAAGAATTATACTAATGGAAAACACTTGAATAAACTTTTTCGTAAGGGTAGTCATTTAAACTCTGTTGAACTCTGCAAGTAAGATGGAAAGGCATGAAAGAAAGGCATGAATGAATTTCTTTTTTTGGGGGGGGGGGGGGGCTACGTGTGACAAGTTAAGATAAATTAGATTGTTTCTTTGAAAAGATTGTTTTCAAAGAAAAAATTAGATTGTTTTAGATTGATTGTTTTAGATTGATTAGATTGATTCAAAGAAATAAATTAGATTGTTACCGCCTGTTTCAGAAAGGAGGTTAAGTGAAAACTGAGTATGTTAACCCTGAAATGAGGGAAACTCTGGGTTTTCTATTTCAGAATGGGAGGTCAGTCAAACCTGAGAAAGCAGGGTAAGCCAAGCCCGTTTCTGAAAGAGAGGTAACTTATACTCAGAGTCAGTTACCATGGTAACTTACTCTGTGAACCTAACCTGGTCGGGAGCAGGTTTACTTCCGTAAACCCAGAAGTTGATGGACCTTCCTCCTACTGTTCTTCCACACTCTGGGGACGGGGGAGAGATAAGAATATCCGTTTATACTTAAATATAAACTTAGATTCTATAGGCTACTCCACATAAATAATGTGAAGAAATGTGAATGTGTAGATTGTTTGATGTGTAGACACATAATATTAACATTTCCTCTGTAGGCCTCTCTGTGGCAGCAGAAACTGTTTCTTCATCCCCATCGTCCTGTGAAGATGAGCATTTGGTTGAGCACATTTTATAATACTATTTGTCATAATTTCTGGTGTATTGAGTAGGCAACTGACAACTGTCTGGGGTTCTGTTGGGACAGGAGGCTCAAAAAGACAGATATTACCATCAGAATCTGTTGGGAGCAACAAAAAACACAACCCAAAGTAAAATATATGGAAATATCAAAAACACTCTATATAAAAAATAACACATATGTAGACCTCTTACATTTTATGAAGGCACTTGAATCTTCCAGAGTGACTGGCTCTGATGAAGTACCCCCAGGAATTCCCTCAGCCATTGGCCTTCCAGCATTCAGGCTCAGGGCCATCTCCATCTCCTCTGCATCTCCATCTCCTCTGCATCTTCATCTCCATCTCCATCTTTGCAAGTCTCTTCCTTCTTTCTGTTGGCTGAGCAGAAGTCAAATGAGAATGAACATTTAATTGTGTTTATTAGACCTATGTCAAAAATGCTGCTGCACTGCAAGACACTGGATGCTATTTAATATGTCAAATGTTTGTAAAGTCAGGTAGCCTACATCCATGATATCCTCAAGCCTTACCTGATTGAATTATGTTTTTATATTTCATTTTCAGCTGCTGCCATGTTCTTTTAATGCCTTTAGGATTGCACCTACATGAAAATTTAAATTAGGTTGAATAACATATATTTTTCTTCCAGTTTCACCTTTGATATTATAACAGTTGGGTAAGTTAAATAGTTATTAATTACTAACTACAAATGACATCTTCAACAGTGTAATTAGATTAATGTAATAATTACTATCTCTAGAAAGTATTGGTCTACTTATTACTAATTACTTTATAAATCCCATATCAACCTCAACCACTTGAACAATAAAAAAAGAGACAATAAACTGCACTTTTAATGCTTTCAAATTAACAATATACAATTGCATGAATTATTCTTGAATTGACCAAAGTGTGTAGAGAGAGGTTACATTAAAAATATACATTTTAAAAATGTTATGTTAAATCAACTATTGTTTTATACAGAATTGTTATATAGTCTATGCAGTATTTAATACAATTACATCATATTTTACTTTATATTACAGAAGAATTAAGAGAAATCACTTTAATTAAATTACAGTTTTTAGATTACTTGGTAATTACACCCAACACTGTATAACAGTAATTAAAATGTAAACTTACGCATTGACTCGAGCAACTATTTTCTCCCAAACTAACTCTCTCGATCGGCGCTGCTGCCCTTTTGCTTAAAAAAAAATGTTTGCGTACTGCTGGTGAGAAATATGCAGACCTCTCTTTATTTGGTGCTGTTACCATGGTGACTCATAAAATCTGCGCTCCATTGATAATGGCTTTTTATAGTTGTGGTGCACGCGCTTATCTCAGAGTCAGTCAACTTAGAGTTGATTGAACTTACTCATTCAGCTGTTCTGAAACCAAAAACTCAGAGTTTCCCATCTCAGGGTAAGTCAACTCAGAGTTCAAGTTTTAACTCAGAGTAGGTTAAACCTCGTTATTGAAACAGGCCCCAGGACAACGCACCAGTTTCACACTCAGTTACATCAAATCACAAGTCAAGGTGTTCACTCTGCTCTCTTATAGCGTAGCTCTGTAACTCTCCTTACGAGCCTCAGGAGTGGCTAATTAACTGCAAGGCAATCAGAGTGAGGGAGAGACTGACAGAGCACATAACAAAAACAACAATATTTAACAAAGTAAAATACATATCAAAACCACTTTTCATAATAAGTCCCCAGGATGTAACACCGCCACTGCCAAGAATACAAACTAGATTTTGTAATCAAATATGCACACCCTTACCATTTTCCTTATTTAAGAAAGGTACAAGGTTCAAAGAAAACGGTATCCCTTTAAACTCTAGAGAGAGCATCGGCCATAACATTTTCGGTACCTTTCTTGTGTCGAATGTCTAGATCTTGTTCTTGGACAGAAAGTGACCACCGTAATAACCGTTGGTTGGAACCTGACATAAGGGAAAGGAATACCAAAGGGTTATGATCAGTGTACACAATAATAGGATTAGAGCTAATTCCCAAGTTTACATCAAAATGTTGTAGACCCATCAACAATGATAGAGCTTCCTTTTCGATTATGGGTACAGTATCACCAACATCAATGTCATGAACACACACAGTAGTTCTGTACCAATGGCACATCACTGAACAAGGTAGCGAAGGGACACAGTAATTCAATTAAACCACAAAATTGTTCAGTAGTCAGACGAGAAAGAAAGTGTGGAAGATATTTCATTATAGCAGAATTATTTAACCTGCTAGAGGAAATTGGTACATCTCTACACATTAAATCATCTTCCTCTAAGGAGTAATTCGCTATTACACTTAACTGCAGCAACAGAGAACACCACAGAGTGAACCGCAGTTTGCTCTACAGTCACTCCACAATTAGGCCTGTTTACATAGGCCTTAAACCTGTTTACATGACAAAAACATTTTTTTTTTTTACATTTACGGTCAGGAGTGGCAATCAGAAAGTTTGACACATTTAACTTTTTCAACTAGGTATGGACCAGATAACTTTGCATGTAAAATAGATCCCAGTGTTGGAAGTAGGACCATGACTAGATCACCAGGACAAAAATCTCTTTTCACCGACTTTTTGTAAAAACTTGCCTTCATTTTAGTCTGAGCTGTAGACAGATGAAGTTTTGCCAGAGTTTGGGCATTGTGCAGCTTTTCACGAATAGAAGTGACATAGTCATCAATAGGCAAAGCTTTGGAACTCGGATTCAGCAGCTGTTCATTTAGTAATTTTAGAGGGCCACGAACTGTGTGGCCAAACACCAGCTCAGCAGGGCTGAAACCTAGAGACTCCTGCTGAGATTCTCTTACTGCAAACATAAGAAAAGGAAGACCCACAACCCAGTCCTTTCCGGTTTCCACACAATAGCGTCGTAGCATTGTTTTAAGGGTTTGGTGGAAGCACTCTAGTGCACCTTGGGACACAGGGTGATATGCAGTAGAAGTTTGGTGGCATATACCAAGGGTTTCTAATGCCTGTTTAAAAACCTTAGAAGTGAAGATTGACCCTTGGTCACTTTGAATTACTTTTGGTAATCAAAAAGTAGTACAAAACTTGAGTAGTTATTTTATCACTACCTTAGCTTTTAACGTGCTTAAAGGAACAGCCTCTGGTAAGCGAGTCGCAGCAGGCATAATTGTCAGGATGTATTGGTGTCCCGACTTTGGGTAACGGTCCAACACAGTCAACAATTAAGCGATCGAATGGGTCACTTACAACTGGAATAGGATAGAGAGGTGCCGGAGGGATCTTCTGGTTGGGTTTCCCTGCCAGGTGACAAATATGTCACGACTTACAAAATCTGGACACTGCTGATTTAAGACCAGGCCAAAAAAAAAAAAAAAAAACCTAGTAATTCGATGGTAGGTTTTTGTTATACCGACATGTCCAGACAAAGCATTTTCATGGCAAGTTTTAAGATTTGTTGTCGATTATCAACAGGCAAGACAATCTGCTGCACTTCCTGCCAGCCTAAGTCGTCTTGCTGGGGTTTCCACCCACACATTAACAATCCATGTTCCCAGAAGAAAACCACGCCCGAATTAAGTATATGGGACGTACCATCTGCAGCTGTTATAAACTTGGCTAGGAAGGGTCTGCTTTTTGTTCCGTAGCTAAGTATTTTCTTCCTGTCTTTGGAGGGGTCTCCGAGTTTAATTTTCTATGGATAGCTACGTCACAGTCAGGGTCTGGAGTAACAGACAAGACACACTATACAGAGCTAGGCTCATTAATCAAAAATGAATCTGAGATATCCACCACCTCCTCAAATTTCTTGGACTGGGCAAACTGCGCAGGCAGGAAAAACGGACGTGAAATTCTCGGCCAGATCAAATTTCTGTTTAGCACTCGGTTTATATGACACAATTGGTGAAGGAAAGACTGTGCCACCCGCAAGGTCATTCCCCAGAATCAGATCAACGCCCTCAACAGGCAACTGTGGACGCACTGCTAAACTGACCACTCCACTGACAATGTTAGACTTTAGATACGCAGTATGAAGTGGGACATTCACACAGTGCATTTCAATTCCACGAAGCAGCACGTCATTACCCGTAAAATAGTCAGAAGAAAAAGGCAATATCTTCTCTGATATAAAGGATTGAGCTGGTCCCGTGTCACGTAAGATTGTTACAGTTTTAAAACCAGAATCAGGAGATAGGGAGACTGTGCCTTCAAATAAGAAAGGGTGATAATTATTTCTACTAAGAGAACTGCCATTACACATGGTGTGCACAAGTCCTACGTTTTTGGGTATGGAAACCGCGCTCTTCTGTTTCCAAGCCTTACAGTCCGCAATCATATGATTTGGATCAAGGCAAAAAATAAATAAAAAACTCGGCTATAACCACTGTTTGTAACTTTATGCCCAAATTTAGATGCCGTTTCACTTTTAATCGATTGTCCTGAACGCGGCACAGCCGAACTTTCCATATTCACAAATGGAGACCTGGCTGATGTTTGGGCTGAGAACACATTTCTGTGTGTCAGCACAAATCATCTGCCAACACCGCAGCACCAGCCAATGAAACCACTTTTTGTTCATTTAAGTGCATTACGATATTTGTCGGAAGACAATTTTTTCTACTTTTTCTACAAGGCAATCAAAGTGAGGGAGAGACTGTCAGAGCACATAACAAAAACAACAATATTTATATGGATATACTATGGAATACTGTCACTGACAGCCCAGTGTGAACTGAGGGTGAGTGGTTCTAGCATTTCATTTGATTCAACCTGAGAAGTTTTGTGCCTATTCAAATAAAAGCACTTAAAGTGTAAAGAATGGACTACCTGTTGTTCTTTGCAAAGCTAGTAGCCTACATTGATATTTTGTCCCATTCAGAGCATTTAAAATAATAAAAAATGGCACATTACTTCCAGGATGCAAACATGGTATTTCTAAATCCAGATAATTCTAATTCAGAATATCTTTTTATTATTATTATTTTTTGGGCCCAGAGGTTGCAGTATATTTACCAGCAAGGTCTAACTGAACCATGCTAACCAGCCAAATCTGGATCCATCCAGGGTCTAACAAAATACTGTATCAGAACTGAGCAGAATGATGTGAACGTTGACTCTCTGTCTGTGTCATTAATAGAACAAATAGATCTTCAGCATACCAATATAATCTATATACATTTACTATGACATTTATATAATTAGAAGTTTGTAAAGGGCATTGCTTCCCGTCTAAAATTGAGCAACCCAACAACCACAGCTGTCTATCCGCCAGGAGCGATGTCTGCTTGATGTGCAAATGGCTGCTTGATGATTTACGTGTTTGGTAATGATATTACTGGGTCTCTACATAGCCCCCTTTCTCTCAGTGCCTGTAGTTTTGTAATTTCACAGATGATGACTTTGAAAAACATACACAATATGTTAACCTAACTAAAATGTCATATTTTCTCAAAAGTGCTCACACAGCTATTCATTTAAATGGAAATGGAGTGAACTTTGAAACACACAACCTACGCTTTCACTACTAATTTGAAAGTGTTTCACCTCGCCAAGGACTGAAGTTAGTAGAATGAGGCCTTTTAAAATGGCATAAATAATGTAAATTCCACTGGTAAACGTGAAGACTAGTAAATAAACCTGTCAAATGTATATGAAAAGTTGTCATGGCAATCTGCTGTTGTGTTCTGTCAGTAAGAACTCCTATGCATAGCCTCTAGCAGAATTCTGATGCAGGAGTCATGCACCCATTGGTTATTAAGAGCAAGCTTGTACCGTCCGGGGCACCCTGCCACAGATGTTCCCAGATTTGGTGGACAGTTTAAGTGGATAACAAATATCCTCATATTTACAAAATAGAATGAGACAATATTATTGTCACGTCCGTGGGTGAATGAAGACGGTAAGCGAAGATACAAAATAGCAAAGGTTTTAATTCAAAACAGGGAAGATCAAAGATCATTATTACAGTGTGCTAGTGCACAAACAATAACCAGCAATGAAAAGGAGTGAGAGGGGAACTTAAATACACAGATAATGACAAAGACAACAGGTGACGGAAATGAAGATGATGATGATGATGATGATGATGATGAGGGTGATGAGGCGCAGGTGCAGGTGATGATGACAGGGGATTCTGGGAAGTTTAGTGAAGACACAAACGATGAAGGCGGTGAATGTGACACTTATTTAAAGTTCATCGGTCAAATTTGATATTTTCTGCAGAACACACAAGGAGAAAAATGTTTAAATGTTATTCACACACACAAACAAATACCTTAAATTAGTAACTTATCTTGTATTTCTGCACTGGCAGATGTTTCACAAATGAAAAATACACTTGTATTAAATATACAGTCCATTCTCTGAAAACACTTAATATCTTATGCAACCTTGCAAGAATATTTTACTGGTAAACATGTCAAACAAGACTAATTAAAACCTTAATAAGTAGTTATTTTTTGCAGTGAACTTTTTTTCTGACACTCGTGGAGGATTTATTAAGCATTAAAGTGAGTCACAATGTCCTGCCATTGCACTTATTTCACCGAACGGTATTTTCATTACTTTTGTGTTCTGTAGCAAAAAGAAACTCACATGGGTTTGGAACAATATGAGAGTAATTAAATGATAACAAAATTCTCATTTTTGGTTAACTATCCCTTAATAGCTTGTTGTCCAATGTGGTTCTGTTCACACATCGCAGGTTCATAAAACTCACTTTGAAATCCGTCTTCGATTGTTTCACTTCAGTTTGGTCACATACAGAATGTAAACGTTAGTATTTAGCAATCTAAAACAAAACTGAGTATTGTGCTGCTGAGTGAATGTAGCCCCTGTGCATTTGTCATTTTGTTCTTAAATGCAAAGCAGAGACCCATCCGGGGCTTATCAGCTCACAGCCTGAAGGGTTTGTTTAGATAGCATTGTAGGGGCCATGTTTAAACATGAGTAGTCGAGTTCTGCCTCTCCCTACAAATGAGTCAGTAGCAAGAGTTAGTTTGTATCCTGAGAAAGCAGAGAGATATCGCTTCATATATCATCCATAGGATTTCAGAACACCGTATATCATCGCACGGGCATGCAGATACGGCATTATTCACGTACGGTGGGACATCTGGTCCCTTGGAGTCTCTTATCCTGCAAATTCTCTCACTTTCTGAGTGAACAGTTCCTAGGCTGGCTGTTTTTGACTTGTACTGGGGCCTAAATGCCAAACTGTGAAATAGAGATGTGTGAAGTGTCTTCCCTCAGTGGGCAGTCAGAATCATCAGTCCTCCATCTGCCACTATCAGTCACATCTCTTGGCTTTAAGCAGCTCTTCGCTCGGATCCACACTGCAATAAAGGAAGGCACACACACACACACACACACACACACACACACACACACACACACACACACACACACACACACACACACACACACACACACACACACACACAGAGAGAGAAGGACACAGGAGCTCACTAATGCTGAGGTCTGACTTGAGATGTTCCAGTAATGGGATGAGAGTAGCATCTCCTGAGTTTACCACACACACTTAGATGGGAAGGGCACAGCTGTGGATGCTATTTTACCATGATGGATGCTGGTTGGGGAAAGAGACCTCCCATTGCGTAACTAATAGCCCCATGGTTTCTGTGTTTGTGCCTCTGCAAATTTATGTCCTCCATCAAAAGGTCCCTAGACTTCGGTAATGGTTTCGCTTTCCAAACATGTTTGTTGACATCAGGTGAGATGCATTCTCTCGTAGTCAGACTTTTGACAAAGACATAAGGTCTTGTACACATTACTAATATTATTATAGCCAACAATCACTTTGTCACGATATTTCAGTTGTGTTTGTTAGTTCGTTTTTATGGACTTTTTTTCATTCATCACATGTATTCCCATGTTTAAGTTTTCCCGCCACTCATCTGTTTCCATGGACACTACTCCTCATCACAGCTGTTTGTCATTTAGTTAATCACCATGTACATTAGTTCCTCACCTTCACCCACGGTGCTTCTCAATATCCCTCCTCGCCTCCTCGCTCCTCTGTCCTCCATCCTATGACCCGGAAACCAATCAAGCACAGCCATCTTGAAGTACATCTCAATTCTCTAATTGCACCGTGAGGAGTCGAGGATTGAGGAGTGAGGAGGCTTCCAGAGGAGTCATGAGCGAGGATACACAGGTGTATCCTCTACGGAAGTGTTTTATTGACTAAACGTGACGCACGTAAAAATTCTCCTCCCCCTTCACATCGGTCACAATAATTTTATTTTATACTTTACCCTTGCAGTTTAAATAAACTACACAGCTCACATATTTCAACAGGATATCTTGCTTTATTATTATTTATTATGAATTTCTTAAATAAACAAACTTCAACAACTTAAGGGCAGATCCTTTGAGCCCTGCTGATGATGTTGTGAAGTGACGCTCGAGTGATCAAGTATTCCAATGTATAAAAAAAGCTTTCATTCGATTCCTCTGTCCTCCTTTTCTTTCCTGGCGTCCTTCCCTCACAACCTACAGGGGGTGGAGCTGAGACACGAGGAAAGGAAGCGAGGAAAGGAAACGAGGATGCACAAATAAGAATTGAGAAGCACCCCCTGTACTTGGCCTGTCTCGTTTTGCGTTAGCGTTTGTCTGTATCTCCTGTTGGATGTGTATTAAACTCTGGATTTGAACTTTAATCCTGATCATCATCTGTCTGTCTGAACCTTGCTAACACACTTAGATGCGATGAGAACATATAACTTTTTTCATGTTTATTTTTTCAAAAGAGATTATACTATAATAATGGAATTTTCAAATGTTATGTTTTCATTTTAATTTTGGTTAAAGTTTTACAATTTTTTTGAGTTTTTTAATGTTTTATTATTTTGTTTATGTCTTTATAGTATTTTTTAAATTAATTCATTATTTTGGTTTTAGTTATTTTATTATATTAAGCTAAACTAAATGAAAATGAGAAATGGTGCCTTGGCAATTAGCTGAAATATTTTCATTTTATTTAATTTATTTTATTTTAGTTAAAGGGTTAGTTCGCCCATTTAAGACATGAAGTTGTATGAAATCCTTACCAGCACTATAGTGCATACACTCTGACCCACTCTGTAGTCACCTCCCTGGTCAGAAATTGGCCGCTGGAAGTTTTTCAAGAAAGTACTCCCGGTTAGTTTCCGGGGCCTCAAAACTGTGCGTTTTTACGTGAAAAATTTATTTGCGTTTCAAAGCTTGATTAATTTAACACACAAAAAACACGCCGGTCAAACCTCATACCTCAGTTTTAATCGGCACTATTTTCTTTCCATTTCTATCAATCCGTGCTGCTGTCTACGTCAACAGTGCGCACGTTCCGATCAGCTGTTGATAGCGCAACTCGCTGACAACATGTCTGACTGCGAAACTTCTGATGATGAAACCAATTTTAGCACAATGTCAGACGGAACAGATGGGGATGAAAGTAATTTTAGCACAACGCCAAAGGGATACCTTTATGAACCGGAGTATACCGATGCTGAACTTCAACAGATGGAGATAGAACGGGAAGAGAGAGAGCGAGAGGACAGAGATGAAGTTGTCCAAGTTGATGCTGGGCCCACAGCTGTAGCAAGAGCCAGGATGAACGACAAATGGTGAGCACTGCACACACGATAATCCTTGATTCTGGATATTTTAGCTCCCGCAGAGT
Source organism: Siphateles boraxobius (assembly GCF_051911475.1). NCBI lineage: Eukaryota > Metazoa > Chordata > Actinopteri > Cypriniformes > Leuciscidae > Siphateles > Siphateles boraxobius. The sequence goes on from NW_027509197.1 coordinate 28,180,661, forward strand.
AGCCGATGGCAACCAGCCAAAGCTGTTTCGCTATATCCGAAACAGGAAAACGATGGAATATGAACGGTGATCCCGGCACATTCTTGTGGTCACAGCCTGGAAATTTACAAGTTCGCACCATTGTTCATTTTCTACTTTTTACGTCGTTTCGTAATCGATTGTGTAAACACTATGGAACAGCTGATCGGAATGTGTGCACTGTTGACGTTGACAGCAGCGTGGATTGATAGAAATGGAAAGAAAATAGTGCCGATTGAAACTGAGGTATGAATTTTGACCGGCGTGTTTTTTGTGTGTTAAATTAATCAAGCTTTGAAACGCAAATAATTTTTTCACGTAAAAACGCACAGTTTTGAGGCCCCGGGAGTACTTTCTTGAAAAACTTCCAGCGGCCAGAACTCTGACCAGGGAGGTGACTACAGAGTGGGTCAGTGTGTATGCACTATAGTGCTGGTAAGGATTCCATACAACTTCATGTCTTAAATGGGCGAACTAACCCTTTAAAGTTAATATTTCCAAGTAAAGAAAATGTTTTAGTTAACTATAATAACCTTGTCACAAACCTGATTATTTCATCCTCAACAGGAAATGAGTCAATGTGCTACCTTGTATGACTTTGTTCCAAATTGCATGAAGTCAGCCAATCAGATTAGAGTTTGCCAGATTGAGAAAGTGCTTTCCAAATTTGTGAGTAGGGGAGAGTGGGGTAAAGTGAGACATTTTTTACAATTGCTCTCCTCTAAGCGAGCTAAAATGATTTATCAGTAAAATTTACACATTTCCCATTAATTCAGGATGTTTCCTAGCGATGGAAATTATAAGAATATATTCAGGACGAAGGGCAGTGAAAATGTAATTGTTTTTTAAAAAGTGGTCTTGTGTCTCACTTTACCCCAGCTTAGGGGTAAACTGAGACAGACCAGAAAAATCAAGGGGGTAAAGTGAACCAGCTGGGGGTAAACTGATCCACTTACTTTTTATCAGAGCCCTGGCTCCCTGGAAAGCACACGACTGGTATCAGTCAAGAGTGAGTATGGGTGTGGTTACGAGGAGAAAAGTGATCTCGATAAATGCCTCCAACCTAGGTTGGGGGGCCCTTTACAAGGGCAGGCCTGTCTCTGGCCTATGGTCAAGCCCGGAGAAGCGCCTACATATAAACTGTCTAGAGATGAGAGCAGTTTCTCTTTCGCTGAAAGCCTTTCTCCCATACTTAAAAGGCCACCACGTCCTGGTCCGGACGGACAACATGGCAGTGGTGTCCTATATAAATCGCCAGGGCGTTCTCAGGTCAAGCAACCTGCAAGCCATGGCCAAAAAGCTAAATTTATGGGCTCAGCACAACCTGTGCTCCCTAAGGGTGGCGCACGTGCCAGGCATCCTGAACCAGGGTGCGGATATGTTATCCAGAGACAATGTTCCCCCAGGGGAATGGTATCTTCACCCACAGACGGTTCAGCTAATATGGTGCATCTTCGACGAGGCAGAGGTCGACCTCTTCGCCTCAGAATTCAACGCTTATTGCCGAATATTTTTCTCAAAGAGCAGGGACGCGCTTGCCCATGATAGGCCGAGTCGCCCGCTGTTCCGGTCACAATGTTACCACAGGTTATCGAACGGATCAGGGAGAGCAAGTGTGCAGTGCTACTAATAGCACCTCTCTTGAAGACCCAGTAATGGTTCTTTGTGCTGGTACAGCTGCGGTGCCGCTGAGGAGAGACCTCCTCACGCATCCGAACCGATTAATCTGCCATCCCCGTCCCGACTTGTGGGCCCTTTATGTATGGCCCCTCAACGGGTACTCGGGTGTCTCCCGGAAAGGGTGCTGAAAACGATCACTGAGGCAAGAGCGCCATCAACTAGACGCCTCTACGCTCAGAAATGGGTGGCATTTTCTGGCTGGTGCGCTGCACGGAGCCTGGACCCCTATTTGTCCAAGGTACCGAGTATTCTTGCCTTCTTACAAGAGCGTTTGGAGGTGGGTCGTACCCCCTCCATGTTCAAAGTGTATGTGGCTTTGATCAGGGGATCACTTAAGTCAACTTAACTTGACTACCTTTGGCTGAACTGGCCAATATTAAGGTTAGGCCACACCAATTCTGGAGGGCTCTAACACGCCAGGGCGCGAAGCAGCCTTATTGTTTCTTGCGTCTGAGCCGCCTCGCCATAGGTTTTAAATGAGTAGGAACCGCACTAGCCGTTCATCTGTGTCTCCTGTGCAGCTGCACTCAGTGGCGCCACCAGGGGGTGGCCAGGGGTGGCCGTGGCCACCCCTGGCCGGCTCCTGGCCACCCCACTGGCCACCCCAATGACCAGTATAAATTTTAGTAGCATCAGTTATGCATTTCATAAATAAGTCAAAAATATTCTTTAGTAAAAGAAGACGGGGAATTATGTGTCGTGACGTGCTTTTTAAGTGCCAAATGGTTACAGTATACTGTTACAGCAGCTTTTCGATGTGTCTTTGCCACGTTTTGACAAGCAGGGATGCAAACAGCGCGCTTTTCGGCGCCTCCCGCTTTTTTCACGTCAGTTTGGGTGACAAAGTCATCTGAAGTCATTCCACGGATTAATGTGAGGGACAGAAGTCTACTTACATCATTAAAGTAGGAAACTCGTTTTCCCTCCTCTGCGGCTGTCAGTCATTCTCCATTCATATTCAAACAGCGCGCGCGCGCCTCTTGGATGCATGGTAAAACTCTCTCCAATATGATATATTCACATTATAATGCATAATCTGTAGATAAAAGGCTGTAGATTTGCATAAAATTACTTTATTTTGGTGGAGTTTGTTGCTGCTGTTTTTAAACGACTCACTACCGTGTGCTTGTTGGACTATGAATTGGCATCAAACGCACAAGAATTTAAAACTTTGAAACAAAGGAACAAATCGCACTAGGATTTGTGCGCTCGACATTTCTTCGCTTTCTGACGTGAACTTTTAAATGCGCACTTATGCAGCGCAGCGCTGAAGTAATGTAGCCTACTATTATTGTAAAGTGTTACCCATCATTTCTGCCCCCGCGAATCCCGCGATGCGCATACACGCTGTGTGCGCTCTGTTTTTTCATGTTATCATGGGTTTGCGCACTGGAATATTATTAAAAGCCAATATATTTCGTTATACCTAGCCTGCTCAATACATTTAAAATAAGCATAATTTAATTGTATATTATTTCTTTGTAGTGTAGGGTATATATGCAATTCTGAATTCTTGACATTTAATAGCCTATATAAATATAAAATTGCGAAATGTATGATTGCCTGATTGAATTTTATAAGATAACTAATAGTACTTTGTTTTTATTAACATATTTAGATTTTATAAAATCACTATGCAGATTTTTTCAAGAATTACTTTTTGATGCTAATTTATACACTCATTAAGTTTATTAAAAATTCATAATACATTTATGTAATATTTAAAGGTGTTAACTGTAATCTTACACTGCAAAATAATAACTTAAAAAGGATTAAATTCATCACAATTATGTAAGTATCTGGAAATTTGCCATGGGGCGAGGGCCCTTATATATATATCATATCTATATAATATATATCATTATATATAATATAATATATATTAGTAGGGCCCTACTGATATCATTAGTAACATTAAATATAACACAATAAACCAAAGTATATCAGGAGGAGTTTCCTTAAGTCTTAAGTTAAGTTTTAAGTTTCCTTAAGTTTTCTACAGGCCGGTTTACTACAACAGTAGAATAAAATTCTGAAATTATGGTTTATAGTTTTGGTGTGCCACCCCAAGATTTTAAGTGGCCCCATCTGGCCACCCCTATGAAAAATTTCTGGAGGCGCCTCTGGCTGCACTGCGTTTTAAAAATTTTGTCTTCAATATTCCACATTTTTAAAACAGGGCTCCTCCTCCTCAATATTTTGTCAATATCTTGTCAGGCTTGTCAATATTTCTATGCCTTGCAGCTGCTGTTATAGACTTTTTTCCTTCCTTGACCTCAGCGGCTGCACTCTCCATCCCCTCGAGGGGTGTTTTGCCCCAGGTTGTCTTCCTGGTGTATTACCTTGGCATGATGGCTTTTCTACAATTTTTATGACATTAAAAAATAAAACATATGTAATGTAATATTACATTAAAATATGTTTAAGACTAAACTTAACTTGTGCCTCATGTCTCACTTTACCCCACAGAATTTGTCTCACTTTACCCCACGGCCACATTTTAGAAAAAAACTATCTCTCTTAGTAATTCAGGATACTCTTTAGCTAGCATTTTCACATGGTTTTATATGTTAATAGTTCATCAACATGTATGATATAAGTTTTTCTACCTGAATCAATTTGCTTTGGCACAACAGTTGATTAAGTTGACAGCAAGAAATTTTACTTTATCATGCAAAAAAATATTTTTGTGAAAAAAACATGCTTATCACAGCACCATGAGGTCCTCTCCTTCATGGCCAAGGGGAAATGGGATGGGCTTGAAAACATAATTGTCATATGACCACAAATGTGTTCCGTTGACTAGATACAGGGGGTGTCTCACATTACCCGAAGTCTCACATTACCCCGTTCTCCCCTAACATCAGACGGTCAGTGAACAGACTGTGGCGTTTTATTAAGAGGCAATATTTGCCACCTGGAACTGGTTTTCAGGGGCATTTTTTTACTTTATGAGGGTCTTTGGTCTAACCACACAACAGTGTGTTGTCAATTCACAAAAGGGTTCAAAAGTCTGAGACCACTAGAGAACTCAGATGCATTCAACATGGTCTCCACAAGTGTAAAACCTGATCATATTTTCCAGCATGATTTTGAAAATGATTTAAATGACATTTTTAAACCCATATTGTTTATGTGGCCTCAGATTTTTAGAAACCACAGTACATGTATGTCAAACACTTAAACTCAATGAATAGCATGAATACAATTCTAAATCTTAATTATTATGACTGCTCAAATAAACATAAAGTGCACATAGAAATCTCTGCTAGAATACATTTAAAGTAATTGTCCAGTCTTTATGATAGATTTATTCTGAACAGTTGTCAGTTCACAATTCCCTGCTTTTTGTTTTCTATGGGATTGCTCTGTTATCATTTACTCACCCTAATGGCTTTCCAAACCTGCATGACTTTCTTTCTTCTGCGGAAATATTGTTGACTTTTAAAATGTCTTCGTTTGTGTTTTTCAGAAATGAGAAAAGTGAGTAGACCTAAATTACAGTATGTCAGATCTTGGTTTTTGGATTAATGTGTCATCAATTAACACATTTTCTACTACCCCATACTTTTCAATTTGGAGAATGATCCAGTATTGGTCTTTTTTGTAAAATAATTTCACAGTTTCAATTCCTTAATCCATATCCTTGTGGTTTTGTCTTGCTTAGTTTAGCTTCAGATGCAGTTGTAAGACAGGAAACACGAAACATCTCACAGCTTCTCTGGTTTATGTGCTGCCTCCAGCGCATCAAAATGTTTGCTGTGTAATGGATTTGAAACACTCATTTAAAATGGTCTCTTTGATTTCCACCCACCCACTCAAAAGCTGCCAGTGGGAGTAGAGGGGATGGGCCACTGTCTTCACTGCACCTCTGCAAGACTGATCATTCAAGCTTAAAGGCTATTAAACTGAGCTATTCCCTGTCTCTCTCATACCGCCTGGGTTATAGGTGTAGAAAAAGGCAATAATTTGTTTCTAAGATGTCATTTGGCACCAAGCAGAATGCTTTCTTGTCAAATACATACATAAACTCATTGAGGGGTTGAAAGAAATAATTGAGAAGCCTCAGTGTTTTAAGTAAACAAACCAACATTTAGGCAATTGAGTTAATCACGGATTCAAAAAATGCTGAAGGCAGCAACCAAATGTTTTTGAATGTAAATTGAAGAATATTGCGATTTAGAAAAAGTTAATTAACACACATCATTAACACACCTAAAGTTGTTCTCGGCTTTGACTTAGCAGGCAGAGGCGTTTATGAACACTTTTTTGTTTATGTTGTGCTGGGTAAAATGGCAGGAAATTTGGACTCATACTGGCAAATTGCATGGATGCAGCATCAGAAAAGTTGTTTTGGTCATGTGACCTTTTATTAGCGGTTATGACCGCAATCTTTATCAATTGAGTGTAAATGTATTCATTTTTTAAAAAACATTTTACCAATTTCTTTATGCGCAAAACTTTTTTAATGAGGAAAAAAGTAGAGCGCTTCATTAAAATCGCCTCAGGTTACGACTGTAACCTATTTTCCCTGAGAACAGGGAACGAGACACTGCGTCAGAGCGCTATAGGGAACACCTTAGCGTGAACCGGTGTCTGAAAAAGCTTATCTAATCACTGCAATCCTATTGGCCGGCAACAGCCTATGACATCATCACCAGTGCGACACTGAAATGCCAAAAACACACCTACTTCGGGTCACATACCCGATCATCTGGTCAGTGACAGAACTCCCTACGGACACTGCCCGAGCTTCATGCTAAGCGAGGAATTAAATTTATGCTTTCACACGAAGGACTTGACCCAGAGCCATCTCAAGGTCATGGAAACCACAGCCCGAATTTGGAGGTGGGTTCCTTTAAGGGAATATGGCCAGGGGGTTCAAAGTAGTCCCGTCCGATCACTTTCTGAGGGGGACATGAAGTCAACCCCACATGCCACCAGGGAGGCTGACCTCGTCTAATTTAATGACCTAGTCTTGCCAACAACCTGTCTGTTTCCTAAACTGAGTCTCTGACATATTTTGCCTCACTTGTGGAGGCATCCGATAGGGAGGACTGCAGATAGTGGCAGTGATCGCTCACAGACCGGATCATAGAGACGGGCATCCTGGGGAGTGGAACTCAGCATAGCACTTTCTAACCCTTGCGAACAAGGGGAGTAACTCTACTTGATCCTGGATCTACACAGTGCTTCAGAGCCCTGTGGCGGCTGGGCACTCTGAAAGGGACCCTAATCAAGGGAGCGCCTCCAGCTCTAGGGCTGATCTAACAGGGAGACCTCATCAGAGTCCTTCTACCTTTCGACCAGACTTAGGGAGCCAAGTATTCATACAGAACGATCCTCAGAAAGATTCGCGAACACACACTATACTCAATACCTGATAAGTTTTGACCAGGCTCTAGGCTGGGTTTTGCCTTTTCAATGCTAAGCATCCAAATCGTTGGGGATCCGCCTTCAATGAGGCCTGTCAAGGCCTAACTACTTGATAGCGGGAGTGTTAGCAGAGCTAGTCACAGAATTCAGGTGCTCTCACAGACATCTTTATGGGCCTGGTTATTCTTATTTCACATTGCCAACAGGCAGTGTACTCAGCAAAAGTGCTATCGACCCTTTAAAGTAAGGGGAGTACAATCTTACGCTATCGGATTATCAAGGAGGCCTACTGTAAGGCCTACAGCTTCGACTTTCAAGGATGTCAGCCCGGGCATTGCTTTGTTCCCTAAACAGAGTCTCTAACACTGTTTGCCTCACTAGTGGAGGCATCCGATAGGCAGGACTGCAGATTGTGGTAGTAAGCACTCACAGACCGGATCATAGAGACGAGCATCCTGGAGAGTAGAACTCAGCATAGTGCTTACTAACCCTTGCAAACGAGGGGAGTGACTCTACTCGATCTTGGATCTACACAGTGCTTCAGAGCCCTGTGGAGGCTGGGCACTCTGAAGGGACCCTAATAAGGGGAGCACCTACAGCTCTAAGGTTTACATTGCCAACAGGCAGTGTACTCAGCAGAAGTACTATCGACCCTTTATTAGGCCATGATAAGCAGCCCGAGACATTCAACCTTATGACTTGAATTACTTTATTCAAGGGGCTCAGCAGAAAAAAATCCTGGATAAACTAGCTACAATACTCGGCTCTAAAGGGCGGAAGCCTGAGCATATGGCTTCTTACTTTCTAGAGAGAAAAGGCCTGACAACCCACATGAGATATCTGCATGGGAGTCTTTTAGAAGATAGCCTGCTACCTATGCTGCTATCTACCCTGTAACACCACTAGCATTTTTACGCCTTGTGCAAAAAGCGGGCCTTGGCTAAACGACTCCACATCTGCTGGATCAGAGTGCAGTGTTTATTGTGGTGGTGCGCAATGGCAAAATTTCTTCCGCCTCGCTTTTTATTTTTGTCAAAATGTTCGGTTTCATCCGAGTCGACTATTAAACGAACAGCTCGCGGGACGATTCGGGTGCTAGGCGTCTTCAGGGCTATCATCCACTCGCGAGGCAGAGGCGCTGAGAGGCAGAGGCGGTGGCGCCCTCCTAGCAACGGCGATTCGGGTTCGAGCTTAAAAACGTCACTGCGTCCGTGGGAGATGGCTTTAAAAAAACGCAGACACCAACATCAAGAAATAAATAACTATGGCTCGCATTACAAGAAACATCAAGGCTCGAAATCAAAGCCATTTTGGTCGCATATGCTCCTGAAATATAATCTGTGCGACCTACTGTAAAAATATATTAGGGTGCTGACTACTACGCGAAATTTAAAAGGCTGATTTGACGTTTACTTGACTGACAGGACAGCTGTTTTGGTGGTTGCCTAGCAACATAAAAAACGCAGCGCACTGCTTGTTCTGTGTTATCGAACCTGAACAACGCGTGTGATCGTCTCCATAAGAAGATGAAACGAACGCTGACAGATTTCTTTTGTAAGCCGTCACCTAAAGAGGTGGAACACGCCAATGCCGATGGTGAGAATTTTTTATTTTTTTATTATTAATATTAATACATAGCTTATTTAGTTTTATATAGCAATGATTAATATCATCGACTCCTGGCTAAACTATCCATCATCTGCTGGAACATTTATGGATGTACAAGACCAAAACAAACCAATTATGTCGCTATTTAATATGCACGTGAATGACGCAATCTTTATGTTCACCTCTTCATTCTTGATGATGCTGGTTGTATTCTGGCCCTCATGACCTCTGAGTCTGACCTAGGACTAGGTATAAATTAAGTAAATTTGCACAATGATATGCTATTAGGCCTAGACCTAATTTCTTAGGTCAAGTGCAAGACAGCAACAGCAAGTGATGAGAGTTGAAATGTGAAGGTATTTTGTTGCTTTGATGTTTATAGTTACATTTGTTTTGGGGCTGTGGTGGCAGATAATAATATCTGATATTCTTTCCACTCACACCTCTGTTTTGGTTGTACTGCCAGTGTTTCTTGATCATAATAAAATGGTTGATTCTAAGCACTGAGCCTTGTTTGTATTTGTGGTTTGTTTGTAATGTTCAATTTTTCATTTTACCTACGAGGTGTGGTGGTAATTATCTTACTGTTGTGGTCTACCACTTGAAGGAATGTAAAGAAAACCCTGTAGTGTTAGCTGTCTCAATGTGTGTGTATGCCAGTTCACCATAGTTGCGTATGGACCATATATGGCACTAAATAATTATTTAGTGGGGGGGCTTACACAAAGAGCATCCTATGGGCCCCTGACAACCTTAATCCGCCCCTGCCCGCACGGGTCCCGCGGTTGCCGAGGCACGGCGGTGACTCGCTTTTTGGGACGGAACTGACCGCGGGGTTTGGGACGGGCTCCGCCCTATCTCAGCTTTCACCTGTCAGATCCAGTGCCGGCGATTTCCAGTTCCGAGGAATTGGTATCGTTAGTGTTTTGTTAAGAAAAAAGAGAACAAAACAAATGAAGATATTATGAAAAAGGCAGATGTTTGAGTTTTCAATAAATAAATAAATATGTCAGCTCATAACTCTGTTGAATAAAGAGGAGCTTTACAAGGAGGTTTATCTAGTGCTGTTGCTAGTTAAATATTTACTGGCCAGCTGAACATTATGAGAGTGAAAATAAAAAGAGTTTATTAGATGAAATATATCTAAAAACAGAAAAACTGTATCCCAGCCTCCTCGTCGGGGACTGCTGTTTTTCCCTATCTCCACACTGAGGTGTCGAGATTGTGGAATAAGCCAGTTTCTATTTTATGTGTTTAATGCCCAAACGTCTAACTATAGTAATGCTTTGGGTATTAAGTATCATGGTATGACAGTGCCTCGGGTTAAAGAGACGCTTGTGAGCTTTCTCTCTCCCGAGTCGGCGTCATCGTTTTTAACCCCGACGTTACCCAGCCATCTTAAATAAATAAATTTTATTAGGCAGCGCTGGTGGGTAAAGTATAAGGACATGGATGAATGTGAGGATGATAAGAGAAAATCAGCACTGACGCTATTCGAGAATTGCATCGTGCAAAAACAGATAAACTATACTGGGGAGGGACGGTTTCGAGAAATCGTTTCTCCTCTGCGTCCACTGGGGGGCGACTCTCTGAGGAGGGTCGCAGCACGGCCAGTTCGGTTGTTTCCCTGCTGGTGGCCACGGAGTGATATATATATATATATATATATATATATATATATACGTTTTTCTGATTTAAAAATAAAGAAAAATAAGATAAAATTATGTATGTTCTTCTGGACGCTCCACTTTCAAAAAACTAAGAAATAAACCATTCAGCGGCGTTCCAGAGGTTTCTTCCTCACCAATCTAATGTTCCTGAGACTGCCTGGCGGAGCAGTCTCGGTCTACTAAGCTCCTTGCAGCACAGAGTGCAAAATGAGCATCGCCATTTGGGCTCCTCCACAATCGAGGGGGACTTGGGTTGCGGTAACAGTCTAGCCAGTTAGAGATATGCAAGATCTGAGGGCTATTTTATCTCTAAAAAAGCTTGGACAAATAGGAAGCCCTGACGCCGAGGCTATCAGGCTTCTAAAGGGTGGTCCCCTCCGGGGTAGGGATGGTTTTGAGAAATCGTTTCTCCTCGGCGCCCTCTGGGGTGCGACTCTCTGAGGAGGGTCGCATCGCTGCCAGTTCGGTTGTTCCCTGCCGGTTCGCCGTTCAGGGCACCGAGGTGTCAGCGTCCCCATACGATCCTCCGAGGAGGGTCGTAGAACGGTCAGTTCGGTTGTTCCCTGCCGGTTCGCCGCTTCAGGGCACCGTAGTGACTTCTCAACCAAATCCAGAGGCCAGTCTTGAGAGACTGGTTACCCTAGTAGAATTTCTGGCAGCGTGGAAACTACTGCCACATATTTCTCGGTGAGTCCTCCACACTATAGAAAAGGGTTCAGAATTCGGTTCTTTTCCGCCCAGATTTCTAGGGGTCCTCCCCACTGTGGTGGACCCCGAGCAGGCTTTGGTTATGGAGCAGGAAGTACTGACACTTCTGCAAAAGGAGCTGTAGAAGGGGTTCCTCCTCCCGGCAGACAGTCAGGGTTTTACTGCCATTACCTCATTGTTCCAAAAGAGGATGAGGGGTTGCGTCCTACTCTAGACCTGCGTCAATTAAACAGCAGGTTTCAAAATTTTAAGTTCTAAGTATGCTTACGCTAAATATGATTGTGTCACAGACTCAGTCCGAGGACTGGTTTGTCACAATAGACTTAAAGGACGCTTACTTATCTATCCATCCTCATCACAGGAGATTCCTGAGGTTTGCTTTCAGGGGCGAAGCCTACCAGTATCGGATTTTTCCTTTCGGCCTAGGTTATCACCCCGCACCTTTTACAATATGCGTGGATGCAGCTCTGGCTCCTCTGAGATTCCAGGGCATTCGCGTATTAAATTATATCGACGATTGGTTGTTTTTAGCTCTTTCCGAGCTTTTGGCAGTTCAACATCGAGATGTCGTTCTGTCCCACATAAGGGGGTTGGGGTTGCGGCTCAACACCAAAAGAGTATACTCCTCCCCGCTCAGAGGACCACTTTTCTAGGTGTATTATGGGATTCGACAACAATGCAAGCACGTCTGTCTCCCGCACGTATTTCTGCGATTCTCACAGCCGTAAAGAATGTAAAACTAGGTCAGTGCCTCACTGCAAAACAGTCTCTGAGACTGTTGGGGCTCACGGTAGTTGCGTCCAACATAGTTACTTTTGGCCTTCTGTACATGAGACTCCTGCAGTGGTGGCTCGGGACCAAGGGGTTTTCTCCGAGGGGAAATCCGTTTTCGCATGATCAAGGTCACTAGGCTATGCCTTCGTGCCTCGGTCATGTGGGAGAAACATTGGTTCCTCGCCCAGTGCCCAGTGTTGGGGGCTTCTTGTCGACGCGTCACGCTATCGATGGATGCTTCCCTCACAGGATGGGGGGCGGTCATGAGTGGCCGCTCGGTGAAAGGTTTTTGGTTGGGGCTCATGGCAGTTGCGTCCAACGTAGTTACTTTTGGCCTTCTGTACATGAGACCCCTGCTGTGGTGGCTCAGGACCAAGGGGTTTTGTTGTCGACGCATAATGCTATCGACGGATGCTTCCCTCACAAGTCGGGGGCAATCATGAATGGTTGCTCGGCGAAGGGTCCGGACAACACCCTGATGGTCTCGTATATCAGAGCAGATATCCTTTTGAGGCAGGGGCTGTGGCCCGGGGAATGGAGACTTCACCCCGAGGTGGTGGAGCTTCTTAGGGAGAACTTCGGTCAAACTACAAGTCGACCTTTCGCATCGCTTGTACAATGCATTGCCCTTTGTGGTTCCCCCTCACGCATCCAGCTCCGCTTGGACTGGATGTGATGTAATAGGTGTAGTTGCCGCTACACCTATACGCTTTTCCCGATATCTTTGCTCCTGGGAGCTCTGGAGTTGTGGATAATGTGGGCTCAGCCTCTGAGGGGGCCCAGCTCATAGATTCAGGTCTCTCGACCGAGGTCGTGGAGACCATACTCCAGTCTAGAGCTCCCTCCACGAGAAGGCTAAATATGCTGTTCTCTGCCTGGTGCAGAGAACCCCTTCTGAATCTTGTTTCTGCCCCGTTGGTACAGTACTTGATTTCTGTATGAATGTTTCTTTGCTGGGTTATCTCTGAGGAGAGATCCTTAATTTCGTCTTCTCTGTGGAACATGAGGCTGAGGCCTGCACGTACTTGGATTTGCACCTGCTATGGTGATAGTATTTCTTCACCCCAGGTCGGGTTGTATTTCTAGGTCCCTACTAAATGTGCGGGTCATTTGTGCAGCAGGCCTTCTGTCCTCCACCTTTAATACCCCAGATCAGGAAAAACTTAATCTGTTACGCCCTGTCCGGGCTTTGGATGCGTATGTCCACAGAGCTGCTCAGTGGCGTATATCAGAACAATTATTTGTCTGCTTCGGGTCACCTAAGATAGGTTGCCCGGCATCTAAACAGATGATGAGCAAGTGGGTAGTTGATGCTATCTCACTTGCTTATGAAGCGGCCGGACAGCCTTCACCTATGGCTGTTCAGGCCCATTCTACAGGAGTATGGCTGCCTCTAGGCTTTAATTTCGGGTGTTCCCTTTCAGGACATTTGTAATGCGGCAGGCTGGTCCTCACCACATACATTGTCAGATTTTATGACTTACACCTCTCCACTCCTGGGGCTAGGTTGCTTGCTTCTTAGTGTGCGCAAGGATTTCACACAGAACGGGCATTTGTCTTTATGGCGTAGTGGGTATAGGGTTCCCACCGCGTCTCAACGCAGCTTGAGTTCCCTTGAAAGGGAACGTCTCAGGTTACGTATGTAACCCTGGTTCCCTGAGAGGGAACGAGACGCTGCGTTCTCCTGCCATACTTCCTGCATGCCCTGATCGACTTGCTTCAGGCTTTTTCAGAAGCTGTCGCGGTCTGTTTTCATGTGTGCTTTATAGCTTCCTGGTCTATGACGTCACCCGCCTATGACGTCTCGCTCTTCCATTGGACTTATTATACACCTGCTTCACGACGCAATCACGCAGAGCGTTCCCACCGCGTCTCAACGCAGCGTCTCGTTCCCTCTCAGGTAACCAGGGTTACATACGTAACCTGAGACGTTTTTCAACCTTCATAATATATTTCCAAGACCCTTGAGATGGTACATCGACTTACAATAAATTGAATGACAGGCCTGGCATAGCCTGCCAGTGTCTGTATCGCTTTTAATGGCACTATGTAACTTCGGGTTCCCTTTCAGTCGATAACGTCGGACATAGTCGACGTCGACTGAATGGGGATCACGCCAGGTAGCCTATCATCTTCGAGTACTATTGAACGAGCCAATGTAATTGGCGTGCGTGATTCGCATCACACACACTCCGCCTCCACGGCGCGGGTATAAATACGGAAGTAGATGTACTCACTAGTTGCCTTTTGCTTCGGAGCCGATCGTCTGATGTCTCTGAGAGTGCTGTTGTTTAAACGAACGAGTGTGTCGGTGTTCTTCAAGAAGACTCTCCCAGTGCTGGTGTTCTACAGCGCGAGTGCAGCGGTGATCACAAGCTTTGAGCTCTCAACTGCTGTTTTAACAGCAACAAATTCTAAATGTTTGTGTGTGTTGACGGCTGGTTAGAGGGCGGAAAAGTGAGTGCTTCACTGTTTCAGTTCTCTGTTCAGTGTTGCCGCGGTCATTCCCCTGTGTGCTCCGGCACTGGTGACGGTCATTTTTTCTGAAAGAGCAACAGGGGTGCGTTTGCGTCTTTTTCAAGATGTCATTCCACCTATGCGTTTCTGGATGCGATCGTTCCTTTTTCCTCTCTGACGCTCACAATTGTTGCAACACGTGTTTGAGCTGTATGTTTGTATGTATATATATATATATATATATGTATGCATATGTGCTTATATATTCAGCATGCTGAGGCAGCTTTTGTGGACGGCTCATGTTCTCACTGCGGGAATATGACTGTCGCGGTTTTGAGATTTGCGAGTCCCCATTACCATGCCCCACCCCCGGGTGTCGTGTGGTATGGGTGATCGGAGGATAGTGATGGACGCCCGGTAACCATTCCCTGTGGGCTCCTCACTCCTCCATCACCTTGCAGCCGATGGGATTCCTGTTGAGCATGCTGGTCCCTCTGTAATGGACCGATCAGCTGTTTCAATGGGGGTTCCCCCAGAGGATAAGATGTTGATAGCAGCATCGGAGGGTGAGCTGGCCTCTGGAGATGACGACTCGGCTGTGTTGTCTCCCTCTGGGAGTGTAACATTGCCCGAGCCAGATCCAGAAATGTCAGCTATGCTGAAACGGGCCGCCGAGGCTGCCGGGCTCGAGTGGAAACTCCGTGTTTCCGTTCAGTCTCGGTTGGAGGATTAGTATCTTGGGGTGGGCCGCGCTGGTTCTCAGCTCACTGCCCCAGTGCTTTTCTTTTCTGAAATGCATGGAGAGCTTATCAGGTGGTGAACGGCATCTTTCTCTGTCAGAAACTGCCTGAATAGCTTTTCCCCCTCACTACCCTAGATGGAGGAATGGTGAAGGATTGCGAGGTGTCCCTCCATTGGGGCGGTCTGTCATGACACAGGTGCACCTGTATCTGGCGGCCACTGCCTTTTGGGGGGATCCTCGTCTCCCCCTAAGGCCCGTGAATTCTTGTCCATTCCGACGGGCAGAGTTTACAAAGACTCTGGGCAAACCGCTTCCTCTTGCGTGCCATGGTCCTGCTACTGGTCTGTCAGGCCAGGGTACCCATGGCATGCACAAGGGTAGCCCAGACATACGTGACCCGTCACAGAAACCAGGGACACAGGTCGGCAGCACAACTTTCGAGCAAAATGAGAAAGAAGAGTTTTTTTTTCAAAATAGGTGAATTTCAATTTTTTGCAGAATCTGTTAATTGAAATCACGAAGAAGCCTCTCCATGTTTGAGATAGCAGTATTGGTATATTTAAAAGCTTACATTTTGAGGTTGAAATCGGCTTGTTTTCGGAGATTCTGGCATGCAGTAGGGGCGTGGCGTGTCATTGTCTGTGTGTATATCCATACTGAATAACCCGGCGCTTTTGCCCCCGCCCTCCAAGTGAACCGCATGGCTACTTATTATGCTGTGCTCTGGCCGGCTCTATCTGATATCAAAATTCAATGAAGATGGATGCCGCAAAGATTGTCGCAGACGAAATGAACCGTGGCAGTTACACCGAAAATGTTTTCGCCGCACTTCGTGTGCTCGGGAAACTGAACCGGAGGTATGGGTGCGGCGCGCGCGCCCTCAGTGCTTGAATATGGCGGCTCGGCTCGCTGACAGCGGTGGCTGGCTGTTTCATATCTGACGTCCCGATTGCTTTGAATGGGGAACGTTTTTTGAACAGGGAACAGAGTTAATGGACTGGCAACATTCTCCATAGAACATGAACTGGCACAGAGAATCGAAATAGAGGATGCAGTTAAGACCTTTGCTGCGATGAAGGCCCGCCGTGCGCGTTTCTGAAATGTAAGTTAAGCTTCATTTGCTCTTTAGTCGTTATTTAAGATGCTGAACCTGCTGATGATATAATGTGCTTGCGGACATTTCATTTGTGTGTGTATACGCACCTAAGAAAGTGGTGTAAAGAGATTTGCAACAGTAATTTGAGGAGGTGAAATGTGATTATTTGGAAAATTCCTGTCATGTCTGCTTAAAGAAAAATGCCAGCAGGCATTTGCCTCCTGCATAAACTTTAATATTGTTGACATTTTGGGCACACGAGCATTGCGCACTATTTGCGTTATATGTAGGCCTAAGGCTTATTGGTCTTTGTGTGTTGTTGCTGGTTTTGCGTTATATGTATATGGCATATTGGTCTTTGTGTGTTGTTGCTGGTTTTGCGTTATATGTATATGGCATATTGGTCTTTGTGTGTTGTTGCTGGTTTTGCGTTACATGTAGGCTATATGGCATATTGGTCTTTGTGTGTTGTTGCTGGTACGTTGGAAATAGAGGGGCAGCACAATTGTTTTTCGAATAGTGCGGCAGAAGTGCACTCATTCGAAGTGGAAAAAAAGCTGTAAAGCACAGGGGGGAGCTTTACAGGGGGTATGGCTTATCTAAATGAAATGTAAATGAGCCCTATTGTCACTCCCAGCAGCAGAGACAGATGAGAACTGCACAATCTTTAGAGGTCGTTTTCTCATCTTTGAGCTTTTTTAAGTGCCTAGCTTCAAATGGCCACAACTTCTCCAAATATTATCAGATTTCCACATGTTACACATTGTTGGAAAGCTTGGAGATTACACTTTCAGAATCTATGAATAACTCAAAATGCCCCAGAACCGACTTGTGTCTCTAGTTTCCGTGACCGGTCACATATATGGCGGATGCGGACAAGGTTCGGTTCCTGGTCTCCCCAATTTCGCAGGTTGTGCTGGTCGGCGACGCGGCGGAGAACTGCATCCAGCCTCTGCCGTTCAAGCGCAGACGGAGGTCATCCGGCACATCCTGCCTCGGCAGCCAGCTGCTGCCTCCACCCACCGCCGGTGGCAGCTCCTCCGCCTCGGCCGCCGCTCCTGCTTGGCCTCCGCAGCAGCCTCCACCCAGGCCTCAGCATGGAGCCGGCCGTAGTAGAGACGCCCAGCCCACTCCAGGCACTGCCAAGCCAGGTGGCAAGCGACAGCGAAAGCATTCCGGAGCGGGCCGTCCAGGGATGGATGAGATGCTCTTGGAGTTGGCACGATCACTCCCTCCCCCCGGGTGAGGGCCAGGTGGAGTCTTTGTTTGTGTGTGTGTGTGTCTGTTCCGCCGCTGCCCCCCCCCCCCCCAAAAAAAAAGCGGAGCGAGCGGTACCCACACTTCAAAGAGAGAGCAAATTCATCTGTTCCTGGGTCCCAAGAGGGCCAGTCTGGCGAGTGTGAAGGATTTGATATAGCTGCTCCTCCAACCGGTACGAAGGCCAGTTGTAAACTCGTTCTTCGTGCTACTAGGTGGTGGGTCGCGACCATCTTGGCCCAAGATTGGTCTGCAGCATCTGACCTGAAAGACATGTGCTTCAGATCTCTACCTTCCGCACCGCAGGCCATCCTGTGTGTTGCGTGTGAGGGTTGAAGTATCAGTACAGAGTCCTTCCCTTTGAGTGCTCCAGAGCCCGTTGGGTCTTCAGGTCAACTGGGAGAGAGTAATCTCTTTTTCAGTTTTAGAGATGGACTCGGTTTAACACGTCCCTCAAATGAGAGTGTGTTCAGCTGGTGTTGAAGTGAGAAAGGGTCCTACTGAAAGAACTTTCAGAGGCTCCTGGGGCATATGGTAGATGCAGCCATTGGCTTCCTCCATATATGACTGCTTCAGCGCTAGCTTCATGATCAAGTCCCGAGGTGACCGTGGCAGAGCAGCTCACCCTGTTTGACTATAGTCATCCCGGTCTGCTGCCAAACCCTCTTCAACTGAGGGGCCATGTATAAAGGGCGTTTTTTAACGTGGGCCTAGGCGACCCTCGACTACACGGGCATTCATGCACCGTTGCGCAAGCTTCCCTTGCATGTCACAACTCACCCGTCACCTCCTCCTTGTAGTCAGAAGCTTCTGAGGACGCTTTGTTCCACTCTTCCCACTTCACTCAACCGTGCCACCAACGAGCCTCACGACAGTTACAGCCAAGGTGAGTGGAGTCTCCATCCCCTGGGGCCCAGCTGAGTCATGACCACTCCGGGGCTGCTCAGTTGCCTCTCCGGTTTCGTCTCCCTGCCAGTTATTTCTGTCCGAGCGGACAACCCCTGGACAGACACTGGCTCTCAGCTGGCCCGGGGGCCCGCAAAAATGCGTTTCCCCAGTGAGCCTCCTAAAAGCGACTACGACTCATGGTCGCTTGGCGCCTGCTCAAGTCAGTGAATTCATCACACTTCATGTTGAGCAGAAATGCTCCTGAAAATCAGTGAAGTTCCTCGCACTCAGGTGTTGAGCAGCAATGCTCCCGTAGCTCAGTGAATTCATCGCACTCAGGTGTTGAGCAGCAGTGCTCCTGAAGCTCAGTAAATTCTTTCACACCCAGTGTTGAGCAGAAATGCTCCTGTAGCTCAGTGAAGTTCTTCGCACTCAAGTGTTGAGCAGAAATGCTCCTCTAACTCAGTGAATTTATCACACGCAAGTGTTGAGCAGAAATGCTACTGAAGTTCAGTGAATTTATCCCACTCAAGTGCTGAGCAGAAATGCTCCTGAAGCTCAGTGATCTTCACATGTTGTGTTGAGCAGTGCTCCTGTTTTTTTTGCGCCCATCACGTGCACCTATGGTGCCAAGTCAGGAGGGAGCAGGTCTTCATAGTTGCCCCTTATTGGCCCAACCAGACCTGGTTCCCATCGACAGCCATCCTGACTTCCCCTGAACACTTTTTCAGGGATGGGGCATGATGGCACCCGCGTTCTACCCCTGGAGATTCCGGGCGGTCTTACGTCTGAACGCGGAGGTTCAGGTGGCTATCACATGTGATAGTTACCATCACTTCTGCGAGCACCCCCTAGAAATGGGTAGCTTGCTTACGCCTTTAGAAGTGGAACTTAGTCGTTGAGTGTGTCCTCTCTCCAGAGGAGGTCCTGAAAGCTTTCGATCATTTCAGTGCTCTCTTTCCTGCAAGATGGGTTGGAGAAGGCTGTTCTCCTTCAACCTCAAAATGATGTTGCCTCGGTGTTTAAACAACGCTCATCGTAATGCAGAAGTATGGAGTAGCACGTCCTGATCGTCAGGTTCCTGAGGAGCAAGGTAATGTAAATCCTTGCGTCCCTCTTTATCCTCTTGGGCCTTATCTCTGGTGCAACTGCACTGCAGAGGCCGCCCCTGAGCCACTGCAGGCAGTGAGTGGGGGGTAGAGGGTAGGGACTTGCTTGCTTTCGGTCAACGTATTGTGCCTGGAGTTCGGGCCGGCTAGATTCTAGAGTTGGGGGCTGGACGACACTTAGTTGAACCGCTGCTTCCCGTGGGCTCCCTTCTCATGAAGCCAGTTTCTCCGTGAGCCCGGTTCAAGTGTCGGCTTGCTGTGCTATTGCCCTCCTATGAACTGGATACGTGCGCCTTTCTACTCCAGTTGAGTTCCCTTAAATTTGAACCCTGTTGAGTTCCTCCACACCCCTCCGACGTCGGACGTGCGGAACGTCTGGTGTTAGGCCTACCACTTGAAAGCAGTATGGAACCTGTGTTAGGCTGGGTACATATGTTGCGGTCCCTACGGCGACCCCATATGTGTATTCTTCCACGATACGGCTCCCTGCGGCGAGCCCGTGTCTTCCCGGTGAGTCTCCCCCCGTTGTAGGCTGGAGCCACCCCAGTGACATTCCATATGTCATACTGCCGGTCATCCGCCAAGTTCATATGTGTATTCTCCATATTACCTCCCTTCGGGTAGGATGTGGCTTCCGCAGCGTCCCTTCCTTCCAATGTACGGGAACGCTTTCCCAGTGGTCCTGTAGGAACAGCAGTGACTTCCCTGGCCTAAGCCCTGTCCTTCTTTGCCTTAATTGCGGGGGCATCAGGAGGCTTTTGTCTAGGCACTGGAAGGTGGCAGCTTTAGTGGCATTTTCAAAGGTTATCCCCATTCAGTCGACGTCGACTACGTCCGACGTTATCGACTGAAAGGGAACGTCCTGGTTGCGTATGCCAACCCACCGTTCCCTGAAGGAGGGGACGGAGGACGTAGTCCCCTTGCCACTACCGCTGGACCACCGCTGACTCCGGGTTACGCTCGGCTCCTCAGCGAAAAAGCAACTAGTGCGTGCATCCACTTCCCTATTTATACCCGCGCCGCGGGGGCGGAGTGTGTGTGATGCGAATCACACACACCAATTACATTGGCTCGTTCAATAGTACTCAAAGATGATAGGCTCCCTGGCGTTATCCCCATTCAGTCAACGTCGACTACGTCCTCCGTTCCCTCCTTCAGGGAATGGTGGGTTGCATACGCAACCAGGACGTTTCGGGTAGGAACCCAAGCAAAAAAAAAAAACTACAAAATTCGACTGCTTGACGGCATACGTCACTTCCCCCACCACCCCCAACTTCCTCAAATTCTGACGCGAGAATGTACGAAATGTACCCCCAACTGGCGTTTGACACCCATGTTGTTGTCATGGCCGAAGCAGCAAGTAAAAGGAAGAAGGCAAAGGTTTTGTCAGAGGAGACTAAAAAAGAAAAAGGGAGAGTGACCAATTAAAAGGCCGAACGAGGATCAATATTGGAGGGAGAGCAAGACAGTTTGAAGACGGTGAGAGTGTGCGTGCGCGCGACCGGCTCTCTCTCTCTCTCTCTATGCTTGATCTTTCAGTAACATGCACCCTATCACAAGTGCAACAGTCAGTCATCCATAAAGTGTTTATAAAATTATAAATAAATCAGGGAGTCAGGTAGTTAGGGAGCTGACTACCGCGCAAAATGTAAAAGGCTGAATAACATGGCCTGGCCATGTTACGGAATCTATCTGGTCCTCCATTTATCTTCATGAATCAAGTATTGCTAGTAGAGTACCGAATTATCAATCTGATAATTAGTAACGTTAAACACTAACATGCTAGTTTATGATGGTTGTAATAAATAATCTTTCAGGATAACTATCCTAATGTCGGCAGGCTGGTAGTCATGTTTGTTTATTTATTTTTCTGGTGAAAGTGTCTTAACTCAGTCTATAATGCAAATCGATTTTCAAATTAGCAGATTCATCTATGGTAGCTTGATATTATAATATTGACGATATATGGCTATTACCTACCACACAAACATTTAATTGAATTAGAATATCCATTATGTAAAACAGTAGCCACTACTATACAGTATAGGCTACTATAATGACCCTGTCTTGTAAACGTGAGCTACTCGATCTTTTGACGTCTGAAACAAAATAAAACCCATGAAATTATATTCATATGACATGCTGAAATATATGCCAATGTACCTGAGATGAAGACATTTCACACGCAACGGTGGCAGTCTGCCAAAGACGTGAGAACTCAAGACGGCATCGGCTTGTCAACAAATGCACGTGTATACCCTGGTGTAACCATGACAGATTTTACGACAGTAGTAGAAGACAATACTGACAATACCCAACTGTAGGGGGACCCCGAGAGCAAAAAAACGCAAAAACGACATACTGCTGCTTTAAGTAAATTCGACTTAAATTACACAAATGTACTTTAAAAATTAGTTGAATCTTGTTTAACTTATAAAAAAAAGTTGAAAATGTCTTAACTTATTTTGATGAGTTAAAGCAATGTAAAAACATGTTGTAGTGTAATAGTACAAAAAACATGTAATAGTACAAAATATAATGAAATTAAATAATAATAAACTTCATCCAATTTTTATCAACACTTGAATGTGGGAAGTTCTATTTAAAAAAAACTGTGAAAATAGTGTTTTTGTCAAAGACTGCGTCTGGATGGGTTCTGTCAATGGCAGGGAAGTGTTGTGTCATAAATTCCATCAATGATGGGGAAAGAGTTAATTTAACTAATTATATTCACATTAGATAACGGCTGTCAGTCAAACTGGTCAATAAGCCATTTAAAATAGCAATGCAACATTTAAATGTGTCTTTTTATTTACAACACAGAATAAAGCCTTAGCCTCATGCAGTGGCGGGCACAGACCTCCACAGGGGCAGGGGCTGAAGGACCAAAAAGGGCAAAAAAAAAAGAAAAAATGAAAAATTACGATTTCCTTGTTGTTGTTTTTTTCTTTTTATCCTTTATTTCCTTGGCATTCTATAACAAGATTGTGGCGAGCAGGACCAGGCTGAGGGATGTGAGAGACAGCGCACCGGTCTCGCATCTCTCATGACGAGCGGAAGCATAAAAGGAGGAGCGACGATGCTAAAGATCGAGAGAGGAACAGGCCAGATTTTATGTTGTGTTTTGTTCCTGTTTTGTGTAGCCAGCAGTTGTCTACAAGGGGGTGCTGGCGGATCCTTTTGTTTTTGTATTTGTTTTATTTTATTATTAAAATTGTTAAATGTTCGCCGGTTCCCGCCTCCTTCTTCCCTGAATCTTAAGCATTGCTACAAAGATGTTGATACAATTAGAATGCATAACACATCAAACGAAAATAGGCAAATTATTATTATATTACTAAATATTATTTAGAACCCAACTTGGTTACACTTTATTTCGATAGTCACTTTAGACATTCTACTAACTATAAATAACTTTTCAACTACATGTCAACTAACTGTCATTAGAGTATTATTAGGCTGTAGTAGACTGTAAGTAGACTGTTAGGTTAGGGTTAGGTGTTAGGGTTCAGGTTAGGAGTTGACTT
The DNA here is from genome assembly GCF_051911475.1 of Siphateles boraxobius. Classification (NCBI taxonomy): domain Eukaryota; kingdom Metazoa; phylum Chordata; class Actinopteri; order Cypriniformes; family Leuciscidae; genus Siphateles; species Siphateles boraxobius. The sequence goes on from NW_027509197.1 coordinate 28,203,571, forward strand.
GTAGTTGCTAAGTTACTTATAGTCAGTAGAAAATCTGGTGGGGGACCAACAAAATAAAGTGTTAGCAGATATTAAGCAGACAGTCTACTAATACTCTAATGACAGTTAGTTGACATGTAGCTGCAAAGTTACTTATAGTTAGTAGAATGTCTAAAGTGGACTATCGAAATAAAGTGTTACCCACAACTTTTATTAATTTTGAAGCGTACGAACAACCCCACGGTTGCATGACTTTAACGTCACCATCACTAATCTTCCGACAACTCTTTCAGGGTACTTTGACATGACAACGATGTAATAAAAACAGATGTTTTCGCAAACAGAAAAAAGAAGATGCTGCTGGCGAACAGCGGTCTTTCGAATCGGCTTTGGCCTCTACTCTGGATGACTTGGAGTTAAGAGAACGTCACTTAAGTCATTCTTAAAAAAGGAAGCTGTGTTTGGAGTTTTGACGACCGGATACGGCAAAAGTTTAATATATCAACTAGCTCCGCTGGTGGAAAAACGCATGGGACTCACTCAGCCACAACCGTTCGTTGTTCTGATTGGTTGTAGCGCTGTCCTATTGCGTGCAGAGGGAATTTGAAAGAATACCGTTTATCCCGCACCTCGAATTGAGGTATGCCAATTGTGAGTTCCCAGACCTAACATCTTGATGTAGGTCTGGCTTGCCAGGCTACACTCCTATAGACTGAACACGTAATAGGCCTACACGTGCGCATAACGTCACAGTTTTCAAAATCTTGCACTTTGAAACCCGTTTTCAAAAGTTTACATTTTCAGGGCCCCAAAATGCCATTGTCATGTAAATGAACCGCCAAAACGTTTTAGTTGAAAACAGTGTCATGTAAACAGCCCCTCAGTCTTTTTTTAAAAACATTTTCCCTGAAAGTTAAAGTTAGAAATGTTTTCAAGAGCACGATTAACACAACGAGGCTGTGTAAGCCAATTAGTGAGTAGATGAGTTTACCTGTTTGGATAATGACATTTAATGTCCATGACAATCTCTGTAGCCTTTTTTAGCAACTTGTTAGCAACCGCCTTTTTCAAGACAAGTGAAAGCTTTAAAAAAATCACAAGAGAGTATTACTGATGTATTTTATAAGAAACGGTGACAATATCTTGAGCTTGTGCTTGCCACAGACCAAATTTCAAGCATTTAACCAAAAACCCATTAAAAAAAACATTCAAAAAACCCATTGACTTCAAGACAGTAGAACCAAAAGTGCTAAAATGCTAACTCTTCTGTTTCTGGGTTTTGGCCAATAAAATGAAGTCATCCCTGCACCATTCTATTGATTTAGTGAATTTACTCAACCAGATTCTCTTCAAATTGTTGTATCATCATGTACTTTACAAAACAAAACAGTGAGAATCAAGAAGGTAATTATGAGGAATTCATGTTTAGTTTTGTTGATGTTGTAAATTGTATATATATTATATGCATATAGTGTTAGCTATCATGAAATCAGTACCACTTTACAATAAGGTTTCATTAGTTAAATTTGTTAACATGAACTAATGATGAACTGAACTTCTACAGCATTTATTAATCTTAGTTAATATTAATTTCATTATTTACTAAAACATAATTAAAATCAAAAGTTGTATTTGTTAACATTAGTTAATGCACTGACTGTGACATAACATGAACAAACAATTAACATGTGTATTATTATTAACTAAGATTAACAAATACAATAACAATTGTGTTGCTCATGTTTAGTTCGTGTTAGTTAATACATGAATAATAAACAAATTAACCTTATTGTAAAGTGTTATGAAATCAAAGATATACATTCCTTACAATTTAGAGTTGGACATGGACTTAAGATTTCATTAAACTAGATGTATTTCCCCAAGCTAATAACACTTGCCTTGGATAAAAACGAATGACATTGTCAGACTCAGAATGCGGCTGAAATCGAGTTATACTTTCATTTTAGTTGAGCATAACTCGCATATTGCCGCAACTTTTACAGTAGCATGGTAGGATAAATGTAACTTTTCCATATTAGCTAAACGTTGCCTGCCGCTCCTGTAGTGTGAGACTCGCGGTGAACTGCTGCACATAGCGCTGCAAAGGAAACTCCGCCTACCACTTCATCTCCGCCAAATGCTTCCGCCCAAAAAAAAAAATGATATAATATTTTTTGTATTATTATTAACCACCCAGAACACCCTTGCAACTGCCTAGAAACCACCCAGAATGCCATAGCAACCACCCAGAATACCCTAGCAACACCATAGCAACCACCCAGAACACCCTAGCAACCGCTTAGCAACCACCCAGAACACCCTGGCAATGCCCTAGCAACCACCTGAACAACATGAATAAGCCATATCTCAGCACCAGAATATCGTGCAGACATGTTTGTTGGCTCGTATGCAAGCATGTACCACACTCTAGCAACCGAGTGGCGAGTTTTGCCACTGCAAGCACCACTCACATTTTCTTCAAGAAACGAACATCCTAGTTTATTAAACTATTTATAATAATTATTATTATTATTATTTACAATTATTAGTGAGGGGCACAATACATTTTGAGACAAAAGGGGTAGGGGCTTAAGCCCCCTGTTACAACAGACTATTGTATTTCACATCAGTAGCAGGACCATGGAGTGCACTGGATGGAGTGATAATCTCTAGGCAGAGTAATTCATGCTCAAAAAAGCTGGTGCCTCCTACACCCCCCAATTTTCTCCCTACTCAGTGGAAGGCAGAGTGAACAGGCAACAAAAACTGCTGCCATAGTTATATAGTGAATTCCCGGTTGGTGTAGATTAACATTATGATTTTCCCAATTGCCAAATGTCACCAAACAGAGGATGAGATGCCCATTACGAATGAAAACTGAATTGTCATTCTTCACAACACTTCATCTCGTTCCATTCTTCACAACTCTTCATTCTTCTCAGGGCTAGTTTGCAGAAGGGCATAAGTATTTTAGGCTTTATGATTTTCTGATATTTCACTATGTTTCCTTTATTGATCTCATATGACTTGTGAAACAGTTTTGTAGAAATCTGCTCAAGGGGAGGGTTTGAAACTGTTTCACAGATGATGGCAGATTTGAAGTTCTGCTTATTCTTGCAGAGTTCTTCAGGTTGTGCCAGTCGGTTATGACAGAATCCTAAGGCACTGCTATTAGAAGCCTGGTTGGAAGCCCATGGCATTGCTCCTGGCACTGTAGAAAGTGTGAGTGAGGGGGCGAATCCTGATTCAGAATTATATCTGTAATTTCAGAAGTGTGGTACGTGGATGCTGAGTCAAATCTCTCTATGGAGTGTTTTTCCTTTCATTGAACACTTCATAAATACACATATAAATACACATAATATGTCTAATGCTCATTGACCTAATCAGACTAGAGCATTAATTCAAGGGATATGTTTACATGCTCTAATTTCCCATAATCGGAATAAATCCAATCCGGTTTAAGATTCTGAAAGTTCTGTTTATATGAACCCTAAATTTTGCAATCTAATTCACATAGTCCCTTTTCTTGGTGGTAAACAATATTCTGCATCCACCTGATTCTTTGCAATCTAATATGTATTCCACTGACTTATGTGATCGTTTTTTGACTTTTTTTGCATCTAAGGTTGAAAATGTACATCAGCAATTACTTACTGGTAATCTTCACAGTGACCCCTGTCAATCTACCACTCACACACCTCCCCACTCTGTTTTTTCTAACTTTACACTACCTACTACTTCAGAGATAGTGGGTCTGATAGGTAAATCTAAGTCTTCGACTTGTCAATTAGACCCTCTGCCTACTCCTTTAGTGAAAGCTTGTTTACCAGCCCTGTCCTCATTGATTACTAAAATCGTTCATGCTTCGCTTGTTTCTGGTTCTGTACCTTCATATCTTAAATCTGCTATTATTACTCCCATACTTAAGAAACCAGGGGTTGATCCACTTAATTTTGATAATTTTCGTCCAGTTTCAAATTTACCGATTATTTCTAAGATAGTGGAAAAATGTATTGCAGTGCAAATTCATGAACATCTTTCTAATAATAACTTGTATGAACAATTTCAATCTGGCTTTCGTCCCCACCATAGCACTGAGACTGCTCTTGTCAGAATAACCAGTGATCTACTGTTGGCAGCTGACTCTGGGCTTTTATCCATACTTGTCCTTCTAGACTTGAGCGCTGCCTTTGATACTGTCTCACATAAGATACTTCTTGACAGATTAGCTTCTATTGGTATTACTGGCACTGCTTTGTCTTGGTTTAGGTCATATCTATCTGGACGCAATCAGCGTATTCAATTAAAAGGTTTTCGATCAAGAACATCTACAGTCACCACTGGTGTTCCCCAGGGTTCTGTCTTGGGCCCGCTTCTTTTTATTATCTATATGCTCCCTCTTGGTTATATTTTAAGGAAATACGGGATTCATTTTCACTGTTATGCGGATGACACCCAACTTTACCTGTCTGCCAAATCCACCGGTTCTTTTCCACCACCATCTTTATCCAGCTGTTTAGCTGAAATCAAAGATTGGCTTTCAGCCAACTTCTTGAAGGTAAATAGCAACAAAACTGAGGCTTTGCTTGTTGGGACTAGATCTGTTTTGTCTAAAACTAATTGTCTATCTTTGTACATTGACAATACTGCAATCGGTCCTTCTTCACAGGTTAAAAGTTTGGGTGTCATCATGGATAGCACACTCTCCTTTGAAGCTCAAATTAATAATATCATGCAGATTGCATACTTCCACTTGCGTAATATTAACCGTCTCCGTCCCTTTCTTTCAAATAATAATACTGCAGTTCTCATTCACGTACTGGTCACTTCACGTATAGACTATTGTAATGCTCTTCTCACAGGTGTTCCCTCCAAATTGCTACATAAGCTTCAGTTGGTTCAGAATTCTGCAGCTCGTGTTCTATCTAGAACACCTTATACTGAGCACATTTCGCCAGTTCTTCAGCAATTGCACTGGCTTCCAGTAAAGTATAGAGTTGAATTCAGGATCCTGCTACTCACTTATAAGGCACTCCATAATCTTGCACCCTATTACCTTTCACAACTTCTCCATGTTTACACTCCTTCACGGGCTCTCAGATCTTCATCTTCAATATCTCTTGTGGTACCTCGGATTCGACTTACTACCATGGGTGCCAGATCTTTTAGTTATGCTGCTCCCCGCCTATGGAACTCTCTTCCCCTTGATGTTCGCAATAGCGACTGCTTGTTGACTTTTAAAACGCGTCTTAAGACATATCTTTTTATACAAGGTTTTTTATAAGATGTTGTATTGAGTTTTTAATGCACCTTATTTGTATGTGGCTTGTTTGTTGTGTGTATTGTCTTATGCAGTGACCTGTTTATTGCTTGTAAGGTGACCTTGGGTGTTATGAAAGGCGCCATTAAATAAAATGCATTATTATTATTATTATTATTACATATTCGTTTACATATGCATTACATGTATTCCAAAGAAAACTTCAACTTTTTGACATTTCTATCTGACAAACTTATATTTAGTAAATATACCCCCCGTTTCACAGACAAGGCTTAAACCTAGTCCAAGACTAAAATGCATCTTTGAGCTGTTTTAACTGAAAGCAACTTGCACTGACATATCTTAAAATATATCAGTGCCATTGTTTTGTCTCAAGATGCACTTTTTTTTTTTTTTCTAAGGCACGTTTATAAAATCTACTCAAATGCCCTTGAACTAAGGCCTAATCCTGGCTTAATCTAAACCCGGTCTGTGACACCAAGCCATTCAGTCTTATCCACTGACCAGACATAAGACTTAAATAAACATACGCTCTTTGGTATGACATAAAATGAATGTAAGCATGCACATCATGACACTGTACATGTGCGCAAAGTGTTTTTGAATTTGGAAATAGTCAGATCCAAGCGTTTAAATCCTTTATTTGTCCCTTTTGATTGAATTATTTCAGGTCTACACCACCCATTCAATCCCATACAAATTTCAGTCGGATCGAGCTATTGGATCGATAGATGTGTTTACATGAAGGCTTTTCAGTCCTATTGAACCATCAATCATTATAAACTGATTAGTTTGGTGCATGTAAATGTATAGCTAATGATGTTTGCCGACATAGGTATTTGGAAAACCTTTCAAGAATGGCATATTTCTGAGGAAATCACAAGTTTGTGCAAGAAAGTTAGTCCCTCTAACTTCTCCAAAGGGTTCCAATCTATGGGGCCAGTCGGTAATGCAGATCATTTGTACATTACCGAAAGCATTTCTACGAGAAAGACTCGGAAGGCGAGATGATATGACAATGACATTTATTAATAAATAGACCAGAAAATGAAAACAAAGACATTGTATAGTAACGTTCTTTGGCGCAGGCCCCATCCGTATTTCACATTCGGAGGGTAGCGGACTCTGCATATCCTGCCTGAAGATGAAGGCAGGGGCGTAGCCGACCTCCGCGAACCATTTCAGCATAATGGCTTATTCAAGACTATACGGTTCTTAATAGAACTTTTAGGCCTATTACATGTATATAAGCTTTAAAGGGGCATTCGGCAACTATTTCAACTTAAAGGGATAGTTCACCCAAAAATTAAAATTCTGTCAGTATTTACTCACCATCATGTTGTTCCAACCCTGTAAGACCTTCGTTCATCTTCAGAATACGAATTAAGATATTTTTGATGAAATCTGAGAGCTGGATCACTCATCCATACTAATCCAAAAGGATTGAAACTTGCCGGCCTCGAAAAGTTATTAAAGACATTGTTAAAATAGTCCAAGTGACTACAGTGACTCAATCTTAAGTTTATCAAGCGACGAGAATACATTTGTGCGCAAAAACAAACAAAAATAACGACTTTATTTCAACTCTTAATTTCCTTCTCTGTTGGCCTCTAGTCAGTTAACAGTGTAAAAGCGTAGAGCTACGTCGCACGTAGGCTCACTATTGGCCGACGCTGGTCATGTGGGTGATGCTCTTGACGTACAACAACAGAAGCTCTACGCTTTTACACTAGTGAACTGACACGAGGCCCACAGAGAAGGAAATAAATAGTTGAAATAAAGTCGTTATTTTTGTTTTTTTGCGCACAAAAAGTATTCTCGTCGTTTGATGAACTTAAGATTGAGCCACTATAGTCACTTGGACTATTTTAACAATGTCTGTTGTAAAGACTCAGGGGCGGATCTAATCCGTGGGGGATCTGCATATCATAATTAATAATTGGTAATTAATAATTATTCATACATGTTTGGATTAGATCAGTCTTACACATTAATAAATCTCCTGATAAGGGATATGTCATTTTACCTGCATGCATGCGTATCCTTGCAATTAACCACAAGTTGATTGTAATTAATTACAAGGACCACGTCCTGCGAAACAGGCAAAATTAATTAGCTCAATTGTCCGAATAATATTTGTGGGGATCCACAATATCATCCTACTTTATAGGATTTCAGGAAAAGCAATTCTGTGGCCACAAGAATTGGGTTTCCTGCCCTATAAACAAATACTCTTTAAAGTATCTTTAATTTGTAAGCTTGTAATTAAAGGTCTTTCACTTAAGGGACTTGAAAATGAGCAAAGAGCCAGTAAACAATCAACATGAATATAATGAATTTAATACAGCAGAACTCCTTATGTATTTACTTCGGTTACATGGGATATATGTATTTACAAACATAATAAACAAACAAAACACGATAAGGCATCGATGAACGAGAAATGCATAGAGTGTGGACAATGGAAACACGTGTGAGAGGGGAAGAGGGAGAGAGAGAGAGAGAGAGAGAGAGAGAGAGAGAGAGCATTGGCAACATTCACCCTGACAGTCCCCTGTCTATAACAACACGAAAAAATCATCTTAATGCTTCTTAGAAGCTCTATAAAAAGATATACTTAAGTTTCTGGGTCTCTCTGTGTCGCGGCATTCCTGCGCGGCCCTGTCTGGCCGCGTGCGTGAGCGGAGTCCTTTAGGAAGCGTCACTGGGTGCTGCTTGGCGCGCGTGTTGAACGGAGTTTCCAAGTCTTTGGGGTAACATTACCAAAGGAAAATAGTTCGGCTAAGTTCGTTTCACTTTGTGGAAGTGAACAGAGTCGACTACGGAAAACAAAACTTTGACTAACAAAGAAAAGAAATAAAGATCTCTACGGGGAAATCACGCGGAGTTAACGTTACATCTTTGCATGGCTGGTGAAGAAGCGTGTGTGCGTCTCTCGCCACGTGGTCACGTGCGCGTGTTTCTCCTTCAAAACGAGCGCTCGCTCGTTTAAAGGTCCCTTGTAGATGGATTTGCTGAAGAGATATGTCACGCGGTATTCTTTTCACATGTCGATTGGAATTAAACACGGAGACTTATCTAAGACTGAAAAACACAAACTAGACTAGAAACAAATAAAAGAAAGGCGAAGAGCTCGCCCTGAGGCGAGACGTTACATTATGACACGAGGACAAGAGGGTAAGAGAGGGATAAACTGGTATTCAGTCCTTTTGAAGACCTGACGTTTCCGCCTTCTTTTGGAAGAGGGTCCAATCAGGAGCTGTCCCTTTGGAGGGAGATTTTATGACCCTTTGTGTTATAACCAGGCATTTAAATCTCTAGTTTCATTGGGTGTTAAAGAGAAGAATCTTCACAATTGTTATAATACTAATGTGTCACAAAGTTTAGCAAAATGTAATGTCAATTAACAAATGGGGAATGAAGATTGAAGTTTATCGAGACCAAACTTGCCACAAATGGATTTGGTTAAACATTAGTTGGCAAAGTTTAAAACATTATCGCATTAGAGTTGTCGAGAAACATAGACCAAACCACAAAAAGGCAACTCATGAAATAGGGAACTTAGATACATTGTTCATACAATTATCAAGTGGATATATAATAGCATATATATATATATATATATATATATATATATATATATATATATATATATATATATATATATATATATATATATATATATATATATATATATATATATATATATATATATATATATATATAAATATATATATATATATATATATATATATATATATTTATATATATATATATATATATATATATGAATACAGGATTCATTTCTCCTCCTTGGTTAGAATTCAGAGAGAGCCACAGTTCTGTGAACATTCCTTTGGGTCGTAAACGCTGTTATCCAAGAACACCAGTGATGTTAGTTTTGGTCTCTTTTCACTCCAAAGATGGAAAACATAGTAAACTATATTTTACTGGATATTACTGTACGTATTCTGATTGATCACACCGAAAGCATTCTGGAGGTGTCCAGAACTATGTGTACAAGTTATGGGAATAGACAGTTATATTTAAAATGCATAATGAAGGTATTTATAATTCACTTTAAGCTACGATAAAATCATAGTCATTCCAATGTGACATGGGCAAATGGACACACATAAAAACACATCGAATACATCTGGTTAAATGTCTAAAAAGAGAAGTTTCTTTCTCTTTAGAATCACCTTCTTTGGGACATTCCAGTCAGTCATAAAAATGTCTCGTAACTGGACACCACGCTCTGCCTGAGCGGGCTTCACTTGTGGGGGATGCGTGTGTGGTTGTGTGTGTGTGTGTGTGTATGTTAATTTACATCCAGGCTTTTTGGGCCTGAAGGCAATGGGATTTTAGCTAGGATGTATTTCGTTATTCAGATTCACCCCTCGCCCAGTCCTTACAGTGAGGATATTGGAGAAAGGTTCTTGTGTGTGTGTGTTTGAATGTGCTCTGGTCTCCATTCTGGCTTGGCTCTGAGGAGATAACATCTTTGAGGCCTGACCCCCCTGCTGTGTGTCGTACACAAGTTCCTTCTCGTTGGAAAGGGGAGGCTTGGTTTTTACTCAGTTCGCCATGAAAGTGTCAATGAACGCCATTAGGGGCAGACTCTGTGGTGCCCAACCTGAGTTATGAACCAGAGTCAGAGAGGTTAAAAGCATTCTTACATGTATGAGTGCATGAGTCGTCCTGACACAGTCCAGATACCCTACACTGTAATAACTTTTCGGAGCCTGCAAGTTCAATCCCTCAAGAAGCCTATGGAGGAGTATGGAGGAGTGATCCAGCTCTCAGATTTCATCAAAAAGATCTTAATTCGTGTTCCGAAGATGAACGAAGGTCTTACAGGGTTAGAACAACATGAGGGTGAGTAAATACTGACAGAATTTTCATTTTTGGGTGAACTAACCCTTTAATAAAACCGTTTAGAAATCATTTTGATGGTTTAATAACCTGTTCTGGTGAGAATGGTGACTTTCCCTGCTCCACCCAAGGTTCCTAGGTGGAAAACCAACCTTGCAACATGGGGACTAATGTCCCAGTAAGTTGGAAACAGGAAGTCTTGTGAGAAGCGAGAACGAGCGAGAAACACAAACTGCTTAATGGCAATTCGACATAAACACACACGCCGCCCTCAATGTGTGTGATGTATTACCCCCCTCTGTAGACATAGCTCCACACGATAAAGTTGGCCGGCTCCGATAATAACAAATGCACATGAGCAGCGGTAGAAAGGGGGAGGAGGGTGCCGCAAGTGAGTTTTTTTACACCATTGTTGTGAAATATACTCTCACAGCTGTAGGGGGAGCTCGTTGAGAAAACATGTAACAACAAAAGTGAAAATCAGCGAAGAAATGGCTAGAGTTGCTACACTTTTTTTAGTGTAGCTAACATTAGATAGATATAATATAATATGTCAACAGCTAGCTAGCTAATAGTATTGGATATGTTTCTCTTTCTCACAAGTAATTTCTCACTAGGATTTCATGGTCAAGGTAACCATAGCCTAATATTCAAATATTGTGTCCAGTTATCTTTTAAAAAATATCAAATATTTTCTGTGGTTAAAATAAAATAAGACTTGCATCAAATATACAAAAGCAGCTGTGTTGAGTTGTGAAATGTGTGGCAGGTTAATAGTATTATGTAATACTATAGTAATAGTATTTATGCAGTAAATATGTTCCTACTTGCAAATATGTGCAAATATCAAAGGTTTCTATCCACCTTTTTCCTGGTTAGCGAATTTACCCATGATTCATAGCGGGTTTCAACTGGAAGCCGGTTGTTCTTTTCCGGTTCGGAGCTTTATGAAGATTAAGCGCCGCTTGCTCAGAACGCCGCAGTGATGTGCTGGTTAGAAAATATGTGAAATAAGTAGGGCTGCCCCTGCCCGTGCACGACTGAAGTTGGGTTGGAAGTTATGTATACTATATTGGAGAGAATGCTAAACCATAATGTGCATCTCAATGCACGCATAAGCTTGCCACAAAAAAAACCCCGGCAAAAGTAATGATTATGCATTAAACATTTGAATTGTTTATTAATAACTACTGTTTTCTGTAAGTGTCGACTGCAAAGATAAATTTGATGATACTGACTCGCCATCTTCGCAGTAGTGAACGCGCCTATAGAGAGAAATGCACACTTCATACGAATTAACCTATACATAAGCAGAGAGCAGCCCATTTCTGCTCGTTTTTAATTATTTTGTTTAAAAGTACACATTTCAAACTTTCTATGGATATACTTCTATGGATATACTTATGTATGTGAGGCAAGTAACTTATACGCTGAGTTTCGTTGATTAATAAGACGCGCTCCAGTTCACGCGCCCGCGCCTCCGTGTCCTGTATATCTACTATTTGTATATTACTATACTACTAATAGTAGTATATCTACAATTATTCCAGGCAATTTGTTGATAAGACATTGATAAAAATGAAGATACAATTTATAATAAACGAAATTCACTTTAAAGAAAGGCTTTCTACAAAACAAAACTTGATAAGTGGTCAAAATCATGTCTGAGCCATTCCAAATGTTTTCCGATATATTGGCCATCTTATGATCATATCTCATCTTATGTGGTTCCCTTTTCATATAATCAACATAGATTAAATAAATTTGAAAATAAAAAACATTATATTGTGAAACTTAAATATAAAACGTATGTTTAGTTTTTTTTTGTTTAACCTATATTTAAGGGTCACGCAGCTTCGCTTTGCTCATGTGCTCTGGTGTGTAGCCTATATCCTTTACATGCATGTGTGCGTGACGTGATGGAGGGGTGCGATTCTCGAATATTAATTGAATAATACCCAGCGATCTTCGAATATTATTTTTGCTTGAAATGCCCATCCCTACTGGTTTTTCGTTGGATGCTTCAGTTTTAGCGCAGCTAACCAAAAACGTCTACTCTCTGGTATTAAATGTAGCTGATACGAACCGGACATAGGCATTTTCTACTTTTTATCTTATGCTCAAAGCACCCAGTTTCTAAAAAGTTTTTTTTATCTTCTTTGAATTGTTAAAACAACCAACAACAGCACATGTAGAGCCTGAACTCATTCTCTCACTGCTAATACAGTACGAACCGGAAGTAGGCAACCGGAGTCGTCATCATGGCGGCGCCCTATGTTTAGAGCAGAATAAGGTGGATATGGGTCATTTTTGACCCATGTATGTAAAATTTATGTAGAAATACAAAAACTGTGTTTGTATGTAAAGTAAGGAAACATAAATATAAATATTTAATGAATATCTGGAATAACAAATGATAAAATACATATATTTTAAAGATTCAGTAAAGAAACACTCAGCCATGACTGATATAACATAGGACATGAATACGGGTCTTTTTAGACCCATGCATGTACAATTGATGTAGAAATACAAAAACTGTGTTTTTTTATAAAGTAAGAAAGGAAACATAAACATAATGCTTTGTGGAAATCAAAAACAAGATATTTAATGAATACCTGGAATAACAAATGATAAAATACATATATTTTAAAGATTCAGCAAAGAAAACACTCAGCCATGACTGAAATAACATAGGAAAAGAATACGGGTCTTTTTAGACCCATGTTGCACATTAAAAGGGTTGCGATACAAAAACTATTTTTATTCAAAAAGTAAGAAAGTAAAAATAAAAATAAGGATTTGTGATGATCAAAACAAGTTAATTGAGGAATACCTGGAATACTGAATGATGAAATTAATTTCTTGCAAAGATATAGAAAAATAAAACTCAGTCGGGTCTATTTAGACCCATGTTGTGCATCAAAGGTTAAATTACATTTAACTGACTTAAAAACTGACGTTTAAAATTACTTAACTTATTTTAATGAGTTGAATAATGTAAAAACATATGAATGTAAAAACATGTTGTCATGACTTATTGATCGTAATTTTTTTTACAGTGTTACAAAAGAAAATGTTTGTGTTCAGACAAATTAATTATAAGAAACTGGAGAGTTTATGTAACAAGGCTTTGTAAAACAGAAGAATATCAGTAGTCTACAGCTGTAGGTGATTTCATAAAGTAACCAAAGCTATATCTCGACCAATTCGTACTAATTTGTACGAGAGAGTAAAAGGTGGCTAATTAGTACGAATTAGTACTATCTCACTCGTACGAATTCCTACGATTTGTCTAAACCCCAGTGATGGATTTAGGGGTGGTGTCAGTGGTAGGTCATTTGTACGAATTCAATTCGTAAAATATGTAGTTTTAATGTAGTGCAGGGGTGGTGAGAAAATGCCACAGTTCCCTTTCAAGGGAACTCGAGCTGCGTTGAGACGCGGTGGGAACGCTCTGCGTGATTGCGTCGTGAAGCACGTGTATAATCAGTCCAATGGAAGAGCGAGACGTCATAGGCGGTGACGTCATAGACCAGGAAGCTATAAAGCACACCAGAAAACAGACCGCGACAGCTTCTGTTGCCTTCAGCAAGCGATCTGTGTATTCTGTCCTTGTCATATTTATTGTTGTCTGTCAAGTTGCAATATATATATATATATTATGGCAAAAGAGAGCAAGCAGCTTTTGTGTTGTTCCCTGCCCACGTTATATCACGGGTGGGGACACACACATCAGCTTTTTGTTACTATTTGGGAGTGGAGCATGCCACAGTCAGTTCTCGAGGGGGCTGACTGTGAGCATTGCGAGAAGCTGTCCGTGAGGACGCTCCGCTCCCGCCGGTTTCAAGTTTTCGGTTCGGTTCGCGCACCCCGCGCGGGTCCCGCTGTTGCCGATGCACGGCGGCGACTCGCATTTTGGGGTTCGCAAACGGATCTGACAGCGGGGGTTGGGACGGGCCCCGCCCTATCTCAGCTTTCACCTGGCAGATCCAGTGCTGGCGATTTCCAGTTCCGAGGAATTGGTATCGTTAGTGTTTTGTGTTTTGAACAAAACAAATAAAGATATTAAGAAAAGGCAGATGTTTGAGTTTTCAATAAATGAATAAATAAGTCAGCTCATAACTCTGTTGAATAAAGAGGAGCTTTAAAAGGAGGTTTATCTAGTGCTGTTGCTAGTTAAATATTTTCTGGCCAGCTGAACATTATGAGAGTGAAAATAAAAAGAGTTTATTAGATGAAATAAATCTAAAAACAGAAAAACTCTGTATCTCAGCCTCCTCGTCGGGGACTGCCGTTTTTTCCCTATCTCCACACCACACTGATGTGTCGAGATCGTGGAATAAGTCGGTTTCTATTTTATGTGTTTAATGCCCAACGTCTAACTATAGTAATGCTATGGGTATTAAGTATCATGGTATGACAGTGCCTCGGGTTAAAGAGACGCTTGATAGCTTTCTCTCTCCCGAGTCGGCGTCATCATTTTTAACCCCGACGTTACCCACCAGCCATCTAAATAAATTTTTTTATTAGACAACGCTGGTGGGTAAATTATAAAGACATGGATGAATGTGAGGTTGTCAGCACTGACGCTATTCGAGAATTGCGTCGTGCAAAAACAGATAAACTATTCTGGGGAGGGACGGTTTCGAGAAATCGTTTCTCCTCTGCGTCCTCTGGGTGGCGACTCTCTGAGGAGGGTCGCAGCACGGCCAGTTCGGTTGTTTTTCCTGCTGGTGGCCACAGAGTGATATATTTGTATATATATATATATATATATATATATATATATATATATACGTTTTTCTGATTTAAAAATAAAGAAAAATAAGATAAAATTATGTCTGTTCTTCTGGACGCTCCGCTTTCAAAAACAAAACAAAACAAAACTAAGAATAAACCGTTCAGCGGCGTTCCAGAGGTTTCTTCCTCACCAATCTAATGTTCCCGAGACTGCTGGGCGAAGGAGGTTGGGGTTGCGGCTCAACACCAAAAAGAGTGTACTCCTCCCAGCTCAGAGGACCACTTTCTAGGTGTATTATGGGATTCGACAACAATGCAAGCACGTCTGTCTCCTGCACGTATGTCTGCGATTCTCACAGCCGTAAAGAATGTAAAACTAGGTCAGTCACTCACTGCAAACTGTCTCTGAGACTGTTGGGGCTCATGGTAGTTGCGTCTAACGTAGTTACTTTTGGCCTTCTGTACATGAGACCCCTGCAGTGGTGGCTCGGGACCAAGGGGTTTTCTCCGAGGGGAAATCCGTTTTCGCATGATCAAGGTCACGCGGCTATGCCTTCGTGCCTCGGTCATGTGGAAGAAACCTTGGTTCCTCGCCCAGGGCCCAGTGCTGGGTGCTTCTTGTCGACGCGTCACGCTATCGACGGATGCTTCCCTCACAGGATGGGGGGCGGTCATGAGTGGCCGCTCGGTGAAAGGTCTTTGGCTGGGGCTCATGGCAGTTGCGTCCAACGTAGTTACTTTTGGCCTTCTGTACATGAGACCCCTGCAGTGGTGGCTCGGGACCAAGGGGTTTTCTCCGAGGGGAAATCCGTTTTCGCATGATCAAGGTCACCCGGCTATGCCTTCGTGCCTCGGTCATGTGGAAGAACCTTGGTTCCTCGCCCAGGCCCAGTGTTGGGGGCTTCTTGTCGACGCATAATGCTATCGACGGATGTTTCCTTCACAAGTCGGGGGCAATCATGAGTGGTTGGTCGGCGAAGGGTCCGGACAACACACTGATGGTCTCGTATATCAGAGCAGATATCCTGTTGAGGCAGGGGCTGTGGCCCGGGGAATGGAGACTTCACCCCGAGGTGGTGGAGCTTCTTAGGGAGAACTTCGGTCAAACTACAAGTCGACCTTTCGCATCGCTTGTACAATGCATTGCCCTTGTGGTTCTCCCTCACACATCCAGCTCCGCTTGGAATGGATGTAATGTAATAGGTGTGGTTGCCACTACACCTATACGCTTTTCCCGATATCTTTGCTCCTGGGAGCTCTGGAGTTGTGGATAATGTGGGCTCGGCCTCTGAGGGGGCCCAGCTCATAGATTCAGGTTTCTCGACCGAGGTCGTGGAGACCATACTCCAGTCTAGAGCTCCCTCCACGAGAAGACTAATATGCTGTTCTCTGCCTGGTGCAGAGAACGCCTTCTAATCTCGTTTCTGCCCTGTTGGTACAGTACTTGATTTCTGTAATGAATGTTTCTTTGCTGGGCTATCTCTGAGGAGAGATCCTTAATTTCGTCTTCTCCGTGGTACATGAGGCTGAGGCCTGCACGTACTTGGATTTGCACCTGGTTGGTGGTAGTATTTCTTCACCCCAGATCGGGTTGTATTTCTAGGTCCCTACTAAATGTGCGGGTCATTTGTGCTCCAGGCCTTCTGTCCTCCACCTTTAATACCCCAGATCAGGAAAATCTTAAATCTGTTATGCCCTGTCCGGGCTTTGGATGCTTAGGTCCACAGAGCTGCTCAGTGGCGTTTATCAGAACAATTATTTGTCTGCTTCGGGTAACCTAAGATAGGTTGCCCTGCATCTAAACAGATAATGAGCAAGTGGGTAGTTGAGGCTATCTCACTTGCTTATGAAGCGGCCGGACAGCGTTCACCTGTGGCTGTTCAGGCCCATTCTACAAGGAGTATGGCTGCCTCTAGGCTTTAATTTCGGGTGTTTCCCTTCAGGATATTTGTAATGCGGCAGGCTGGTCCTCACCTCATACATTTGTCAGATTTTATGCCTACACCTCTCCACTCCCGGGGCTAGGTTGCTTGCTCCTAGTGTGCGCAAGGACTTCACACAGAACGGGCATTTGTCTCATGGCGTAGTGGGTATGGGGTTCCCACCGCGTCTCAACGCAGCTCGAGTTCCCTTGAAAGGGAACGTCTCAGGTTACGTATGTAACCCTGGTTCCCTGAGAGGGAACGAGACGCTGCGTTCTCCTGCCATACTTCCTGCATGCCCTGATCGACTTGCTTCAGGCTTTTTCAGAAGCTGTCGCGGTCTGTTTTCTGGTGTGCTTTATAGCTTCCTGGTCTATGACGTCACCGCCTATGACGTCTCGCTCTTCCATTGGACTGATTATACACGTGCTTCACGACGCAATCACGCAGAGCGTTCCCACCGCGTCTCAACGCAGCGTCTCGTTCCCTCTCAGGGAACCAGGGTTACATACGTAACCTGAGACGTTTTTCACAACCACATGGATGAAGGCACTGTTAACCAAAACTGTTCTTTTTTTCCATCTTAATAAAAACTTAAAGTTTCCCCACCTAAAATATGTATTTTATTTACATAATCATTTTTATTTAACAGGGGGGAAATCCATTAGACTGCCATTTCACCGGCAGAGATAAAGTTATTACTCAGGTTGAAGACTACCTGCTGTAATTATATCACCAGCCTCATTGTGAATGTTTTTGCAAGAAGATGTAAGACACAAACACTGTTTATTTCCAGACACAGGCTGATAAAATCAGCAATATGAAAATACATTTACATATAAATAATAACCGACCCAATTAAATGTGGTCCCATTGGCTGCGTGCTACATCATAATCAATGGCAACAGGCAGGTAATGACACTGCTGGATTGGACAGTAAAATCTGAATAGTGATCGCAATTAATGACACCATTATTCATACTTTCGTCATATGGAGGATGAGAGTCAAATGAATGCTATTAAAATTTGTTAGCCTTGATTGATTGCAGTCTTAATTGAGACAGAGATCCATTTGAATAGGCACAGAAACACTTCCATTTCTTTGGGGTCTAAACACATTTTCAGTCAAACGTGACTGCATCTTAGATTAGGATAAAGGATAATTTCTGTCTGTAGACCAGTCCATTCGGACGTTTCGAGTAAATGAGCAAATTCAAAACAAATTCACTGATTCATTTGAGTTTAGTTTTA
Organism: Siphateles boraxobius; assembly: GCF_051911475.1. Taxonomy (NCBI): domain Eukaryota; kingdom Metazoa; phylum Chordata; class Actinopteri; order Cypriniformes; family Leuciscidae; genus Siphateles; species Siphateles boraxobius. The sequence goes on from NW_027509197.1 coordinate 28,221,625, forward strand.
ATCCAGTTCAACTACTCAAAAAATAAATCATTACATAAAGGCAAAAACACAGATTTTTTTATGTACTGGTATTTATTTGTTTGTAAGTAGGGTAAATAAGTAAGTAAGTAAGTAAGTAAGTAAATAAGTAAATAATTAAATAAATATGTAAGCAAGTAAATAAATAAATAAATAAATAAATAGTTTGTACCTTTTAAATGATGAGTACAGTGTAGTTTGGGAAACTATAGTTTACAAAGTAAACTTCTGTTATAAGCTATTCATTGTGATGCTGTCAATAAAAATGCAATGGCCTTTAAAATATATTCAGCATTATGATCCAGTTTGTTAATTTCCAGTTGGAAAGTGATGACAGTCAAATTCCTAATAAAAAAATGTTGCATAGACAGCATGTTTATGATACAGGAAACAGTTTTGGCATAATGCAACAGAATAAAGCAGGACAGAAAACGAGTGTACTTAAAGTTCAGCCTCAAGGATAATAGAGCAGATGGTATCAGCAGAGTGTCAGCTGATTTACATATGAGCATAGGACATAAAACAGTGCTAGTTTATATAAAAAAGGAACCTGGTGATACTGCTACAAGTCACATTCTTTCTGTGCTCTCTGTTGTTTCACTGTCTCTGTGACTTATAAAGGTGGGCTTTGAATTCCCTGTACAGTCCTGCCTATTAAAGCGAGACGGGCTGCCAGAGAGGTTTCTGCTACCACCCACTGAACAGCAGAAGAACTGCAGTGTCAGGACACACCGAAGTGATAGCCTCTCATCACATATTCAGAAAGCACTGCAAGGTCCTCAGCACTTTCTCTAGTGTATATCTAAACAAGTATCATCCTCCAAAAGTTTTAAAGCTTGCTGATGTACTCTTATTTTCAGGTGACCTGAGACTGAGTTTGAAAGGAAACAACACTTTAAATCCTCACTGTATTTCAGGGTCAATGCCATTCAAAAGTTTGAGGTTGATAAGATTTTTACATGTTTTTGAAAGTCTCATATGCTCACCAAGGCTCCATTTATTTGATCAAAATACAGTAAATGCAATGTGTGATATATAGTATTTGCTGTTTATCTATCTATCTATCTATCTATCTATCTATCTATCTATCTATCTATCTATCTATCTATCTATCTATCTATCTATCTATCTATCTATCTATCTATCTATCTAGTCAGTCATGGCAAAGCTGAATTTTCAGCTTTCAGTGTCACATGATCCTTCAGAAATCATTCTAATATGCTGATTTGGTGCTCAAGAAACATTTCTTATTATCCATGTTGAATACAGTTGGGATGCATAATATTTTTTGTGGAAATGTGTTACTTTTTTTCAAGATTTTTTGATGAATAGAAAGTTTATTGATTTGGAATAGAAGTCTTGTCTTTGCAATATATGAATGTCTTTCTTTTCCCTTTTCCATTTTTATCAGTTTAATGTAATAAAACAATTTCTTTAAACAAAAACTATCCTTCAGACCCCAAAGTTTTGAATGGTAGTGTATATCGTTAAGAAATATTCCCATTGTACACCAGAGTTCAGGCGTATTTTGCTCACTGGCTTTCTATGTCCACTTCTTACTGTTTAGTCTCTTCTGTGACCAAATTAGGCTTCAAACCTCATAGATGGGATGTATAGCTGCTTGAATCATAAGTTAGAACTTTTCACAATCATTCAACTGTAGTATTAGTACAAAAACTTATAAAAACTAACCATGTGGTCGGCTTATACAGAACAGTTGCAGTTATTCCCTCAAAGCAGACACATTTCTGAGAGCATATTTTAATTTCAGACATAATTCTGAGAAGAGGCTAACCTTTTCAAACATTGTACTGCTTTCTGATCTGACAAAAAATAGTCCCAACATTGCTTGTCTTTTACAAACATTTGCAATACTCTATTTGGCCAATATTCAACTTTTTCTGCAATGTATTTCACCAGATATCATCATTCATAAGCTTATTTCTGTATTAACACTGTGTGTTGACAGTAAAATGTAATTGTTTTTTTATGACACTCAGAATGTATAACATAGATGAGGTGAAAGGTTAAGTTATTTCAAGTGATTGTATCAGACGATAGATTTACATAAATTAGCATGATGATTGCCATTGCCATCTGTATGCTAAATATGAGTGTAGCATTCATGTACTATAGCTGCATCTGTGATTTTTTCCCTGAGAATTAAACCCTAGTAATCATGAGTCTCCACTAGAGATTGACTAAATGTATCATGACAATGTCACAAACTGTACTGTCTCATAATATTCTTTGTAAATCAGTTTATCCATCAAATTTTTAATTTACCTCAGAAGTCTGAGCAGGGAATATTTTGTTCTTAGTTCCTACACTGTAAAACCTAACAGCCCATCTTAATAAAATAAGTAATTTAATATAACTTAAACCGCACAATAATTTGGAGTGACTCATTCACATGAATTTAACCTAACTCAAAAATGAATTGATGAAGTAATAACTTAGTTGTTTTGAGTGCACTTAAATTTGTGGGTAAGTTTAAGTATTGGTAATATGATTCCAGTTTGTTCCATTGACTTATTTTTTTTAAGTTGACTTTATATCATCACAAAAATGTAAGTCTTTTTATGTTCAAAATGCATCATATTGTGCCCAAGTAAACTAAAGAATTATAAAAGACCAATAATTCTTAAGCCCCAAAACATAAAGATTTGATGTAAGTCATATAAAAGCTATTTTGATAAGTAGCCTAGTCTATGTGTAAGTATTTACAAGTAAAAATAACAATCATTGAGAATGTGTTGCTTTTCCTTGTCTTAAAGCAAAATTTATATATATTTTTTTTTGTTGGGGGGGGGGGGGGGGGGGTGTTTGTACTGTTTATTGGACTATTATTTTGGACTCTAGGGAACTTTATGATGGTTTAGACCTGAACATAAAAATAGTCCTTAGTTGCAGACTTAAACTCCCTGTTTGGGAATTCTGCTCAGTGAACAGTTAATTTGGACATCGCTGACTTTGAGCACGCAGCGCCGAACAGAGAAGACGTGACCACCACATGTTCTACTTGTTTGCACGCGGGCGCGGGCACGGCACTGGAATAACGGCGAAGCTCGCAACGACCCCCTGCACTTCTGCTGTGTGTGTGTCTTGCTGGTGACAGTCACATTATTTATTTGCTGCAGGAGACCTCTACACCTTTGTCATCCATCCACGCGAGGTAGCCTAATGATGTTCTGTTATTTTATTAATCTTACTGGTTTGCAAACTGTTTGCTATGCTGTTTGAATCGGAATGTTACTAAGTTAGCTAATTTGCCGAGTTGTGCAAACATTAGCACTACCGTTAGCTTGCAACAATTCCTGGTTTAGTGGTTCATAAAAATATCTCGTTTCAACGTTAAGTTGGCTAAGTAACATTAACGTTAACTTAGTTTGTGAACGTTTTATGTTAACGTTAGCAAACTGTTTGGCTCGCTAGCTAATATGCCCTTGCCTTTTTTTTTTCTTCTTCAAAGAAGTTAAGGCGTTAACTGAGGTTAATTAATATAAAATCGCACAACAAGGGAATGACCTAGCTAACTGTTAAACATTATTTAGAGAGAGAATGTGCATGAAAATATGTTGGATTTAGTTAACATGTGAATTAACGTTAATGCAGGCTTCAGCTTTAACAGTTAGACTGCAGGGTTAGGTTGGGCCCAAATTGGCTCATGGGCTCGATTTTGGCGCTTTCCGTCACGTTCTCCGGGAAATAATAATAAATAAAAAAAACGTTATCAGTTAAATACATCTGTGAATTTTATATCAAAGCAAATAGCAAGGTTAACATTTAGTCCACTGCCTAGACTTTGACAAAATTGGGCTAACTGACTTGACTGGTATAAATTATGTGGAAATGTAAATTGTGTGTTTTTTCTAGTGCCTTAAAAATACAGTTATTGAGACATTACAGACTCTATCATGGCCAGTATTCCACAATTTCACCATTACCTTGCCTGTATAACAACTGCATGTGTACATTTAGCACTTATAACTCATTGAAGGTACATTTGTCAAGAGTACATTCTGAGAAAAGACTGGTAGGTAGAGACAACAGTGATTTGACTATAAATCTGGCATTTCATTGCCCTGTGTGTGATTTTAAGCAGCCATTTGTTGAGAGTGACATGTTTATTCATCTAAGGGGGCATCTAAGACGGAAAGAAACAGTGCCATGTCCATTTAGGGCCTGCAAGTTTCAAACAAATGTTTATTCAACATACAATTCACACAAGTGCAGAGAACACCAACATGCATCCGACTATGATGTGGCAGTTGTAGTGCAAAATGTCTCGAATGTTTCCCAGGATAGTGACACTGAACATGATCAGGTAGAGATTTCAGATGAAAATGAAACTGCAGCAGGCAGTAGTGACGAAGGATTAACAGAGCAGTTACAGTACAATCTGGCTGCCTTCTTCTTGAAAATGGAGACTATTCTCCATGTATCCACAAGGGCAACACAAGAAATCATTGAGCATATTGATCAATTGTTTTCACTGTCAGAACCAGTTTTCAGAGAATCTCTAATGAAAATACTGGAAAAACATAACTGCCCCTTTACTGACACGCTTGTTAGTGAGATTTTCCAGGCAGTTTCAGAGAGTAATATTTTGTATAAATCTGTTACCTCTGAAGGACCACTGTCAACAGCAAAGAGGAGAAAGTCATATTATGAGGAAAAGTTTCCATTTGCCAAGCCTGTAGAGTACCTTATTGAGTCGTCACAGCGTACATTTATGTATGTGCCCATTCTCACATCTTTGCAGTTGTTGTTGAAAAAAAACAGATGTACTTGAGAAAGTCCAAGAAACCACCTCACAGTTGCCTGGACAGTATTCGTCATACTGTGATGGCTCCTACTTCCAGGAAAATAAGCTTCTCTCAGATGAGGGTAAACAATTATCAATTATTCTTTATGTTGATGATTTTGAAATTGCAAACCCTCTAGGAACATCAAAAAAAATACACAAAGTATGTGCAGTTTATTGGACATTAGCTAACCTGCCAGTAAAGTATCGCTCAGCACTCCACTCTACTCAGTTGGCTCTTTTGTGCAACTCAAATGATGTACGGCAGTTTGGGTATGAAAAGGTTTTTGCGCCTCTATTGAGTGACCTAAAAACTCTTGAAAAAGAGGGTGTTTACATTGAGACATTTGGTCACTGTCTCAAAGGCACAGTGTACTCTGTTGCGGCTGATAACCTTGCTGCCCATGGGCTAGCTGGTTTCAGTGAGAGTTTCAGGGCTACATATTTTTGCAGATTTTGTCTTGCCACCCAGACAGATATGCAAACATCAAATGCAGTCACTGGTAGTTTTGAGATGAGAACCAAAAATATGCATGATAACCTCGTTCAAAAAATGCAGAACAATGACAGTGAAGAGAACTACGGTGTAAAACACAGTTGTGTTCTCTCTGATCATCTCTCTTATTTCCATCCTATCACAGGATTTCCACCTGACATTCTTCATGACCTGTTTGAAGGTGTGGTTCCTGTTGAGTTGGCACATTCTTTGAAATTGCAAAAAAGTATTTCACTTTGGAAGAGCTGAATAGGGCAATACTGTCATTTCCCTTCCAACATTCTGATAAGGTTAACCGCCCTCACCCAATTCCTCAGAGTTTTGCCACTCGAGGAACAATCGGCGGGAATGGGCATGAGAACCACGCTCTGCTTAGACTGCTACCTGTTCTCATTGGCTCCAGAGTCCCTGAAGGGGACAAATTCTGGGAGGTGCTAATGGAATTAAAAGATCTAGTTGAACTTGCCATGTCTCATACTTTCACAGATGATACCATCCAGTACCTGGCCTGTAAGATTTCAGATCACAGGCAGCTGCTTCAGGAAGTATTCCCCAACTTACGATTACGGCCAAAGCATCATTACATTGAGCATTATCCTCATCTCATAAAGTGCTTTGGTCCTCTGGTGCATCTGTGGACAATGAGATTTGAGGGGAAGCACAAATTCTTCAAAGCAGTTGCTCGTGACACTCATAACTACAAAAATGTGTTGAAAACTTTGGCAGAGAGACACCAAAACATGATGGCATTCTATTTGTCATCACCAAGATTTTTCAAGCCACCAGTACAGACTTCAAAAGTGGAGTCTGTCTATGTTGAGTCATTGCCCACTGATACACATGCGTTAATATCGAGCATCACAGACAGCAGCAGTGTATATGGCACAAAACAGGTAACCATTGAAGGCACAACTTTTGTGGCTGGCATGTTTGTTTGCACTGGGGAACATGCTGCCTTGCCTGTGTTTAAAGAGATCAGAAACATATTACTTATCAGTAATGACATCTTCTTTCTACTGAAAGACTATGAGACCTGGTATGTTGAGCATTTGCGGTCATATCAGCTAACGGATCATAAAAGCAAGGGCCATACAGTGAAATCTGTATGTCAGCTAACTGACCGAATGCCACTGTTTGCCTACTGTCACGGTGGGTAAATCCTATGTCTCATTCATGTCTCGTGTTTCTGTTGTTACATATGTGGGTGTGCTGATTAGAGGGGCGTGGCTGCTCATCAGAGCTCATTCAGTAATCACTCATCACCAGCTGCAGTCTATCATCCCGGTCTATTTAATCTCACCCATTTCTCATCTCCATTGTCAGATCGTTGTTTGTGATGTCCGGTGTTTGATCCCTCTACGTTCCAGTATCCTTCGTTGTTCCTGTCTGTTCCCTGTGGATGTTCTGGATTCGTCTTGTTGATCGTCACCTCACTTCACCTGCACTGTATCCATCTGACCATCGAGTCCCTGCGCCACTTACCTGCCTGTCTGTGAATCGTGTACTGAGTTCTCAACCTTGCCTGTCTGTGGACTGTGTTCTGAGTTTTCCAATAAATATTGTTACTTGCAATTGCTTCCGTAGTTCTTACGTTACAGAACGATCTGACCAGAAATGGAAGCAGCGAGTGACAATCCTGAGACGTTGGAGGATTTCGTCAATAACAGCAGACGGCGGATGGAGAATCAAGAGAGAAATATCAACGACACCGCTCGTGCTGTTCAGGCGTTAGTGGCGCAGGTGTCCGGGCTCACCCAGCAAGTCCAACAGCTGCGTATTCCTGCTGCGCCGGTCCCACCGCTGATTCCCCAAATACCACCAGTGGACCCCTCCCAGTCGGAACCACGATTACCAGCCCCAGAGACATACTCAGGTGAACCCAATTTTTGTCGAGCTTTCCTAACTAGATGCTCCATGCATTTCTCTCTCCAGCCCAGAATCTTCCGGGAGGAAATAACTAAAGTGGCTTTCGTGCTAACGCTGCTGACTGGGAGAGCGGCACTATGGGGAACGGCGGTGTGGGAAAACCAGGAAGACTGCTGCACCTCGTTCCAAGCGCTCTCCGACGAGATGAAACGGGTCTTCGACCGTGCCTTGGGAGGCAGAGAAGCGGCCAGTTTGCTGGCCGAGTTACGTCAAGGACATCGATCCGTGTCGGACTAGTCGATCGAGTTTCGGACCCTGGCGGCGGAGAGCCAATGGAACGAGGAGGCGCAGTGGGATATGTTCCTGCATGGGTTGGCTGACCGCGTCCAAAAGGAGATTTATGCCATGGACTTACCACCGAAACTCAACGATTTAATCGCGCTAGCACTGAGAGTGGACGCCAGACTGTCTCGTGTGGAGCGAAGAGGACCTAACTACCGTTCTTCGGCGGAATCGGAGGGTCACCGTGTGTGAGGTGGGGACGCGGTCAGCCCTGTCTACGATCCCGAGCCCATGCAGGTAGGTCGAGCCCGGCTTTCCCGGGAGGAGAGGGAGAGGCGGAGATCCCAGGGCCTTTGCTTTTACTGTGGAGGAGCGGGACACTTTGCCTACAACTGCCCGTTAAAAGGCCCAGCCCGGTAGTAAGTATGAGGCTACTATCGGGTGGGATCTCCGCCGAGAAGACCTCATCGACATCGACTCTCCTTCCGGTTAGACTCCGATGGTCCAACCACCGTCACGATTGTCATGCACTTCTGGACTCGGGCGCCGAAGGTAACTTCATGGATCACAACTTTGCACTCAAGCAACAAGTTCCCCTCAAACCACTCACCCATCAGATTGCAGTGCACGCCCTCAACGGTCAGAAACTCCCCACCATATCTCTGGTTACTGAAGATATCATCCTCACCACATCAGGCAATCACTCAGAAACCATCTCATTCTACATCCTGGACACTCAGCTTGCACCCATAGTTCTTGGTCACCCATGGCTCACTCGTCACAATCCCAAAATAGACTGGCAACTCAAATCCGTAGCGGCTTGGAGCAGTTTTTGTCATAAGTCCTGTCTTGTCTCTGCTTGTCCGTCTGTTTCTGTTCATGTGTTACAGGAGGAGACAGTGGATTTATCTAACTTGCCCACGGAGTATCGGGATCTGAAGGAGGTGTTCAGTAAGTCTCGGGCTGATTCTCTCCCTCCACATCGTCCCTATGACTGTGCTATAGAATTATTGCCAGGTACGTCTCCGCCAAAGGGCAAATTATATTCACTCTCTGTCCCAGAGAGAGAGGTCATGGAGAATTACATTTCTGATTCTCTAGCAACAGGGTTCATCCGCCCTTCCTCTTCTCCTGCGGGGGCAGGGTTCTTTTTTGTGGGGAAAAAGGATGGATCGTTGCGACCTTGTATTGATTACCGGGGGCTGAACAACATCACGGTAAAGAATACATATCCTTTGCCATTGATGTCTTCAGCTTTCGAGAGGTTGCAAGGAGCATCCGTCTTCACGAAATTGGATTTAAGAAATGCTTATCATTTGGTCCGCATTAGGGAGGGGGATGAATGGAAGACCGCATTTAACACCCCTAGGGGGCACTTTGAATATTTGGTCATGCCTTTCGGCTTGTCCAATAGCCCAGCGGTCTTCCAAGCACTTGTCAATGACGTGTTGCGAGACATGATCGATCAATTCATATATGTCTACCTGGATGATATATTGATTTTTTCATCGTCTCTCCAGGAACATGTGCAACACGTACGACAGGTGCTTCAGAGGTTGTTAGAGAATGGGCTTTTTGTCAAGGCGGAGAAATGCGTGTTTCATGCACAGTCTGTTCCTTTCCTAGGTCACATCATCTCGGTTGAGGGAATGCGCATGGATCCTGACAAGGTTAAGGCTGTGGTAAATTGGCCAAGTCCTGATTCCCGTAAGGCCCTACTGAGGTTTCTGGGGTTCACCAATTTTTACCGGCGTTTTATTCGCAATTTCAGCCGACTAGCCGCGCCTCTGACTGCCTTGACCTCCCCCAGAACGACGTTCAGGTGGTCAGACGCAGCAGAAGCTGCGTTTGCCAAACTGAAGAGCTGCTTCGTTTCAGCTCCCATCCTGATAACCCCTGATCCATCACGTCAGTTCGTGGTGGAGGTCGATGCGTCAGAGGTGGGGGTAGGTGCAGTGTTATCCCAGCGCTCTCCTTCAGACGACAAGATGCACCCTTGCGCGTTTTTTTCCCATCGTTTGTCCCCTGCCGAAAGCAATTATGACATTGGCAACAACGAGTTGTTGGCAGTCAAGTTAGCATTGGAAGAGTGGCGCCACTGGTTAGAAGGGTCGGGGGTACCTTTTATCGTCTGGACCGATCACAAGAATTTGGAATACATTCGTACGGCTAAAAGACTCAATTCCAGGCAGGCTCGGTGGGCTCTTTTTTTCGGACGTTTTGACTTTACTCTCTCGTACCGCCCGGGTTCTAAAAACATCAAACCCGATTCTTTATCGCGCATTTTTGACCGTTCCGATCGCCCGGCTACTCCCGAGTGCATTTTACCTGAGAATCTATTCATCTCTACACTCACATGGGAGGTCGAATCGAAGGTCAAGAAGGCCTTAGAAGGGGTAACGCCTCCGACTCGTTGCCCACCGAACCGGTTGTTTGTGCCGGAGAGTTTATGGTCCAGCGTTATTCAGTGGGGTCACTGTTCCAATGTGGCTTGTCACCCAGGAGTCAATCGTACTATGTTTTTAGTCAAGCAACAATTCTGGTGGCCTCTCATGGCTTGTGATGTTCGCAGTTTTGTATTGGCTTGCTCAGTTTGTGCCACAGGTAAAACTTCCAATCGATCTCCGGACGGGTTACTCCAACCGCTGCCGGTGCCTTCGAGACCCTGGTCCCATATCGCACTAGATTTTATTACCGCCCTCCCACCCTCCCAGGGTCACACGGTAGTTTTGACCGTGGTGGACCGGTTCTCGAAGGCGGCCCATTTCATTCCCTTGCCCAAATTACCCTCAGCCAAGGAGACAGCGGTCATTGTCGTTGACCACGTCTTTCGGATTCATGGCCTCCCGACAGACGTGGTTTCTGACAGAGGACCCCAATTTGTATCCAAATTTTGGAGAGAGTTTTGTAAACTTCTGGGGGCGACTGTGAGTCTGTCCTCTGGGTTCCATCCCCAGAGCAATGGTCAAACTGAGCGAGCCAACCAGGATTTGGAACGAACGTTGCGATGTTTAGTGTCCAAGAATCCTTCCTCGTGGAGTCAGCAACTTTCTATGGTGGAGTACGCCCACAATACGTTGCCAGTGTCATCCACGGGCCTATCACCATTTGAGTGTAGCGTAGGTTACCAGCCACCAATTTTTCCTAGTCTGGAATCCGAAGTCGCGGTCCCCTCCGCCCACGCCTTCGTCCAGAGGTGTCATCGCACTTGGACGAGAGCCCGTGAGACTCTACTCCAAGTGGGGGCGCGCACCAAGGCCAAAGCCGATCGCCACCGGCGGAAGCCTCCCGTATACGTCGTCGGTTCTAAAGTGTGGCTTTCTACCAAGGATATTCCTCTCCGTTCCGTTTCGAATAAACTTGCACCTAAATTCATTGGCCCGTTTGCTGTCACCAAAATCATTAGCCCGGTGACAGTCCGCCTGAATCTTTCTCCAGTGTACAGGAGAATCCATCCCGTCTTTCATGTTTCCAAAATTAAACCCGTCTTTTATGCTCGTATTAATCCGCCAGTCCCGGTCCCCCCCCCCCCCCGCCGCGCCTCGTAGATGGGGAATCCACATATTCGGTTAATCGTATTCTGGACTCGAGACGGAGGGGACGCGGATTACAGTACTTGGTGGACTGGGAAGGTTACGGTCCGGAGGAGAGAAGTTGGGTGCCAGCTAGAGACATTCTCGATCACTCCCTTATCGATGATTACAATCGACAGGTAAGGGAGTCTGGGAACGCCAGGAGGCGTTCCTAGGGAAGGGGGTACTGTCACGGTGGGTAAATCCTATGTCTCATTCATGTCTCGTGTTTCTGTTGTTACATATGTGGGTGTGCTGATTAGAGGGGCGTGGCTGCTCATCAGAGCTCATTCAGTAATCACTCATCACCAGCTGCAGTCTATCATCCCGGTCTATTTAATCTCACCCATTTCTCATCTCCATTGTCAGATCGTTGTTTGTGATGTCCGGTGTTTGATCCCTCTACGTTCCAGTATCCTTCGTTGTTCCTGTCTGTTCCCTGTGGATGTTCTGGATTCGTCTTGTTGATCGTCACCTCACTTCACCTGCACTGTATCCATCTGACCATCGAGTCCCTGCGCCACTTACCTGCCTGTCTGTGAATCGTGTACTGAGTTCTCAACCTTGCCTGTCTGTGGACTGTGTTCTGAGTTTTCCAATAAATATTGTTACTTGCAATTGCTTCCGTAGTTCTTACGTTACACCTACAGGGTTTCAAGCAAGCTAATACTGACAACTAAGCATTTCATTCCAGTGTCCGAGTAAGAGAGTCGCCCATCCCTAGCCTTCTTCTCAGGGACCTGAGGGAGGCTAAAGATCTGTCTGGACCTTCAATGAACACTAGTGATCACCTTATTGGACACACTGGACAACATAATTAAAGGTAATGTCTATTTTACACTATGACCAATGTATCATCACAAAGGTAAATGGATGCAATGTGGTGATTAAATGTAGGGTGTCCCAATTATACCATACTCTGTTTTAAAATGTTTAATCAATACTTACTTTTTAAAAAAAAAATAGTTTGACATTTTGGGTGAGTGTGAATTTTAGATTGTTACCACTCTCTTGTCTGTATGGTTAATGAAGCTACAGATAGATAATGTGTGGGTGGTCTAGGCAGCTAGTGAAAAACAGCGTCAGCACCTGGAGTATCTCTGTCTGTTTTATATTACAGGTTTCCCTAATACAGTGTAAATGGAAGCGACTGATGTCCTGAGACTAAGGGTCATCCTTGATGATGTCAATGCTGAGAGGCTTATTTTGCCCTCTCGTCCTGAGACTGTAAATGCCCTCATAATTGAGATAAAAAATAAGTTGAACCTTGCCTATAACCTTCGGCTTCAGTTTCAAGACCCAGAATTTGACAATGCCCTATGCAATTTAGTCAACATCGAGGACCTACCATCCAAGGCAACCATTAAGATAATTAGAGATCTTGAGCCAGATCTCAGTTCAACCAGCACAGACGATACAGTGTTACTGTCTGATAACACCGATTCACCAGATCGTCTTTGCCGATGGCCAGAGATATTTGTTATTCCAACATTCTCCTACGAGGTGGAGCATGCTCTAAGAGAGGACAACTATGCATTTGTCACAGAGGGGAAAACTGTAAGCTTGACTAGGGATCAAAAACACAACATACTGGATGGAATGGCTGCTGAAATATATAAGCATAAAGCATATCCTAGTACCAAAAATATTGTCAAGGCTGCAGAGGCTCTGGTGAGAAAACACCCCTGTCTAAAAGAAAAAGGTTCCGAAACAGGGTATGAGGGTTGGAAAAACAGCCTGCGCTTCAAGATGGGCAACTACAGGACCAAACTCAGCAGGGCTGGTATAAAGGATGTGGCTGTGAATGCGAGAAAACGCAGTAGGACCTGTCCAGAAGGTGCAGCATCCAGGGCCAACATCAAAAGACCCAGAAGAGGAGAAATAAACTTCATGCCCAATTATCCCCAAGGAGAAACTAAGGACACACTGGAGAACCAGAGGCTTGAGATGGTGGAGCAGTTCAAGAAGACAGTGACTGATAGAGACATGATTATCATCAATCTACATATGCAGCGTACCTTTGCACTCAGGCGTGAAGAAATTGTGAATTCAGCTCCTCCCATTGCTGAATTGAAAGACCGATGGCCTGCACTCTTTTGTGAAGCCCAAGTGAGTAAAAACTTAAAAAAGACACACATTGTCAAGGTCATGATTGCAGCACTGTTTGAATCTGGATAAAGTGCTTAAAATGATTAGTGTTAATATGGTTTTGTCTATTTGTCTTAAGTTGTTTCCCTTACAGTCTTATATGGCTTGAAGTTTATGAATGATGTGAGTTGATTTAAATAAATAAAAACTTAGGCTTTTGTTTTCTATGCAGCTCTACAGTGAATTCCACAGGATCACCAATCAAAATCTACCGTATTCCTTCTATGCTGCACTTGACAAGTACACACCTCAGCTGTTGAAGCTCTACAAAAAGAGGAAGACTGGAAGTTTTGGCGAGAAGATGGAAGACGTTTTGAGGGCATATGAGGAACAGGTAATTTTTTTTTAAAGAATTAATGCATACATTGATGTTGAATGTGAACAGAACTGCAGCCCCCAACATGCATACCTTGTCTTTGTTTGTGCAACAGGACAAGAACAACATCACGGCAGCTCGAACAGCAGCCTTGGCTGGCCTACCGCTGTACTTAAAGGAGGATTCATTAGAGGTCTTCAAAACCTGCAAGGTATTTTTGTATTCTCCTTTTCCTGTTTTTATAGCTCAATACCTTCATCTATTTTGCAAAGAGAAAACACTGAACATAAAAATTTGAAACCGCCTTCTACTGCGTTGTGTACCCTGTTGGCTGCCTTTAGAGAAATTTTCAACATTATTTATTTTTTGCTGTGTAGTGGGACAGAGCATTAAAAGGATGCTAGGGTCTTCCACTTAAAGGGATACTCCACCGTTTTTTCATGTTAAACTGTTATTCCCTTAACTAAGATGAATTGATGCATACCTCTCTCGTCTCAGTGCGTGCACTAAATTGCTCTGTCTTGCGGCGAAACGTTGTTAGCACTTAGCTTAGCCCAGTTCATTCAAGCAGAGAAGCGACCAAACACCTCCACGTTTTCCCTATTTAAATACAGTTACTCGAGTAGTGTAACTCGACCAAGAACGGTGACACAAAATAAAACGTTGCGCTTTTCTAAGCGTGTAAAATGGATAACTATATTGTATGGCAGAATACCATAGCAAGTGCTTGGGAGCACTTCTACTTGGCGCAGTAATATCATCACTCGTGTAGTTCTCCATTTTACACACTTAGAAAAGCGCAACGTTTTATTTTGTGTCACCGTTCTTGGTCAAGTTACACTACTCGAGTAACTGTATTTAAATAGGGAAAACGTGGAGGTGTTTGGTCGCTTCTCTGCTTGGATCCTATTGAATGAACTGGGCTAAGCTAAGTGCTAACAAAGTTTCGCTGCAAGACAAAGCAATTTAGTGCACGCACTGAGACGAGAGAGGTATGCATCAACTCGTCTTAGTTAAGAGAATAACAGTTTAATATGAAAAAACGGTGGAGTATTCCTTTAATGAAATGGTGCTTGTCTTTATTCTGAAGTAGCCTTAAGTCAATTATATGAATGATATGGGACAAAATAATTATTTAAATAGTTAAGTTCAGTTTATATGAGCCCTCTGGTATTGTGGATTGCTCTTTTTTTATTAAGGCTGGTCAGAGTTGTTTATCAACACTATAAAATTTACAGTCCGGCAGTAATATAGTTCTTCTAAATTCTATAAGTCAATTATATACACACATGGGAGTCTTGTATACATCTTGGGCAAGACTATACTTTAAGTGGTGTTCAGGTAAAACAAATGTTTAAAAAGTGTCTAAAAATCAGGTCTCATCACAAAAATAGACACATTTAACACATTATCTGTTTCCAAATTTGTAACAGAAGTTAAAAGTTTATAAAAAAAAAAAAACTGTGAACCCCATAGACCACTCATCTCTACTCATCTCTCTTTGTATTTTGTTTGTGCTTTTATAAACTCAGACAGCTTCTACATTAAGTCCAGATCAATGGGTTTTAACATAAAATCAGGGTAACTTTTATTATGTCTTGAAGCAGTTAAAAAAGAGAAAACCTTACCTGTAAACTGATAACTTTATCAGATATTCTGAGTTAAACCTTGGTAACAAGTGAATACCTGGACTAGAACTCTTCCTGATTATATGGGCAGGTAAATTGAGGGTATGAAACCACTTAAATAATCTTGTAGTCTCAGTTTGTCACAAGATATTAGTAGTGAAACACCACATTGCTGAAATAATACATGGAATTATGGACCAGAATCTTTTTGGTTAAACTTGCATGGTGGCCTTTTTGGTAACACTTTAGAATACGGTTCCTTCGTTAATGAATAACTACACAAGAACCAATGAGTAACACAATATTAACAATCTAGTAACTATTATTAACTAACAAGAAACTCTGATTAACGAACTAGTAAGTAATAGCGCACAGATGAAAGTGGTAGTTCACTATTAACTAATCAATAACTACTATTTTTTTAATGCTTCCCAGAGAACTACTGAAAAAGTTTATTAACAAACTAGTAACTACTATTAACTAAAAAGAAACTCTGATTAACGAATTAGGAAGTAATAGTGCACAGATGAAAGTGGTACTTCATACTTCTATGGGAATTACTAATTATTCGGATCCGTATTCTAAAGTGAAGATCATGGGAACTAACTAGTAATGACTCAAGTGTTACTACATGATCTAGTCATGATTTGTGCAACCAAACACAAAAGTAATTTCAAGCGTTTGAGATTTTTGGTGATCTTTAGTATACTTTTAGAAAATTTCTTTAGAAGTATAGTAACACTTGAATCATTACTAGCTAGTTCCCATGATCTTCACTTTAGAATACGGATCCAAATAATTAGTAATTCCCATAGAAATATGTAGTAACACTTGAGTCATTACTAGTTTGTTCCCATGATTCTTACAGTAGTTACTAATGAAAAGCCAATAAAGTGTAGAATCTTCTCACTCACAACATACACACACACATATATAGTATATATGAGCTTGGAGACATACATAAAAACATATTTTATTGTGAGGTAAGTTAAATAATAAATTCACTCTATATGGTATTTGGATGGCTGATGCCTCAATATGTTCCAGTCGTCACCTTGACTCTAGTGATTCAATGTCAGTCCAGAGGAATGCCGGAAAATTGGCCACAGGACAAGTAAGGTCCAGACTACTGCATTTAAAAATCCATTTCTTTAAAATTATTCAGTTGATAAATAGACAGCATAGGCCAATTATTAACAGTCTGCTGTGCTATTACATATTGCTAATGTAAACAACCTTGTGTATTCGTTTACAGTAGCAGTTCAAATGTTAATGTAGTGCTAGTCATTTATCCTGCATTGGTTATTGATTAGTTTTGTATGAATTATGAAAATTTTCAGTAGTTCTCTGGGAAGCATAAAAAATATAGTAGTTATTGAATTGTTAATAAACTTTTTCAGTAGTTCTCTGGGAAGCATTAAAAAATAGTAGTTATTGATTAGTTAATAGTGAACTACCACTTTCATCTGTGCACTATTACTTACTAGTTCGTTAATCAGAGTTTCTTGTTAGTTAATAATAGTTACTAGATTGTTAATATTGTGTTACTCATTGGTTCTTGTGTAGTTATTCATTAACGAAGGAACCGTATTCTAAAGTGTTACCGCCTTTTTTAATATTACTTCTGCATGTAAAAATCTGAAAGCAGTGGTGTAATAATGTTTTCTTTTATACCTTAAGACTTTTTGTAAGCTTATGATTTTAACAATTACACTCCCACACACTGAACATGTATTCCCTTTTCAGGATGAGTTGGAGGCAATCCAGGATGGAGCAGTGGCTCTGGTGGCAGTGGTGAATGAAGAGGAGGTGCCTGCTGGAGTTCCCTTTGAAAGTCACCACGTGTCAATTGTCATTGAGGATCAGGTTGTAATGTCTCACAGATCTTGGACTGATTCACTGGTGATTTTGTTTGGAATGATCTATGCTCTTCATTTGAGCTATCCTGAGAAGCTAAGTGGCTTCTTTGAGTTCATCCAGGTTATCCTCTTAAACCTCGATGATGGAAGAAAGCAGCTCAAACCTAAGTTACAAGCCTTGAGAAATGAGCTAGAGTGTTAACATGTTCTTTTGTTGAAGATCAGTAGTGTTCTGAAAGGTATTTTCCTTGCATTCCAAAAATGTTTCTGTTTAGATTTCTTTGTGTTGAAACAGATACTTGTGTACATAATTACAGCTGGGTTGGTTGGCTTTCTACTTAAGCTGAAGTGAGAAACACAAGCTATAATTTAGTAACAAAAAAGATGCTCTAAAGAGTTTCTCTATATTTCTTTTAAACATTTTGAGGTAAATGTTCTTTCTTTCTAAATGTTGCCTTAATGTTGTAACTTTTTGTTAATGATAAACTCAAACTTTGCAAATTGAAACATACTAGTATACAGTAGCACACTGTATGTTACATAAATCGACAATATAGTTGCAAATAACTTGATAGTTATAACTTGACTAAGCTTGGGTTTGTTTTCTGGTTTTCTTTTCTGCTTGCTAACCAAGTTTTCTGGTTTTCTTTGTACTACAATGTGTGTCTGCATTGTGTGGTATTCTGTGGTGTCTTCTTAATTTTATGGTCTTTTGTTATTTCTATTAGTTTTTGTAATATATCTATTAATTTAATAATTTATATTTAATTTTTAATAATTTATTTAGCTTTAATTCATTGTCTTCACACTCATTAACACATGGGAATAGCATTAATTATATATTTAATTTTGTTTTTATTTTTATGTGAGTCTTATTTTCATAGTGTTTCTAACAAACCCTTTCGTTTAAAACTGTGTACATTGATGTTTTAAACTGATGTTTTAACATTGATATGTTATTCAGCATTCAACTAAATAAATAGTTTAAGTTGTCAAACGTGTGTTTTTGTGTTAATGCCACTTGAAAGGTTTAAGGCAATCGGTTTCCTCAAATTAATTGAGTAGCCACAACAGAGTTTAAAGTTTTCACAACTAATACATAATAACTTGCTTTAGTGGAAATAAACTGAGTAAATTAAACTTAAGAGGTAACATTTGTGTAAAGAAGAGGGATTTAAGTTAGTCTTACTTTAAACAGATAACCTAGATTAACTCATTTTTAATAAGTTTGTATAAATGCAACATTTGAGTCAAAAATACTTAATAGATTAAAGTTATATTAACTGAATGGAATTAGTACTATTAACTTTATTTACCCAAGTTATCTTAACATAAAGTTATTGAGTTACTTGGACACAAATCAAATATTTTTTTATGCTTAAATTGTTTGAGTTAATAAACTTAAATGATTTAAGGCAATCGGTTTCCTCAAACGATTTGAGTTGAACTAACTCATCAGGTTTTACAGTGTAGAGTTACGTAGGATGACGACGAATGGGGTTTCGCTTAGAAAGCCTATCAACTTTGAGTATTACAAAACGAGCCAATGGCAAAGAAATGCCATGGGTCTGCGGAATTTGCATGGCGTGACTCCGCCCCACCTCGTGGGTATAAAAGGAGGAAGCCGGCAGCAAGCAGATATGTTTTCGCTTCGGAGCCAAGTGTATTCTTCTCTCCACAAGCCATCTCTGAATTGTCAGCTTTACAAACGAGTTCCGTCGAGACTCCGTGAACTCGCAAGAGTGAGAGTCCCCTCATCCACCCCCCGCCCTGCGGCTGGTGGCGAGGGTGACCACTATGTGCCCGCGACCCCAGCCCCCCTCTTCAATGACGGTGCCCGCTAGCGAACTGCTGATTCCCGCGGGTCTACCCTCTGGTGGCCCGCGTGTTTCAGTTGAAGCTACAGAGGAAGATGCCATGTCTGTTGCAGCATCACTAGGCGGGTTTGAGTCTTCTGGAAGTGAGGGCTCGTCACAGCTGCCACCTTCCGGTGTGCATACGGCTGTGCTCGAGTCTGATCCAGAGATGACGGCCATGCTTTCCCGGGCATCCGCGAGCATCGGACTTGAGTGGAGGCCTCCACCCTGTCCTGAGCGCTCACGGCTGGATGATTGGTTTTTGGGTAAGGCCGCCGACCCTCGTCCTCGGCAAACCACAATACCTTTCTTCCCGGATGTACATGATGAGATCTTGAAGTCCTGGAAGACCCCCCTGTCTTCTCGGGACCGCTCGCTGGTCTCATCCGCCTTTCCTCCCCTCGATGAGCAGCTGCCCGTGGGTACACTTGGCTTCCCCCTGTTGAACGCTCTGTTGCAATGCAACTATGTCCTCAGAGTGCTTCTTCTCGGGGAGAGCCTAAGCACCCATCCAAAGCCTGTAGATTTTCGTCGACCCTGGTGGCGAAGTCTTACAGAGCGGCGGGACAGGCGGCTGCCTCACTGCATGCTATGGCCACTCTGCAGGTCTACCAGGCCCAGATGCTCAGAGACATGCACGAGGGTAGGACAGACCCAGGGCTCTTTGATGAGCTGCGCGCCGCTACCGACCTTGCTCTCCGGGCGACGAAGGTTACCGCGCGCTCCCTGGGTCTGGTGATGTCCACAGCTGTGGTCCAGGAGAGACATCTGTGGCTGAACCTGGCTGACATACGGGATGCGGAGCGGACCCGTCTGCTTAACGCCCTCTTGTCCCAGGCCTCTTCGGCGGTGCAGTTGAAGATTTTGCCCAACAGGTTTCACCTGCCCATAAACAGACCGAGGCCATCAAACATATTCTGCCCCGCCGGCCCGCTGCTGCCTCCACCAGGCCGGCCGGGCAGACGCCTCGACCTGTTTCCCGCCGAGGGCGCCCTCCTGCGGCTCCGCCCGGACCACGCAGCAGCCTCCACCCAGGGCCGGTCGCGGAGGAAGCCACAAGAAGACGCCAAGCGGCGCTCCTGAGACGGGCTGCTCAGGGATGATGGTTGTTTCTCAGGAGGTGGTAGCAGGACCACTCCTTCCCCCGGTGGAGGGTCGGGGGAGAATCTTTTGTTCTCCACTCCCCGCTGCTCACCCACGGGTGGTTAATGCACCCTAATGTGGTTAAAGACAGAAACATTCTTCCGAGTACCAGTTACTCTGACCTGCCGTCAGTTCTTCACCCCGTGGTCGAACCTCAGTTTTCTCAGGGCAGGTGTCCCCCTGGAACGAGCTTCCCGGCATGTTGTTGTCTCAACAGATGCCTCCACCACGGGCTGGGGCGCCATGTGCAATGGACATGCTGCTGCGGGCTCCTGGACTGGACCCCAGTGGCTATGGCATGTCAATTGCCTCGAGTTGTTGGCAGTACGCCTTGCCCTGCACCGCTTCCGGGCGCTGCTCAGGGGTCAACACGTACTAGTCCGATCAGGCAATACCGCCACAGTAGCGTACATCAACCGTCAAGGTGGTCTACGCTCGCGCCGTATGTCACAACTCGCCCGCCACCTCCTCCTATGGAGTCAGAAGCATCTGAGGTCGCTTCGAGCCATTTTCATTCACGGAGCGCTGAACTGTGCAGCCGACGAGCTCTCACGGTTTCAGCCACTCCCTGGAGAATGGCGACTCCATCCCCAGTCGGTCCAGCTGATTTGGGACCAGTTCGGGGACGCACAGATAGATCTGTTTGCCTCCCACGACTCGACCCATTGCGCCCAGTTTTATTCCCTGACCGAGGGCACGCTCGGCATGGATGCTCTAGCGCACAGCTGGCCGCAGGGCCGCAAGTATGCGTTTCCCCCAGTGAGCCTTCTTGCGCAGACCTTGCGCAAGGTAAGGGAGGATGAGGAGCAGGTCATCCTGGTTGCCCCTTACTGGCCCAACCGGACCTGGTTCCCCGAACTAGTACTCCTCGCGACAGCACCTCCCTGGCTGATCCCTCTGAGGAAGAACCTTCTTTCTCAGGGACGGGGCACCCTATGGCACCCTCGTCCCGATCTCTGGAACCTCCACGTGTGGCTCCTCGACGGGACGAGGCAGGTTTGAGTTCCCTACCACCAGCGGTGGTGGCTACCTTCGCTTCCGCTAGGGCGTCGTCCACGAGACACGTCTATGCGTTGAAGTGGAACCTCCTCGTCAGCTGGTGCTCTTCTCACCGAGAAGACGCCCGGAGATGCTCGATCAGCGTTGTGCTTACCTTCCTTCAACAGGGTCTAGAGCGAAGGCTGTCTCCCTCCACCCTGAAGGTCTATTGCCGCTATTGCCGCACACCATGACCTCATCGAAGGTAAGTCGGTGGGGAAGCACGACCTGGTCATCAGGTTCCTGAGAGGAGCGAGGAGACTAAATCCGCCTTGCCCTCCTCTCGTTCCTTCTTGGGACCTCTCAGTGGTTCTAACTGCCCTGAAGAGTGCTCCGTTTGAGCCATTGCAATCAGTCGAGCTTAAATTCCTGTCTATGAAGACAGCGCTCCTGGTTGCTCTGGCCTCCTCAAGAGGGTAGGGGACCTGCACGAATTCTTCGTTGACGAATCGTGCCTGGAATTCGGGCCGGCTTACTCTCACGTGATCCTGAGACCCCGGCCTGGATATGTGCCCAAGGTTCCTACCACTCCCTTCCGGGACCAGGTGGTGAACCTGCAAGCGCTGCCCCCGGAGGAGGCAGACCCAGCCTTGGCACTGCTCTGTCCAGTACGCGCTCTCCGTGCCTATGTAGACAGGACGCAGTGTTTCAGGACCTCAGACCAGCTCTTTGTCTGTTATGGTGGGAAGCTGAAGGGAAAGGCTCTCTCCAAGCAAAGGTTGTCTCACTGGATAGTGGACGCCATTGCTTTGGCATACCAGCAGCAAGGTCGACCGTGCCCCCTTGGTGTGACTGCTCACTCCACCCGGAGTGTGGCATCCTCTTGGGCTCTAGCGCATGGCGCCTCGCTAACAGACATCTGCAGAGCTGCAGGCTGGGCGACACCTAACACATTCGCCAGATTCTACAATCTCCGAGTGGAGCCAGTGTCCTCTCATGTACTCGCTTCAACCAGCTAGTACTGGACCCGCTGAGGTGTCTTCCCTTAATCGCCATTCCACTCCACGGACTGGATACGTGCGATATTCTTCTCAGGTGAGCTTCTCCGAAAGCCCTGAGTTCCTCCAGCACTCCTGACGTTGGCGCCAGTGTCTATTGCCTGTGCGTCGGCTAGGTGCCTCCCGTGTGCATGGTCCCTCCACTGAGCGACCCCCACATGTGTATTTCCACTGTAAGCCTCTCGGAGCATGTGTCTTTCCCTTGGCAAGCCACCTTGCCACCCCTGGGGTTGAAATATTCCACCTGCGGCTGGATACCCCAGTGTTCTCCATATGCTCCTTCGGGTCATATGTGTATTCTCTAAATCTGATATAGCAAATGTCAAATGTCTTATCAAATGAACATTGGTGATAGCTTGTGAATTTGAATGGATTACAGCCTGGATCTTTAACAACTGGCCTGACCAAACCATCACATTTTTTGACATTTGTAATGGTGTCTGATGGCTGTCTGCTCTTCTTTTCTTATCATACTATTGCCCCAAGTGTTATGTAAATCCCTTAATAGTTTTTTAAACAACTAGGCTATCAGTAAATCTCTGTTCACTTACGCATGCTAATTTAAGATTCTAACTCACACTAATATTGACTCTTTCACCATTATCTTAACATCACAGCACACATTCAAGTGATAAGCTTCTCCATATTGATTCTCATATTTACTTCAGTAGAATCAACCATATAATTGACATACAGTCAGGGTTTTTAATTAAATTAAAAGTAATTAAACAAAGTGTCTAACTTGTGGTCAGTTACAGTTACAGAAAGTTGGCAGGACTTTTTCCTAAAAAAAAAAAAAAGATTCAAAGTAAAAAGAATCTTTACATCAAAGTAAAAAGTGTGACAGCTAGTCCCAGTCTCCTTACTGGCACTAACAATAATATTCATTATCAGAAGTGTCCTTAGATGAAATTCAATAAAATATGAGGGAAGGGAGGGGGGGGGTGCATATTATGTCTTGTTTTCTTTGTATTTCCTACAAAGCTTGTCACAGTCTTCTGCTTTAGGCGCTGCTTTGAACAAAAATACATTTTAGAATTACATCATATCCAGGCTTGTCTGAAGCCTAAGTCCAGTACCAGAGCTTGGCCTGTCAGAACGCCCACTCCGACTCTTTTCGGTCTCACAGAGTGGAGATGCAGAGGATATTGAGTACTGAGCAAACCCTCTCTGGGAAGCCGTCCACCTCTGAAAAGCTTTCATCTACACTTTGAAGTCAGGCCTTGTGGTCAAAGCTTCAACATCACCTTTTTTCTTGTTGTTGTTCTGTGAGTGTTCAAGTACATGCAGCATCTTTCATTGGTCTCAGACATCAAGGTAAATCTAGATGTTGGTGAGCAGCAGACACTCTAATATGTTTTGTGCAGCAGTTTTGTCCCTCAGCATAAAAGTATTTGGTGCATATTTATACTACAGCATGGTTGAATGCTTGATTCTGATTGGATAGCGGCAAAGCAAATGATGTAATATACAAGACAAAGTATGATTCCAAGAAAAAGTATGATCCCACAAGATTACTTTTCATATCTATGGCCACCTCGGATGTACATTAATTTTAAATAACTCAATGGGTCCATCATCAATTATTCCTTGCTATAGTAAAGAAGAATGCAGAGGTCCTGTAGCACAACACATCAGCATTTGCAAAGTAAACTGAAGTTAATAACAAACAGCTTTGGTCCACAACACAATCAAATTGTCCCAAACCACAACAGAATTAACCCATAATATAATTTACCCACAATACAATTGAGTTTAACAATGGAAATTATTTAAAAGAGGTCAGCTTTTTCTTGTATTGCAGATGCAAGGTGTACCAACGTTTCTGAGCAATACAGTTATAATATAGTATATAGTTATAAAACAAAACAATAATTAATTCAGGCTGAAAGAGAAGCACATAGCATTTTGATTGTTGAGAGCTGCATATAGTTGCCTACACAAAAGAGCCGAGCCATTTGAGTCCACAAGCACTTCTTAATTTAGCTATACACACAAATATATGCAAATATGCTTAGAAGAACCAATCCGTAATCAAAAACCATAATAATTTCTAAAACACACTACACTATAAAGAACACTTAACACACTGCTATTCTAACAGTGAGAATAACCTCACTGTTATCCTTTTATTTAAGTGCGGACTACCAGCCACCTATATACACAGTTCAAAACACAGCAACTCACTGTCAGCAAAATTGTCTGCTGTGAAAACAGGCCAAAGACCAACACGTCCTCATTCACGTCCACTGAAACTGAAAGCGATTTGCAAAAATTGATTCTAAAAATTGCATTGCTCATGTCAATCACAGTGCTAAATGCCTAAATAACTAAACACTATACCCTACACCCTAACTTAAACTGGTCTGGGGAAAAAAACGTGTCCACTACGTATTGGATTTAATGCAGTACGTCAGGGCAGAACAAGCTGCAGTGAGGACATCTTGGTTTAGTTCAATAGCACTATACCAACATATTTCAGTGCAATATAATAAAGAGTGTATATGATATACAATATCACACAGTGTATGAAGACTGGACTTATTTGCCTTCTTGTGTGCACAGACTGCACACTGCAAACAAAAAAACAGTTTTTTTACAGTTTACAAATTTCTAAAAACAAATATCTGAAAACAAAAGATTAATTTACTTTAGATAAATAAGATATTGTTTCCTTAAAAAAAATTGCGGACTAAGATAAAATGATTTTTTTTCCCTTTAAATTAAGTATATTTTTCTTACCTAATTGAAAGATATTTTTCTTGTTTTAAGCATAAACTCATTTTGAGTTTCATTTCATTTAGATCAATTGTTCAGAAAAACAAGAATTAATATCTTAGATTCTCAAGTAAATGTGCCTTGTTTCAAGCATGTTTATATTTGAACTGGAAAACAAGACAAAAATACCAAGTAAGGATTTTTGGAAACGCTTCCTTTTACAGTACGTTAAACTTTGAAAGTACTGGGTAATAATGCTTAATTTTACAGTGCGTTAACTTACGTGCACTTACAGTGTACTTACCTAAGAAATTACTGGGTAATATAAGGTAAGTACATGGGTTAAGGTTAGGTTTAGGGGTAGGTTCAGGGTTAGTACCTAGTTATTACCCAGTTATTTTAATTACTATAATAAGTACATAGTGTGTACATGGGGAACAGGATTGTGAAAGGAAGCGTCACCGAATTTTTTTTTTTTTTTTTTTTTTTGCAGTGCAAGAAGGAGTAAAATAAGTCTCTTCCTGCACTCCTACTCCACCAAGATCCTAGTTTTGGCTTGTCTTGTCATTCAGTTAGATTATTGCAAATTACTCCTTGCAGCCTGAATCCTCCATATACGACCCCTTGCGCATATGCCAAATGCTGCTGAAGGATTTCTTATACCATAACACAGCAAGAAGTTAATTAGCATTTCAACTCCCTGTAGATAACTAGGAGCTGCCTTCGTGTTACCAATGGAAATCAGGTGAATATTCAAATATTGTCTTCCTGTAAGCAGTGAAATATATGGCAAGGTGTCTGTGAAACAACATTGCATTGATATTATCTTAGATGTTATACAGAAAATGAAGAACAGATGGGATGACGAGAGACAGATGTTGAATGCAGGATGTGGCACAAATGTTCTTTATCTTGCAGATTAGTTAACCTAGCAAAAACATGTGTATGGGAAAAGTCTAATTTCTACTGCTAATCAGTAACGGTCAGTATTCATGAAGTCAAGTCACCTCCTCATTTATAGCGCTTTTAAAAATATGGACTGTTTCAGAGTAGCCTTACAATGATAATAGGAAATTAAAGTAACAGAGATTGTTTTGTTTTTAAAGCAGCTCTAAAATGAAGCTATTGTCTAGCTAAAATCTAATGAAGAGTTATTCTGTCATGTTCGGCAAAGAGAACAGGAAGCAAATGCAGTACTCAGAAATTATTGGAACAGACACAGACACAGGCTCAGAATAAGACACAGGTGTGGACAGGTAACGCAGGGACTTCGATGGTCAGAGAGCGGTGAATCCTCGTGAAGTGAAGTGCCAAGACGAGACGAAACAATCCAACACCAAGACGACGAATCCACAGGAACACGATGATGGGAAAACCAGGAAACAACACTCAACACCGACACCCAGGATAAACGATGAGAAAAAAACGCGCAAGGATGCATCTTATCATCTGTGGGAGAGCGCTGGGACAGAACTGCTCCTACCCCCACCTCTGACGCATCGACCTCCACCACGAACTGCCGTGAATAGTCAGGGGCAACGAGGATGGGAGCTGAAACAAAGCGGCTATCGAGGTTAGCAAACACAGCCTCGGCTGTATCTGACCACCTGAACGGAGTTCCGGGGGAGGTCAAGGCAGTCAGAGGCGCGGCTAGCTGGCTGAAGTTGCGAATGAACCGCCGATAGAAATTGGCGAATCCCAGAAACCTCTGTAGGGCCTTGCGGGAATCTGGACTTGGCCATTCTACCACAGCCTTAACCTTGTCAGGGTCCACACGCATTCCCTCAGACGAGATGATGTGTCGTAGAAAAGGAACAGACTGTGCATGAAATTCGCATTTCTCCGCCTTGACAAAAAGCCCATTCTCTAACAACCTCTGAAGCACTTGTCGTACGTGTTGCACATGTTCCTGGAGAGATGAGGAAAATATCAATATGTCATCCAGGTAAACATATATGAATTGATCTATCATGTCTCGCAACACGTCATTGACAAGTGCCTGGAAGACTGCTGGGGAGTTGGACAGCCCGAAAGGCATGACCAAATATTCAAAGTGGTATTAAACGCAGTCTTCCATTCATCCCCCTCCCTGATGCGGACCAAATGATAAGCATTACGCAAGTCCAATTTCGTGAAGATGGATGCTCCCTGCAACCTCTCGAAGGCTGAAGACATCAACGGCAAAGGATAAGTATTCTTTACCGTGATGTCATTCAACCTTCTGTAATCAGTAAGGTTGCAGAGATCCATCCTTCTTCCCCACAAAAAAGAACCCCACCCCCGCTGGTGAAGAGGAAGGCTGGATGAATTTGGTTTCCAGAGAATCAGAAATTTATTTCTCCATAGCCTCCCTTTCTGGAATAGAAAGCGAGTATAACTTGCCTTTAGGCGGAGACTTACCTGGCATTAACTCTATGGCACAGTCATAGGGACGATGAGGAGGGAGAGAAGCAGCCCTAGACTTACTGAACACTTCCTTCAGGTCATGGTACTCCTCAGGCACGTTAGACAGATCCCCTGCTTCCTCCTGAAACACGTAAACAGGCACAGACGGACAAGCAGACACAAGACAAGACTTATGACATTCCTTGCTCCACTCCAGTATAGCCTTGTGCTGCCAGTCCACTCTGGGGTTGTGACGGATGAGCCAGGGGTGACCAAGAACGACGGGTGCCAACGGTGAATCCAGGATATAAAAAAAAAATAGTCTCAGTGTGATTGCCAGAAGTGATGAGGGTAATATCTTCAGTGGTGAATGAGATGGTGGGAAGTTCTTGGCCATTTAGTGCGTGTACAGCAATCTTCTGAGTGAGTGGTCTGAGTGGAATTTGAAACTTGTGTGCAAACATACTGTCCATGAAATTACCCTCAGCCCCAGAGTCCAGAAGTGCTTGACAATCGTGCTGGTGAGTTGACCATCTCAGTCTTACCGGGAGGAGTGTAGATGTGGATGAGGTCTTCTCAGCGGAGATCCCACCCGATAGTAGCCTCATACTTACTATCGGGCTTGGTCCTTTTACCGGGCAGTTGTGCGCGAAATGTCCCGAACGTCCACAATATAGGCAAAGGCCCTGGGACCTCCGCCTCTCCCTCTCCTCCCGGGAAAGCCGAGCTCGACCCACCTGCATTGGTTCGTGATCGAAGACGGGGCTGACCACGTCCCTGCCGCTGGATCGCTGCCCCTCAATCCCTCCAGGAGGACGGTTAGATTCCGCTCTGCCTCCGACTCGGGAAAGTCGCGCATCTACCCATAGGGCCAGCTCGATGAGTCCGTTTAATGACGTGGGAAGGTCCAGGGTGTAGATCTCTCGTTGGACGCGGTCAGCCCACCCATGCAGGAACATGTCCCACTGCGCCTCCTCGTTCCAATGACATTCGGCCGCTCTCCCCGCCACGACTCTGTCAAAAACTCGTCTCATCTCTGCAGAGAGAGTTTGGAACGAGGCGCAGCAAGGGTCTTGAGTCTCCCACACCGCCGTTCCCCATAACGCCGCCTTTCCGGTCAGTAACGTGATGACAAAAGCCACCTTGGCTTGTTCACTCTGGAACGTTCTGGGCTGTAGGGCGAAATGCATAGAACATCTTGTCAAAAACACACGACAGTAAGCAGACTCACCCACGTAGGGCTCCAGAACGGGTAAGCGTGGCTCAGATGGCGCGGGGAAGTCCGGTGGTGTGGGGGGAACGGCTGGGGTGGGCGGCGCAGTGGGAGCACGAAGAAGTTGGACCTGCTGGGTGAGCTCGGACACCTGCGTTACCAAAGCTTGAATCGCACGACCCGTGTCATTGATGTTCCTCTCGTGAGAGTCCATTCTTATGACGCTGTGGTGGACAAACTCATCCAGCGAGGTAGGTGTCTCTCCTGGTGCTTCCCTGGAATGGTCAGATCGTTCTGTCATGTTCGGCAAAGAGAACAGGAAGAAAATGCAGTACTCAGAATTTATTGGAACAGATACAGGCTCAGGATAAGACACGGGTGTGGGCAGGTAACGCAGGGACTTCGATGGTCAGAGAGCGGTGAATCCTCGTGAAGTGAAGTGCCAAGACGAGACGAAACAATCCAACACCAAGACGACGAATCCACAGGAACACGATGACGGGAAAACCAGGAAACAAGACTCAACACCGACACCCAGGACATCAAACAACGATCTGACAAAGGGAATGAGATAACGGTGAGTATTTAAGCAGTGAGGGAGATTAATTGCAGCTGGTGATGAATGATGATGATCAGCTGGAGCGGATCAAGGAATGACTACACAATCACGCCCACTACACACGTGCTTTCATACCACAACATAAACACGAGACAAGAAGGAAACATTGGATCAGTATACCGTGATATATTCTCACTGATAAGCATGGAAACCTGTATTATTTTAGTGGCAGTTTTAGCACAATGTACACCACCTTTCACTAATAATTTGCACTTTGTAAATAAAAAGGTGTGACTATAATAGAAAGGAGTTGACAGTTAATGTGATATTGGCAGGCTCCTATACCTCAGATAAGATAATGAATTAAAATCAAAATATATTGTCAATAAAACAAAGCTAACCGTCTCAAACAGAGATCACATGATTTTTTTGGGGATATCTGGTATAAGCTACAACACTCTAGGTACCTCACCTCAGTGTGCTATTTTATAATTAGGAAACTTCCTGTGCTAGAGAAAAGGAGACTAAAGCAAACTGAGGTCCAATTATGTACTCTACATGTGTGTGAAATGTAACACATAAGACGTAGGCCAACCACTGCTTTCCGATAGCATGGGACTTTATGTTGGTGTCTATTTTAGCTTTGTAACTTGCATTTGCATTCATACTGAATTGGTGGTTGTGCAATACAGTTATATCCGCCTTTGGCTGTTATTTAATTTACAGTATATATATATATATATATATATATATATATATATATATATATATATATATATATATATATATATATATATATATATATATATATATATATATTTGAAGCGAAGCTATGCGTTTGTGTAAGAAAAAATATCCATATTTAAAACTTTATAAGCTAACTTCCGACAGATGGCCGTATCCCTTTAAAGGGATAGTTCAGCCTAAAATGAAAATTACACCATGATTTACTCGCCCTCATGCCGTTCCAAACCCACTGGACTTTTGTTCATCTTCGGAACACAAGTGAAGATCTTTTTTTCATATACGTTATTTTTTGAGTTCCAAGACAATATTGCAAAAAAGAAAAACAAAAGACAAAATCACAAATTAAGATATTTTAGATGAAATCTGAGAGCTTTCTGTCCCTCCATAGTCAGTAACACAACTGACACTTTGACGCTTCAAAAATTGTATAAAGAGATTGTAAAACTAATCCATATGAATTGTGTGTGTTTAGTCAAAAAAAATCTGAAGAGACACGATCGCTTTATATGACAAACAGTGGTGTGTTTCCCGAAAGCATCGTTAGCCAACTATGGTCTCAAGTTCCGTCATTATCAGCATAGTTCAATGAGTCGGTGTTTCCCAAATCCATCGTTCAGCTGTAGTTAGAAGCATAGTTTTTTGTTTTCATAGTTTTTTCATGACATGTGGACTCAATAAATCATTATCTTGAGCCAAATAAACAAGCTGTCATTCAGGACAATCTACATCTTTTATTTAGAATACATAAAAATGTAAATTACATCTTTTAGTCAAGAGATTTAAAGCGTCGTTTTTGAAGAGGCTTACGTATGAACGAGCCTATGATTGAATCTGGAAATATAGCAAAATAGTAGGCTACGCTGATCAATGTTTATGTGAATGAAAGCCTAAATTTAATCTGTTCAATCTATAAAGCGATCGAGTCTTTTCATAAAAATTTAAACCACTTGATTCATATGGATTATTTTTACGATCTTGTTGATGAACTTTTTGAAGCGTCAAAGTGTCAGTTACATAGCTGTCAACAGAGGGATAGAAAGCTCTCAGATTTCATCAAACATATCTTCATTTGTCTTTTGGGTTTGGAACAACATGAGGGTGATTAATTAATGACAGAATTTACATGTTTGAGTGCACTATCACTTTAAATAAATAACATGAAATGTTTAGAGGTACAAACTTTAACTTAAATTTAACCTATAAAATGGTTGGAGGAGGAACATTGTTTAACAGGCTTCATTCATATTTTCTAACAAACAAATTGATAATTAAATTGCTTTAGCTCCTATAAAAAAGGACAAAAAGAAAAAAATTACATTTTGAAATATTTTATCTCTCGTGAGCGTGAGTAATATGCATCCTCATATGATTTTGTGATACAATTGAATCTTTTAAATCTCACCTGAAGACTATCTTTAACCTCTTGCTTATAACTGTCCCTAAACAAATTAAAGTAAAATTAAGTTAATAGTAAAATTATTGGCATTGTGTTCAATTGTATGTTTTCAATGTATTGTCATTTTTTGGTCAACATAGCCTATGTTGTTTTTAAATGTGCTATAGAAATAAACTGTGATTGATTATTTGCAGTGGTAGTAGGCAGGGGCGGAGTGGCAAACGGGAGAGTCGGGACCTTTCCCGGTGGGCCGGTATGTTTCGAGGTCGCGAGGGCCGGTCTGATAATAGTTATACATTGCAAGTTTTTAATAACCATCCGGCGGTCTGGTGTGCGACCGCTGCCCGCTTGTCAAACTGTGCAGCCTCTTTGCTCAACCCGTAAATAAATGCAAATTTTGTTTGAGTTCTTAAAGGTCTAGTGGTAGATCTTTTGCCAAGCCTGTCAGAGGTTACAGGTTCTAATCTGCTCTCGTATAGTTTTTTTTTCTCTCATCAAAACTGAATGTTCATCAGTGGTGCAGTCTATATCAAGCAGGGACACGTTTGTGTGCATTTTATTTTGTGATTACACCGGAATGTATAGAGTCTTCGCAATGGCGATAGATTGAAGCGCGCGTCCGAGTGAAGACTGCGCGAGAAGACTCCACAAAAGAACACTGTATCCGTGCAACCGATAGCAGCGGCAACACGCGCTCAGTTTGATTTCAAAAACAACACATTTTAGCGCTAGATCTCTTATTTAATAGCGAACTAAATTAATGCTCTGCTAGTTAACTGGAGATGTTTCATTTATTTGTATTAGGTACATCCGTGCCTCAATGTTTCAAAAAGTTGTGGGGGACAATATCGATCCTGAGAAAAAGTGGTGGGACACGACTTTTATCAATCAATCAAATCAAAACAAATCAATCTAACCATAGACGTGACCAGTAGTTGTGGCTTGCTTTCTTAATCTATTTAAAATAATTTTGCAAGGGTTCTTAAAAAATAAATAAAAAAATAAAATAAAAAATACCCCCACCCCCCGGCCGGTGGTCTACAAATTTTCCCGGTAGATTTTTTGGTCCCACTGCGCCCCTGGTAGTAGGTGAAACTAGTAGTGGCCGTGGTTTGTAATCCTGACTCAGACAGGTGCCCAACGGCCTCCTCTCCTCACGACCTCTCATTAACACAGGTCAGGTGTTGTGTGTCTGTGATCGGTGGTCCTGCTTCCACTGGTCTGTTTTAACCGTTCTTCTTCGAGTCTCAGCTCACCGGCTGCCCAGCCAGTGACATTTGTGGATTTCAGAGCAGCTGTTGCTAATAACCGAGGTCACAAACCTCTCGGAGAAAGCCCAGATCCTGACATTTCCTCCGCTGAATGTAATATCCAATCATACTGTCTCCAATAACACACAGGTCACCACCTACATTATTAAACAGGCTCTTACCTTTTGTTACAAGCTCTCTGCTCGGAGAATCTGATTTTCAATAAAGATTTGTTTGCTGAAAGAAGTGGCACAGAGGGAAAGATGGGAAATAAGATGACTGATAGTTAATAGGAGGAGAACGTTTAGTGTCGTTTTTTTTAAAATAAACATTAAATCTATAACTATACACAAGTAATTATCAGACTAAATTAGCAAGAAATCATGTAATGATAAGTTAATAGGATATTAGCATAAATATGATGTTCATAATGCTTTTTTTTTTTTACTTCAGTCAGCATCCAACCCAAATGTCAGCACTGTTAAGGACTCAATACCCAAATAAATGGTTAAATGACTAATCTATGACATCTTCAGTTTAGATGTCAAACAGTCAAGCACACACATACATAGACACTGTAGAAATTGGAATTGTGTTGCTTTCGTAAAGGTTAACTAGTTCTCTGCCCCCATCAATATTCAGCAGCTGGGCCAGCCCCTTAGATTAAACTCATCTGTCACTCAGTGACCTGCGAAGAACAACCAAGAGTGCTGCTCTTTATACTAATTACACACATACAGAATGTAGAACTACTACTACTACTACTATATGTCCACAATCCACATAATTGCCATTATTATAAGTGGTTCTTCTCAGAGCTCACCTTGATTAATGACCACTCTTCTGACCTCAGACCTGGTTTCAAACTGCATGCTGAAATAGTGTTTTTTATTTTTTATTTTTAACAGGTTGCAGCACTCTTCCCATGCAAGTAACACAGTTCTGTGCAGCAGCAGGCGGATAGCAGAAATGAAGCAATCTGAGGACAGGTTATGCAATTTATTTAGGTAAGTTTGCTAAGAGTAAGCGGTTAACCTCAATTTTTGGTTCGAAAACCTGAGGTGACTTTCAGGGTATGTATTATAGGAGCCATAGCATCTCCGGAGCCAGGGGCGGATTAAGGTTGTCAGGGGCCCCTAGGCTGCTCTTTGTGTAAGCCCCCCAACACACTAAAAATGTATTTAGTGCCATATATGGTCCATACGCAACTACGGTGAACTGGCATACACACACATTGAGACAGCTAGCACTACAGTGTTTCCTTTACATTCCTTCAAGTGGTGGACCACAACAGTAAGATAATTACCACCACACCTCGTAGGTAAAATGAAAAATTTAACATTACAAACAAACCACAAATACAAACAAGGCTCAGTGCTTAGAATCAACCATTTAATTATTATCAAGAAACACTGGCAGTACAACCAAAACAGAGGTGTAAGTGGAAAGAATATCAGATATTATTATCTGCCACCACAGCCCCAAAACAAATGTAACTATAAACATCAAAGCAACAAAATACCTTCACATTTCAACTCTCATCACTTGCTGTTGCTGTCTTGCACTTGACCTAACAAATTAGGTCTAGGCCTAATAGCATATCATTGTGCAAATTTACTTAATTTATACCTAGTCCTAGGTCAGACTCAGAGGTCATGAGGGCCAGAATACAACCAGCATCATCAAGAATGAAGAGGTGAACATAAAGATTGCGTCATTCAAGTGCATATTAAATAGCCACATAATTGGTTTGTTTTGGTCTTATACATCCATAAATGTTCCAGCAGATGATGGATAGTTTAGCCAGCAGTTGATGATATTAATCATTGCTATATAAAACTAAATAAGCTATGTATTAATATTAATAATAAAAAAATAAAACATTCTCACCATCGGCATTGGCGTGTTCCACCTCTTTAGGTGACGGCTTACAAAAGAAATCTGTCAGTGTTCGTTTCATCTTCTTATGTAGACGATCACACGCGTTGTTCAGGTTCGATAACACAGAAAGAGCAGTGCGCTGCGTTTTTTATTTTGCTAGGCAACCACCGAAACAGCTGTCCTGTCAGTCAAGTAAATGTCAAATCAGCCTTTTAAATTTCGCATAGTAGTCAGCGCCCTAATATATTTTTACAGTAGGTCGCACAGATTATATTTCAGGAGCATATGCGACCAAAATGGCTTTGATTTCGAGCCTT
Source organism: Siphateles boraxobius (assembly GCF_051911475.1). Classification (NCBI taxonomy): domain Eukaryota; kingdom Metazoa; phylum Chordata; class Actinopteri; order Cypriniformes; family Leuciscidae; genus Siphateles; species Siphateles boraxobius. The sequence continues at coordinate 28,256,118 of NW_027509197.1, forward strand.
GATGTTTCTTGTAATGTTAGCCATAGTTATTTATTTCTTGATGTTGGTGTCTGCGTTTTTTAAAGCCATCTCCCCGAATCGCCGTTGCTAGGAGGGCGCCAGCGCCTCTGCCTCTCAGCGCCTCTGCCTCGCGAGTGGATGATAGCCCTGAAGACGCCGTGCACCTGAATCGTCCTGCGAGCTGTTCGTTTAATAATCGACTCGGAAGAAACCGAACATTTCGACAAAAATAAAAAGCGAGGCAGAAGAAATTTTGCCATTGCGCACCGCCACAACAAAATAAGCATAGAGGAAACACTGCATTGTGGAATAACTCCCCAATTTCCCTGAAATATTACAGATAACATGATGAGCTAGCTGCAGGCGTTTCAGCTAGCTCCGTTCCGGCAGTCTGTGGTGGATCTTGTCTTTGACTGGATGAAGATTCAGCAGCTTTGAAATATCCAGTCAATTTAGGATTTTTTTTCAATATATCTTGGTCCCGTTGTTCTTTTAACTTTAGTAATTTACGTTTTTGTGCTCCACTTTCATGCTTTCTTTCAGCCATTCTGCCACTATGCCGTCCAGCAATAGCAGTGACGTAAATGAAAATGATTGACATGATTTGACCAGCAGCAGCTGATTGGATAACCAATTCACGTCCACGGAGAGCGATCCGTCTGTCCTATGCACCGAAACCTTTTTACAATGCAACAAAATATTTAAAGAGCATCAAGCTATTAAAATCTATATTATGTATAGTCACAGATAATTTAACAGTATATTAGTCAGTAATTTTTATGAGGTTAAACAGTGATTAGATAAAGTTTTTAATTTAACGTACACAATTGGTCTGGGCGTCTGGCCCATCCAAACTGGAATCCCGGCGCCGTGCCGTGCCTGGTTCGCGCTTAAGTAAAAAAAAAAAAAAAATGTCTGGCCAATCCAAGGCCCCCTGAACACGTGGGGCCCTAGGCTGCAGCCTATGTAAGCCTGTGCATTAATCCGCACCTGTCCGGAGCAGGTTCAGTTCTAGGGTTAGTTTACTTCAGAGGTATTCAATTGTATTGTACAAATCCTACTGAGGTATAGGCTGATCATTTTCAATGGCCAACTCCTGTTAATATAATTTATGTTTGTTGTTAAAGGAAATACTTAGTGTGGTAATCAAAAATCATCAAAGACATAAGGAACACATAAAGCGGGGAATTTACAAAGAATAAATATAGCATCTGCTGTTACCATCATTATATTTGCATATTCTATCTTTATTGTTTTATAATTCCCTAAAGAATTATGCAAATCAGACAATGAAACAAGTCTGATCACAAGCATACAGTGTACATGGAAACAAATTATACAGTTTAACTTTGATTTTGCCCCAACGATGAAATGCTGGTTGATGTTATCATGTATCTGAAAATGTAAAAAAAATAATAATAACAACTCCTCATTTAATATAGGAAAACATGTTGAAATGGAACCATGGGGGTTTTGTAGTAGTACATGAAGACAGCAAATGCATTTATCAAATGTGCAGTACATTGTTTCAGCTAAAAAGCGACTGTATTGAATAGTGTGCTGTACTAGCTGAGTATCTGGTATCAGTCTTAATGTGATGTTTGGGAAGCTGAACAATTTATATTGTCAGTGTAAGTGATGAAATCAGACCTGCAGTGGCCTCATATTTCTGGCAGCCTGAACCAACTGTAAATTTGACAGTCTGATGGGTGCATAACCATGCTGACCCTCTCCACCTGACACACTGACAAGCCAGCTGAAGCTGTCAGAGTCTCTGACACGGAAAGCAGTGATTTTCACATAAGGAAACAAATAAGAGTGCTTCTAAAATAAAGAAAAAAGAAATAATGGGCAGTCTTATCCCTCAATGTCCATCCATGTTCAAACTTCAAGACACTGTTCCAAAACATGTGTGTGCTGTCTATGGGGATAAAAAAGCATTTTAAGGCATCAAAGACTTGCTTCTGAGGCAAAGACACCTGCTTTTGGCTAAATTCCCATAATGCATTGCAACAAGCTCAGTGGAGAAAGCCATCCGAAATGATGGATGATTTCTAACAGGTGTCATGTAAACAATTGGTTAGGGGTGCTGACAGATGTAGTTGGCTTTATCCTACTTTATGTATGATCTTAGGGTCGTGAACACTACCAAACTTGACCATGTACCAAGAAAGTGTTTTACAGCCACAGCTGGATTTGGAACTAAAAGTGCTAAAAAATGCATTCTTTTCAACTTGATAAAAAGACAAAAAATGAAGTGAAATGACTGACAACAGGGGTTCAAAAAAGTGGTATTTATCGATTACAAAGAAAACCTAGAAATAATGACTGTTGGTTTCATGAAGTTGATTGAATCCAGTTTCTTCTTTTTTTAATGGAGAGGGTTTTTTTTTTTTTTTTTTTTTTTTTTGCTCTGAGAAGTTGTTATCCATACACTGGTTTTATTTGTCTGTGTTCCTGGTCTTTGTTTTGAGCACGTCTGCGTTGTCAATAAGACTGTCATTTCACCATGTGAGTAAATGGCATGCAATCTATTTCCTAGTGACTCTTTCCCCATTTAGACATGGTCTATGTGATGGCTCCTCTATTATCTGAAAAAATATGTGCATTCATGCTTGTAGCAATCAATATACTTCGATGTGAACAGCATAACATCTTGATGGATACGTCTTTTCTACTTTCTTTCTTTTCTTTCTTTTCTTTCTTTTCTTTCTTTTCGTTCTTTCTTTCTTTCTTTCTTTCTTTCTTTCTTTCTTTCTTTCTTTCTTCCTTTCTTTCTTTTAAACAGTTTCTCAAGCAAACTTCATCCCCGATACATATGCACACTCAAGCATTCAATACAAGAAAAATTGACCTTGACGGCACTAGCATTGAACCTTAATGGTTTGATGAATAATGATGATTGCAACTAACAAACCTCCAGTTTCAAGTAACATGCTGATCTATTTATGATGAGAAGAAGAGTCTCTCTCTCTCTCTCTCTCTCTCTCTCTCTCTCTCTCTCTCTCTCTCTCTCTCTCTCTCTCTCTCTCTCTCTTCACACCATATTTCACTTCTCCCTTTCTGACCCGTGCAAGGCTTAAGTAACTCATTAGAGCATTCATTTGGCGCTCTCACTGTTCCTGTAATTGAGAGCTTCATTATTGATTCTCCGTCTGGCGTCTGAATCTAATGCTGAAGTAAGACAAGTCAAACCTTTCCAATATACTTCTCCCCATATTGCATACTGTGGGAATGAATCAACACGGGATCTCCTGTTCATTGCCTCAGCATCTTTGCTGCTCTTTTAAAATTAATCTGTAAAATACCTTAAGATTACTTAAGATTTTATTCTCTTAATTAGGGGCTTTATTTTTTTGGTATTTTTTTTTTTTTTTTACCAAATCAACCATTAGTATGCAACGTCTTTTTACGAAGTGAGGTCAGAAACAGCATGAGGAGCAAGATATAGACTACTCATATGAATATGAATGTGATCTGACCAACCAAACGTAAGTGACATCAACTGCAAGAGAGAGTTCAGTGCTTATATGCTCCAGGTGTCAAGCAGTGATTGGCCAGACCTAAAACTTTAGTTCATTATTTCTTCATCAACCACATTCATTCTATCAACCTGCACTTCCCAAAAGCATCGTTAGCCAACTATGGTCGCAAGTTCCGTTGTTACCAACATAGTTCAACGATTCGCCGTTTCCCGAAACCATAGTTCCAATGAACATTCACAAACAGCATCGCGAATTTGCGTGGTTAGAACTACAGTCCTCAAGCTGTGGTTAGAAGCATAGTATCTTGTTAAATGACACGTGGACTTAAATAATTCATGCTCTTGGGCACAATAAGTAACTAACTTTCAGTACATTCCTTTCTCTCATTCTATTTAAATATATACATTTTAGCGTGTCAACAATCAGCCCTGTTTTTGAAGAGTGTACATGTGTGTAAAATGTATAAGGGAACTCCGGATTATGACGTGATGAATCAAATAAAGCAAAATGACATGGAACAAAAACATTGAAGTAGTCATTAGGTGCCATGTTTATCACATGTGACCATGTTACTATGGTTTCGGGAAACAATCGTGACTAGTTGGTTAGTTTGTCCAACGATACATCGTAATATGGTAGTTAATTAGTGAGTTACACCAATGTACGGGAAACGCACTCCTTATAATTTTTAAACACAAGAGAACTGATAAAGTTGTATAAAACTGACAGATTAGTCAGATTAGAGTTTGCCAGATCAAGAGAATGCCTGCCAATTTAGTGTGCAATATGCATCAGAAGGTTGGTGAACAGTCTGTAGGCGTACCATCCGAGGCCGAGATACACTCTGACCGAATTGAATTTTGGTAGCTTTGACATGACTGATGTCGAGACAGGCCATTGGCTGCACTCTCACGTCCTCATAAATCACACAGCCACACTAAAAGTGACGTCACGTTCAGCGGTTCAGGTTGACAGGAACTGATGAAAGTCACAATCTCCTGTGACACCGGCAGATTTACAGGCTGTGGGTTTAAAACTCTGCTTTTGAGTGTAGGCAAATGCCATAACCTTCCCCTTATGGCATTGTTAAGGGCTATAGCAGCCCGTTATGTCATTTTGTTTATGGGTCTAAACATTTCCTTAATGGTGCGCTTGGCAAATGTGAAGGCCATCAGTCTTCTCATAGCCATCCTCATTTTGACAGAGTGCCTTTTGTGAGGGGAACAGCCTGGTTGAATGTGCATTAACAGCATCACAAAACATCACTGGTAAACATCCAGATGAAATGAGATGCGAGCCAAGGCTGTTAATTGCAACGGGAAGACATTTAGTCTTGATGACATTGAGATGCTTTTGTTTTCAAAGAGACACAAAACAAAAATGAACGAAGTCCTGAACTACTTGACTTTACAGTGATGTGGGACTTGCCAATTAAGCGCTATTCCACTAAGCAATCATTTCATTTAGTGTATGTCTTTGGAAAAGACCGATTGATCTTGCAGGCTTGAGGAATGATTGCTGGATTCATTTGTGAGAGGCTATAAATCGACGCTCAAGACTTTTTCAATCCAGCTACCTTAGCGGATCAGTGAAGAGAGCTCCTTTTATGCAAAGGGTCTCGAATACACAAAGACTGTAAACTAGCCAAATATCTGTTTATTGACATAATTGTAAAGTCCAAAATTCATTGTATTTAAATATTGGTTTTACTAAGAGAATTCTGGGTATCATGGATATTTGAGACTATTTAACAGTCTGATGTATGTGCCTCAAAGTCTTTTTAAACTAAATTAGAAATAAGATATCCTTCAGCCCTACTCAAACAGATGATGGGAATAATCACATAATCCTTAATGCCTTTAAGACTTCCTCATAAAAAAAAAATCTTTCATTGGATTTATTTGAAATAATAGAAATAAGACAGGTAATATATATATATATATATATATATATATATATATATATGGGTGGGATTATTTAACAAATAACAAATAAACAAAAGGAAAATAAAGTAGCATGACCATACAGGAAGCAAATCCCTGATTATATTTCTGCCTTTGGAAGCTAATATCAAAGATCATGCTTCTCTGTAAAACGCCATGAAATTTGGACAACCTCACAATGGTCTCAGTTCCACAATTTTCTCTTAAAAATGATTTATATATGAAGGTCATATAAAACAGGTGCGCAAACATTCACAGAAACTGAAAGCAGTCTGGTGGGATATCTTTCTCATTGTTAGTAAATGATAACAGGGAAATTCAATCAATGTCTGACCTTTAGGCATTTGATAAAAACATAAATAATGGCTTTTTAAAGGAAGATTAAATTGTTTTCTTCCAACAAACTCTCATTGTGATTTTCTGCCGGAACTGGATACTTTAAAGGAGAAAAACTGTTAAGTAGTGACTATTGCTCAAACTAGTTGCCGTTAATTGCTGGGAAAATTACCTTTTTTCCATATGTTAATATGCTAATGTGGCCAAATGCTTTTAAAATATAGCCTAAAGGGGAAGTGTTTAAGTATTTTGGTCGTAAAAATAATGTTGTCTTTTTTTTCTTTTTTTTTTAAACACTGTAGCCTTGTGCCATTACCAAACATTGCTATGTTTGTGGATCCAGACATTGAGTTTTGGGCGGGACTATATGTAAGATGACCAATGGGAGGAGTGTTTTGGAGGTTTGTTTTGAAAACGGTCATTACTTTTCTAATTCAATTTGCGCCTACCATGAAGCTGTTTTAGATGGCTAGTCAGGTATGTTTCAGTTTAGTTTGCGCCAACCCTGGGTTTGAGGCACCATGAAAGTGGCTTGGCCTTTACCGGTGTTCATCACCATAGTAACTTACGCTCTGCGGCTAACCGGCTTCATGGTAGGTTGTGTTCTGAGTTAGAGATCTCAAATCGAAATTGTATCAGTCAGCTCTGAGCAAAGTGACACATGTCTGAAACAATAAAGTCTTTTATTACCCAGTTACTCTTGCTCCAAATTAAAGGTCACTGCACATTGTAAATAATTCTTGAATTCAGAATTGTCTTACTTTTTGAAATGATTATTTATTATAATTATTTTATATGATTTATGACCCCTTGTCCATTACACGTAAGCAATTTTAGTTTAAAAAGTATTACTAATCATTTAGTTTCAGTGGTGGTAAGTAACGAAGTAAAAATACTTAGTTACTTTACTTAAGTATTTTTTTCGGGGATCTGTACTTTACTTGAGTATGTTTTATTTGCATCTACTTTTACTCTTACTCCACTACAATATTGAAGACAAAGTTTACTTTTTACTCCATTACATTTCCCCATGCCCGCTCCAAGTATTTAATACACTGGCTTTCCAAACCAATGAAAAACTTGGTTTTATTTTGAAAAAAGAACGCACAAGCTCTTTGCCAGCATAAGCTCACATAGCAGTCAGTTCGCCATTGTGGAAGATGACCGCAGAAACAGGTGAAGGTGCAGCTCTGCCCAGCAATGACCCAGAGATTCCCGCTCACACTGTATCTTGCACATCTTCTGTTTGATGCAGCTAATGTTATGTTACATGTCTATTGCAGAGCTGCCAACTCTCACTCATTCAGACTCACGCAATCGACACTTTCCAAACGCTCTCACGACACATCCATTTTCTCACGCAGAGAAAAATCGCGAAGCAAAGAGGAAATTGACACCGACAGACAGGACAGAGTGGGTTACTTTTGATATGAAATAAATTCTCAGCTCTCAGATTCTGTCAATTTGATTACGAAATTCAAACAATAAATACCGTTTTGGAGCTTTTAAATGTGACGTGACCGATAGCTAGCGCCTGCTATGCAGGGTGCCGTTAATATCTTTACTACTAGTTAATTGTAATTAAACACAAATGAACAATAATAGGTAGCCTATGTTGAAAGATACAGTACAACTTAACGAAATGTATATACCTTATACATAATATCAATAAATCAGTGTTTTTCAACCGCTGAAAGAGGTCAGTAAAACAGCTGGAGAACAATATGTCACATAACGTTACATTTAGGCTACCTCCAAAAAAAAAAAAAAATTAATGACCATAGCACGTTAGTTTGCTAGAAAAATTAGTATTTTATAATATATTTAATATTAGTATAAATTAGTATTTTGCTAAATATGTGCACTATATATTTATTATATTTTTTACTTATATCAATAAAATATTATAATTATAATAAAAATCACATGTATTTGTAACATGTAATAATACCAGCTGACAGGGCTCTCTATAGCCTATGTTTACAGAATTAGGTGAGATTTTCTTAATTTAAAAATTAATATGTATCTACTGTACCAAATATTTATCAAAATGAATCTATATTGAATCAAGATCAGAATCAAACCACAATAATTGAATTGAAATTGTAAAATTTGTATCAAAGAATGGCCTACCAGTCATTGCACCATAATATGCTGTCACTAAACTTAATGAAATTGTTTAGAATTTATGCAAGGTGCTTCATTGTCTCTTGACTGATTGCAAATCTAACAAATTCTTAATTGCAGCATCGAATAATTTGTTCAATTAAAACATTGCATATCACTCCCAAAACAATTGATCTGTTTAGTTATTAATATTTACAGTTTGAATATTTACTTTTTACTTTCGGTACTTAAGTACGTTTTAAATCGGATACTTTTGTACTTTTACTCAAGTGATGTTTGAATGGAGGACTTTCCACTTTTACTGGAGTCATTTTTTATTTAGGTATATATACTTTTACTCGAGTATAATTTTTGAGTACTTTTACCACCCCTGTTTAGTTTAAATTAATAGAATAATAGAAATATATACAGATGTGTAATATAAATTAGATTTGGAATAGGTAGGTAAAGCTTTGGAATTATTACATGTGAGATTATCCCTCATATTTCGAGGGAACTCGGACTGCGTCGATTGACACTTTTGGGGAACGCCCCTCAGCGTAGCGCCTGTGAAGTATGAATGAAACTAAGCCAATCTCTGATTGGTGTTGCGTCATGACGTAATGTGTGACGGCATACAAGCGGAAGCTATAAAAGACGCCGGCACACATGAGATGTCAGCTTTTTGTTCTTCAGCAAAGCGCTCTCTGTTTGGCTTGTCTGTCTTATTTGGTGTTGTCTGTCACAAAGCATTACAACTATATATATATATATATATATATATATATATATATATATATATATATATATATATATATATATTATGGCGAGCCCAAGTTTCACTCGGTGTGTGCATCCCTGCTCTCGTTATATCACGGTGGGGACACACATCGTTTGTGTAGGCCTACACATTGTTTGGGAGTGTAGCACGCGCTGGCAGCTCTCGATTGGGCTGCTTGCGAAGATTGTGAAACACTTCCAATCCGTGTGCTGCGCTCCCGCCTGGCCAATAAGATTCTGTGACTTGGATCTCGCGTTTGTCGAGGCAGCGCGTAGATCAAAGGTCTACATTGCAATACAGAATCTAGTTGCTCGGATCTCGCGTTTGCCGAGGCAACGCGTAGATTACGTGTCTACTTTGCAATAAAGATTCTGTGTGTGTGCGAGGCATGAACAGTCGCTACCAAGGGTGCTGGCTGTGTTCATTGAGAAATATCTCGACGCGTATATACGTGCGCTGTCGGATGTTTCAGCCTCGCACCTGTTGACTTTCTTCTTGGGTTGGAAGCCAAATATATTGTGAACGACTCGAATCTCGCGTTTGCCGAGGCAGCGTGTGGATTACGAGATAGCCTAACACAAAACAATATTGTCTGGTAATTATCGCTGCATTTAATTTTAAGAAATTAAAATGATGAAATATTTCTGACTTTTGAATATCGGAAGTTAGATATTTTAATTCAGCCTACCATTCAGACCGTGTTTCACTTATACAGTGTTTATGGCTACATTTATTTCTGAGGAATTAAAATGATAAGCAGTGAACGCAGGCTTGCAGCCATGCAGTGTTCCTTCTGCACATCAAAAATCATTTTTCGATTCTTCCCTGCCAGTCCTCCGCTTTAGGGTATCAAAAACGAGACAAAAATAACAGGGCTATCCCCCCTTGGAGGGACGAGCGGGAATTGCTCTTCCGCGGAGCCCTCAGAAAATCGATGTTTGTATCCAGCGTCAAGTGCGCTTCGGGACACATCGGTTTTCAGCAAATGCGCTCTGCAGTGTCCGCCGCAATGGCTTGCGGCCAGGCAGTGCTCATGTTCGCCCATCGGAAACGGTTTTCGATTATTCCCTGCCGGTCCTCCGCTTCAGGGTGTCGAAAACGAAACCGAGAGAGCCTCCCCTCAGGGGAGCCCTCAGGAAGTCGATGTCTGTATCCCGCCGTTAAGTGCGCTTCGGGACACATCGGTTTCCAGCGAACGCACACTGCTCTGTCTGCCCCCACAGGCTTGCGGCCAGGCAGCAATCGCGTCCGCCCATCGAGAATCGTTTTCGGTCAAACCCTGCCGGAGATCCTCTTCAGGTGGTCGAGAACAAATCCCGATTGGTACCCGAAGCCAGGCTCGAGAGCCTGGATCCTTTGGTAAAATATTTCGATGCATGGAAAAATCTCACGAATATTTCGGCTTGGGCCATGTGCACCATTCAAAAGGGGTACAGGCTGCAGTTCGGTTTATGCCCACCAAGGTTCAACGGGGTGGTCTGGACTCCAGTCGACCCAGTGCAGGGTCGGGTATTGGAACAGGAAGTAAACTCCCTGCTGGTAAAGGAGGCTATAGAACATATTCCTCCACCGGACAGGGAGTCCGGGTTTTACAGCCGCTACTTTATAGTTCCCAAAAAGGATGGGGGGTTGCGTCCAATAATAGATCTCAGACACTTGAATCTTTCTCTGAGGAGATTCAGGTTCAAGATGCTCACTATTCCCATCATTGTGAGTCAAATTCAATCCGAGGATTGGTTTGTCACGATAGATCTAAAGGACGCATACTTCCACATATCCATCATTCCATCTCACAGGAAGTTCCTGAGGTTCGCTTTCGGGGGCAAAGCGTACCAATATCGGATCTTCCGTTCGGCCTAGCTCTCTCCCCACGCACATTTACCAAATGTATGGATGCAGCTCTAGCACCGCTGAGGCTCCAGGGCATCAGGGTGCTCAATTATATCGACGATTGGCTGATTCTGGCCCAGTCACAAGAGCTGGCGGTTCGGCATCGAGATGTCGTCCTCGCCCACATTCAAAGCCTGGGGTTGAGACTCAACACGAAAAAAGGCGTGTTGACACCAGCCCAGAGAACCACGTTCCTGGGAGTGGTGTGGGGCTCGGTCACGATGCGGGCACGATTGTCTCCTGATCAGATCCTCCTGTGGTCCCAGGGGAAGTTATCTCTAAGAGCAACATACATCCCAGGGAGTCACTGCTCTGCTCCCGGTAGTTCTAGAGAGGGTCCGTCGTGTTGGGATCAGTCTACTGCTGGTAGCCCCGTTGTGGCCGGCCCGAGTATGGTTCTCAGACATTGTATCGCTCCTAGACGGCCCTCCGTAGGAGATTCCCCTCAGGAGGGCCCTGCTGTCACAGGCAGATGGCTCAATGTTTCACCCTCGGCCCGAGTTATGGAAACTGTGGGTCTGGCCCCTGAGGGGGCACAGTACCTAGAGGCCGACCTATCAGCTGGAGTAGTGGAGTCCATACTCAGCTCCAGAGCTCCCTCCACGAGGAAATTGTACGGCTTAAAGTGGAATGTCTTTACCAACTGGTGTAGAGAGCGTGAGGTGGATCCAGTTAACTGCCCAGTGGCTTCAGTTCTGGAGTTCCTCCAAGATCGTTTTTCAGTTGGTCTTACCCCGTCCACACTCAAGGTGTACGTGGCTGCCATTGCGGCTTTCCACGCTCCTCTGGGTGATCGAGCTCTTGGGAGACAGCAGCTGGTCGTACGTTTCCTCCGTGGGGCCTGGAGGATGAGACCTGCGGCTCGTTCCAGGGTTCCCACATGGGACCTGGCAGTGGTTCTCGAAGGGCGGGCCGAGGCACCCTTCGAACCATTGGAGTCGGCTGAGGCCAAGAACCTTTCCCTGAAGGTGGTTTTTCTGTTGGCCATAACTTCTCTGAGGAGGGTAGGAGATCTCCAGGTGCTCTTTATATCTAACGGGTGCCTGGAGTTTGCTCTAGGCGACATTAAAGCCATCCTACATCCCAGGCCGGGCTATTTGCCTAAGGTGCCATCCAATTCGACACGGCCTACGGTTCTGCAGGCCTTTCATCCTCCACCTCACGTGACGGCGCATGAGGAGAGACTTCATCTGCTCTGTCCTGTCAGAGCTCTAAAAGTCTATATTCAGAGGTCCTCTTCATGGCGGAAGTCGGACCAGTTGCTGGTGTGTTTCGGGTCGCCCAAGAAGGGTCTTCCCGCCTCCAAACAGACCCTCAGCAACTGGATTGTCCATGCTATTTCTTTGGCCTACCAGGTGCGCAGTTTGCCTTCACCTTTGGCCGTGAGGGCTCATTCAACCAGAGGAATGGCGTCCTCTAGAGCCCTTCTCGCGGGGGCCCCGATCCAGGAAGTCTGCGATGCAGCTGGATGGGCCACCCCTCATACCTTTATTAGGTTCTATAGCCTGGACATTCAGCCAACACCTGGCCCTCTTGGCTCTCGTCCTATGTGTGCCTGTGAGCAGCTTCACACTAGGACAGGCAGGGCGCGTTGTGGCATAGTGGGTACTCGTTCCCCCGAAGTGTCAATCAACGCAGTCCGAGTTCCCTCGAAAGGGAACGTCCTTGGGTTACGACTGTAACCCTTGTTCCCTGAGAAAGGTAACGAGGACTGCGTCCCTTCGCCACACCTTCCCCTGCCTGGGAGCGCTTGCTTCATCACAGAAGCTGGTATCTCATGTGTGCCGGCGTCCTTTATAGCTTCCGCTTGTATGCCGTCACACATTACGTCATGACGCAACACCAATCAGAAATTGGCTTAGTTTCATTCATACTTCAGAGGCGCTACGCTGAGGGGCGTTCCCCCAAAGTGTCAATCGACGCAGTCCTCGTTCCCTTTCTCAGGGAACAAGGGTTACAGTCGTAACCCGAGGACATTTGAGTCCTTGTATACTGAACCTATAATCAACTATATACAACTACAATTTTCACTGGCACTGATATGATATAGCAAGATATTTTCTTTTTGCAATCTCTTAATCTCTTAAATAAGAAGAGATAATTGAATAGTGCTGACCCTCTCTCTGTATCGTTCTTGTGCAGTCACTCAAAGTAGTGTCGTTCCAAGAAATAATAAGAGCACACACTTTTGCGTCTGACTTCAGTCTTTACTGGATCAACACTGCTCTCTCATACAGAGAGCTAACAACCAATCAGCATTCAGTATGCAAATCACCACAAGTGGACCGATAACATTACATCCCCCTCTTTATGAAGTATTATGTTACCACATAAGTCTAATATGGCAGATTTTAAACTTCCCTTAAACATATCGGTTCACATCGGGGACAATATACTTAACATTGCATTTATAGAACAAATGAACCAATGTGTCATAACCAATGACATGCAGAACATGCATTTGTAAGGCCGTCTAACTCGATCCAATGGCGGTATTCGAATTAGCGGTGAAGGTCTCTGCGTGTTACTGTCTTTTCTCGCGGCAAAGTATTTTTGGTTAAATACAATACATTTTCTCATATGTATTTCATCGTTATTTCATCTGACTCCATAAATGAAAAAGGTTTTAATGATATCTGTGCATCATTAAATGTGAGCGAATGTTTTACTATTCTTTTAAACTATTGAATGAAATTAATGTCAAAGTCAATTAGAATAATCAAATATCACAATTTAATATGTCAGGTAAATGTATCATTACAATTTCATAACCAATTCAAAGATAATCTATGCAAAACATCAAATGCTCTAGAACAAAGAGGAAAAAGCTTACCCGACAAGAAATGCGTGAGGCTGAGAGTCTCGCAACTCTCAGCCTCACGGGCCGATCTCAGATACAGAAAAGGGCCCCGAGCTCTCGCTGCGTTTCATTATATACCCAGACCTCATTTCAAATCTAAACATCATCAACAGTGGAAATTTACCTGTAAGTCACCATTTGCTAGCAGTGGAAAATTAGCATTCAGTCAAATGGTCAGCAGGTGTTAACTCAAAGACACACCCTCCAGTGTGGAAGATATTTCTAAACTTCCTTAAGAACTTTATTACTTTTTGGTTTACTTCTTTGGGAATGAGACATTTGTACCAGTCGCACCGAGACATTTCAAATAATACCAAACATGTATAAAACTCGATGATAATCATTCACATTAAACCATTTAGATTCTTGTATGAGTTTGGGAGATCTCTGCCAGGATGAACAATGGGGGAGAGAAATGTAGATTAGGATGAGGGAGGTGAGAACTTCGTCTCAATAGTGCATGAGGGGGAGTTCAAATGTTAATTTCCTTTGTTTTCTCAGAGAGTGGCCCTCTCTTATAGTCCTTCCAGTTTTTCCAGTCTTACACATTCAACAATATTATCTTCTGACCAGCATCCATAATACTGCCATATTTTTTTTATACTTTACCAAATGTCAGAATTTCATGTTTATAAGTCAAGAATGTCTCTAGGTTTCACCATGCAACCAGAGCCTGTAAACCGAGGGGTTGCTACTTGCTGCTGCATGCTACAAGTGTTTTCTTTCAGTCTTCCTGTATACACAGGTGCACGAATGTGCACGCTCTCGGGTGCTGGCTCATTTACTTCCGATGCTATTTCCTTGGTTTCCATTGAGTGTCGACGATTACGTCGGAACACTTGATCATCATGGGTACGGATAATGTATGACCGGTGTGTGTCCGCAGGTTGCAAAACAGTGGCGGGCATCTATCGACCATTGGCTTGTTGAAATCGAACATTATCCCCTTGTGCCAATGTTGACAATGTTGCAGTGCGATCATAGTACTGTCCCTGTGTTCCTTGTTTCAGCTTTCTTTTTGCATTCACCAGTTTTTGATCCAAAACCTGAGGCTGTAGCTGTTTTTCTGACGTGGGCAAGATGGAGCGAAGACGTCTACTCATCAGCAACTGTGAGGGAGACTTAAATCCGTCAACAGGGGTGTTCCTGTGTTCAAATAAGCTGAGATAAGGGTCCTTCTTCTCGGCCTGTGCTTTACTCAGTATGGCCTTTACTGTCAGTCTTTTCGGCGAGACCATTGCTTTGCAGATAGGGTGGGCTAGATGTTACATGCGCAAAGTCCCATTGAATTGCAAAGTCTTTGAAGTCATGTGGGCTGTTACTGTGGGCCATTATCTGAAATATTTTTTCAGGTACACCGTGCCTGGCGAAGATGGCCTTCAGCTTACAGATGACTGTTGATGATGTGGTCGAGTGGAGTCTCTCCAGCTCGAAGAATCTGCTGAAGTAGTCTACGGCTATTATATGGTCATCTCCATTCCATATGAACAAGTCTGTTGCAACGATCTGCCAGGAACGTTTTGGTATCTGGTGAGAGATCATGGGCTTTTTTGGATTAGATTTGCGAAGCTCTAAGCATGTGGTGCATCTTTCCACCATTTCCTCAATTTGTTTGTTCATGCCTGGCCAAAATAAAATATCTCTGGCTCTTTGCTTACTCCTCTCAATTCCTATGTGTCCAGTGTGAATGTGCTCTAACATTTCTGCCCTAAGTGCATGTGAAATGATGATTTTCTCACCCTTAAACAGAAGCCCTTTGATCTCTTGGATCAGGTTTGATGCCTTCTCGCGTTAGCTTGTTAACTGACCCTAGGGACGCATATCACACTTTTGTCTGGGTGGAGGTGTACTCCTTTTTAACAGGTCCTCATTAGCACGACGCACAAGTTTTCATTATGTTCCTCTTTTGTTTTCCCAAAGACGAGTATGTCGTCTACAATGGTTGCAACACCGTCAAGCACATCATAAGTCTCATCTATCTTTCTCTGAAACTCATCTTGAGCAGAGATCAGTCCAAAAGGTAGACGGAGAAATCTGTACCTTCTTTTCAATGACCAGTCTGTGGGTTCCATCACATTAACAATAACAACTGTTTTTTCCATGCTGTCTAGCTCCTCCTTGAGGCGACTGTGCAGTATGAACGGAATCCTCCTGGGCAGATACACGACAGGGACAGCTGCAGGATCTATGTGTATAGTACATTTTCCTGGAAACTCACCGATCCTGTGAAAGACATCCTGGAACTCTTGAATGATATCACAGGGTTTGTTTGAATCTGCATCCACTGAAAATGAATGAATGAATGAGGCATTTATATAGCGCTTTCATGTGTACTACTGTACACCCAAAGCGATTTACAATCATGCCGGAATCTCTCCTCAACCACCACCAATGTGCAGCATCCACTTGGATGATGCGACGGCAGCCACAGTACAACGGAGCCAGTACACTCACCACACACCAGCAGTATTATAAACATCTCGCCCCTTTTATCTGCCCCAAAGGAGCAGATAGGTGCACATGGTCTCCTCTGCCTTGTTGCGCAGCAGCCCGGCGAACATGAGCTGAACATTCTGACGAAATCGGCAAGTTTACTAAGTCCCAATCCTATGCAGTGTAGGAACCACCGACGAATCCATCATGCCACAGCAAATAAAGTTCTGACACCATGTATCGTTCTTGTGCAGTCACTCAAAGTAGTGTCACACCAAGAAATAATAATTAAGAGCACCCACTTTTGCGTCTGAGTTCAGTCTTTACTGGATCAACACTGCTCTCTCATACAGAGAGCTAACAACCAATGAGCATTCAGTATGAAAATCACCACACGTGGACCGATAAAATTACACCCGCTATAAGTGTATTGCTGTTTTATTATGTTTCAAGGCATGTGATTGGCTGTTCGATATTGATGTGCTTCATGAAAGCTTGCGTTGACAGAGAAAATTGATGATCAGTGTCATGGTACCAACAAAGCCTGATTGGATTGGTTTGGTTTTGATTATGTCATTTACTCTACCCTCATGCTGTCCCAAACCTGACAGGAGGTATTCAACAAAACAGCTGTTATTGGTATGCATCATGTACATAGCCTGGTCTCACCAGACTCTCATACATTTCATATGTACATAGAGTCTGGCACCGCTCCATTGACAAGCGTTAATTTCCTTGTAGGCGGGTACTCTATGAAGTCTAAAACTATTGGATCTGCCATAACCAATCACTAACGTTTGGTCGTGACGTATGTCATGTCGAACCCCGTGGGGAGGAGGGCCACAACATCATGGCCACCAACAAAACATGTCAGTATGTGTAAAAATAACCTTGAATTAATAAACGAAGTAATCAATTAAAGGTTAATGCTAATTTCTTCAATATGCTAATATTGACATTTCTTTAAACATATGAACAAAAATCCAGTAACTTCATTTTTACAAAAAGTGGAAATAAAATCTAGCACCAATTGGATTTTAGTTTACTTAGCATAATGTATTACTATAAAAATTGACCCCATGTTTATAAAAAAAGTTAATTATTATCCTTTCAAGAACTGAACTCGTCAAAGACAAGTCTCCTCTTTTTATTACTTTATCTGTTTTGTTTTTAATTAATCAAAATGTAATTAAAATGTTAACATTGTTACCATGATTTCATAAAATAAACTTGATAATGACTGAAAATTTTTAGAAAGTATGACTGTTACATTTTCTTTCGAAGAAGCATCTTATTGTTTCACGACCTTGAGCACAAGTCTTTGTAATGTCTAGGCTATAAAACTGTAAACTCTGTTACCTTTTTGAAGGCACAATTATATCACACCATGTATCAATTTATCTTCAGATGGAACAATGCATCTTATTAACACCTAAACACATTATTTGTCCGATAGCCTGTTTAATATCTTGCCAAAAATAGACTACTTTTTTTTAATCAAACTGGAAAAGGTGCCCAATTCAAAGAATGAACCGGAGGAAATATGGACCACTGCTATAGTAATTTCAAAACAAAATTAAACCCACTTTTCAGAACTCCGTTACAGAACAGTTTCTTGCCTTTGTCTGTCTCGCTTAAAGGTTTCTCCTGTTTCACTGCAAGGTAAGGGGGGGGGGGGGGGGGGGGGGTCTGCATTTGAATTGAACCTCTTTCTCAAGCAGCAGCAAGTCAGATATGAGAACTGAGTGTGTGTATGTGTGGCTTTTGCTGCATAACACTGAAAGCTGGGAAGAGAGAAAGAACATTGCTTTAATGTAACGTCTTGAGCAGTGCCTCGCTGACCCATCCCATCATGCACTTACACTAAGTCGCTCTCTAGAGAGTCCTCCAGCCTTCCTCTGCCTCCCAAAGGGCTCCCTGCCCTTGAATATAAATTGATGACGGATATTTAAAGCAGTTACTTTATTAACGCCTCACATTTCACACTTCCATCCTTTTTTTTTTTTTACTCTAGATGGTAAATGTGAGTCAGAGGCAGTGCATCGTCCTCCGTCCTCGCATTTCAAAGGCACCTTTTCTCATAAAACCAGTTGATCTGCCGCCAAAATCTCCCGACTTCAAAGTGAGCGGCTGTGGCCCTTGGATTGGCCCGGATCCTCTGCTCCTGCAGCGGTAAGAGGCCAGAGGCACAAAGGTGAGACACAGCAGAAAGACTCAATGATAAGGGCTTCGTTGGATAACCGGATGAGGTAGGGAGAAACAAAGATTTCAGCAAATGACTGATCCCCGTGACAGCACATGAAACATCTGTAAATTATCAGATAATTGGCTTTGGCAACATGTTGCTGAATGAGACACTAATATGAAATAGATTTTCAGGGGGAAAAAAGAGAAAAACACACACCATATGTTTGCGTTAGGATTAGTGTCAGCAGCACTTGTGTGAAGGTGGAACAGATTGCTTAATGACAACACATGTTTTTACATTGCTTTAACCCAACAAAATAAGTTAAAGGTATTGTAGGTAGAAATCCCCAAAAATACTTTTTTCCAATTTTTTTCCAAACTGTCTTTATATATCAATGCATAATTAAAATGTAAGTACTCTGAAAAATAAATTATAAAAATCAGGTGTCTGTAGTTCTCTCAGGACTGTAATAAACACAGCTCATTATTCCATTCGGGACGAAAGAAATGATTGGCTGGGGCGACTGTCACTCTCCCTCGCTACCATGGATACCACCTCTGCTGATACAGGAGGAGCCCAAATGCGCGCACCCGTTTGAAAAGGAACGGAAGCTAGTAATAACAAACAATTATGGCAGAGAAAGAACAGTCACAATTCCCAGTAAAGTTACCTGCATATAGAGGCAGCGAAGTCAAACGAGTTAAAAAAAGGAAGACAGTATTTGAAAAGGCTATGAACAAAAAGTCTTTGGATAAATAAAGAAATCATAAGAGAGTCGGCGTGGCTTTCCAGCGTCGGCTACTACTGAGTGATCTCAAGGGGCTGAAAAGTGACTCCATGATGGCTTTATTTCTGCTGGACAGGTAATCTTGCTGTTTTCATTTTGATGGCATTTATTTTTTCATGAAGCATGTATCACTAGCACACCTAACTACCTAATATTAGCTACCTAACGTTACGTAGCATAACTAACGGTACTGGCTTAGCTATGACAGTGTATCTTTGGTGTCGACTAGTATAACGTTACTGTTAGTGAGCCAGGGTTGAGACGATAAATAAGCAATAGGCCTATCTGCAGTCGAAAGCTGTTTTATTTAATTTCGCCGAATCTAACTTTAGGTTAAAAAGTTTAGGGGATCTATTTTTATACCTAGCTTTACCCTCTGCCTAAACTGTGTTCCTATTTTCACCGTGAACTCTACCTACTCCGTTTTTTCACGTTTGGTTTGTTGTTATATGCTCTACATATGTTTACATATGTCTTTATGTTGTATCTGTATGTGCTATACAATATATGTTGTGTGTGTGTGTGTGTTATATTGTCTTGGGTCTGCAATGCAGTTGTGAGAAGGTGTTTGAGTGTATGTAATTCAGTTTATCTGTAAACAATCTTATGTTATGAATCTTACAAATTCACCTTCATCACAGTGTAACTGATAGTAACGGCAAACGTGTATCAATGAAGCTATTTATAGCTTTGCCTTATATTGAGTTTGATTCCGTTACGAGCTAGTAAAATATTTTAAACTTTACAAGTATCGTTATGCGAGCTGGATAGTGAGTACTAACAGCCATGTTAATTGTTTATATTCATACTGATAAAGTTAGTTATTTTATTACTTGTGATTCTGACATGATGTCACTACATCTGGTAAAGCTGGTAAACGCGTCCGACTCTTCCAGCTGAGCGAACGGCCGGGATCGCGCGTTCATTTGTTTTGGGGGCGTGGGTTTGGAAGGAGCCGAGTAGGGAGGGAGTGGGAGTTAATGGCATAATGAGCTGTGTTTATTGTAGTCCTAAGAGGACTACAGACACTCGATTTTTATAATTTCTTTTCCAGAGTACTTACATTTTAATTATGCATTGATATATAAAGACAGTTTAAACAAATTTTGACAAAAAGTATTTTTGTGGATTTCTACCTACAATACCTTTAAGCAATTTTCAACTTTTTTCAAAAGCTACACAAAATTCAGCTAATTAAACATCTAGGTAGATTGTACTAAAGAAATTTAGGCACCAACTTTTTTTACAGTAGCAAATCTTCGGAAACCAATTTATTCCTCAGAGTTAATAATAAAAAAAGGTAATTTGCTGTTATTTTTTATAATTGTGATTTTTGTGAATTGTGTGATAATTGTGAATTGTGACTCACAATGTGACTTTATTTCTCAAGTACCTTCTATTTATTGTATTGTGAGGATGGAAACAGGCTTCCATTGAATAGCTATACACACAATCTGTTCAATACATCTACATCCAATATTTTTAAAGAATTATCTAAATGTAGTCTGGAAAACTTTGTGTACAACATCCATATGCGGTTTCATCAGATATCATTTTGTTGAGTGTGCGGTTTATTTAAATTAACCTACTAATGAACCGGTTTATTTAAATGAGTCATTAAAAAAGATTCACTAAAGATTCTCAAGTTAGCGGTTTGAACCAGAATCGCTTAGTCAATGAATTGTTCAGGGGTGCATTTCTCAAAGCCAACTATGGTCGCAAGCATAGACTGTAAAAAAAGATGGACGACGCCCCTTCGCTCTCTTCCATTGGCGAGAAGTGAAGCCGCCGTTGTCCCGATATGGCGCTGACATCTTGGAACTTGAGTCTGCGCAGTTGCGATTTCGGGACCAGACATGCGCAGTAGTGAGCAGGAAGTAAAGCCGCGAAATCAACGTCCCGCTCTGGTCCCGCCCTCACTTCGCTGAATCAATCGTAAGCACGCGCCTCTGCTGCAGAACAAACCATTATGTCGGTGTGAAATAATTAATTATAAAAATTTAGATATTAAATTTAAAGCTCCAATCTCCTCAGTCCTCCAAAGACCCCGAAAAAAAAGTCTGTTGTTGCTTCAGTGACTACTTTGCTCAGAGAACCTGTCAATCACAGCTGTCAATCATGTACGCCACAGAGCTGTTTTTATAGCATCAAATAACTAACTAAAAACAAACTTATTTTAAAAACAAACACTTGAAATTACATCAGCGTGATGAAAACTACAGTAAATGACCGAAACTATTTTTGGAAAAAAGATATGTGAAGTGTAATTTAATTGTTTAGTTGCTCTTACGTCTCATTGAATAACATGGGGAGGAGGGGTTTATGAGCTATACTAGGAGCAGTCACCGGGGGGCGATCGAGACGTTTTGGCTTCACTTTTCAGGGCTTGTGCGGCAGGCTTGGTCGCAAGTTCCATCGTTACAAACAGGTTCAACGGAACTTTCGACCATAGTTGGATAACGATGCTTTGGTAAATGCACCCCAGATTAACTCACTGTTATTTGAACCATGTCAACAAGTAATTTTGCGGTTATGTCTGATGAAAATGAAAATGAAAATAATGATACATATTCACAACAAAGTTTTGTTGTATATAGCCTAAAATATGACATTCAAAATATTCAAATATAAAAAAAAAAAAAAATGTATTGTATAATGTTGAATTACGGAGCCCAGCACATCACATGTGGGGGACAGAAATATGTACATCATGGCCACAGATTCACAATTCAACTTACTAATATGTCATTCACAGTGTTGTGCAAGTTACTTCCACACTGTAATACATTATACATTACTTGTTACTGTAATTTAAAAGTAATTCATTACCTTACCATATTACTGTCTCAGAATAGTAATGCGTTACATTACTCCTGTATTACTTTTGAGTTACTTTCACCAAAATAGCTATACAGTAGTAGAACTTAACATTCTAAGGCTGTAACGATATGCGATATGAAACCGAAATCACCACACTCAGATCCACGAACCTGCAGAATCGCGACACACCCCTTCCAACTCCCAGCGTTATCCTTCCCGTCCAGATCCAATGCTACCACATCTTTAAATTACTATTAGTATTATTATAAATACTATAATATCATTTATATTTATCATTTTAAAATACGTAGACCTACACCACAAAACTAGTTGAGGATAAATTATTTAAAATTGGGGAATTCCAGCGTTATGGACCTGACATTTGCAGTCAAAACTTGAAATATAAATTCTCAGAAAATGCGTTTAATACCAATATATTGAAACGTCTGTTTATCCATAGGATACCCCCTTAAAAGAGTCCAGACATTAGAAAAAAATCAGGCTACACATGAGTTTTATATTTATTATGAGGGAAATACACACGCATTCATTCATGCATGACAAAAATGAGGCAAAATATTTTTTTGTAATTCTATGAATTACACTGCGCAAATCAAAAGTAATACTACCCACCGGATGAAGAAGGGTTGGCTCTCCACAGAGCATAAAATATTCATTTTATTGTACTTTTCGTGTTCGCATTTATGAGGAAAAAACAATGTGCGAGACAGTTCTCCGTTACGGACGCGACCGCTCTGAAGCGGCACTAAAAGACTTTTAAAACTTTCACAGAGACCTCAAAGAGAAGATACAAATTTCTTTAGAGTGAATTTCGATTTGTACTAATTGTATCTTAATTTTAATCAATGTTTCATCAACCAATTGCCTGCATTTAATAAATAAGAAGTAAATATAGCAGACACTAGATAATCACGACACGGAGGCGCCTGAGCGTGAACTGAAGCATGTCTCATAAATTAACTGAAACTCAGCGTAGGCTATAAGGTAGTCTAGCCTACTTCACAGACCTGAAATATATATATAGGCCTATATTGAAATGTCTACTTGTAAACAGAACAATTCAAAACCTAAAGAAAACGGACTGCTCTCTGCTTATCTGTATGAAATGTCCATTTCTCTCTGGCGCATTCACTACTGCGAAGATCGCGAGTCAGCAACGTCAACTTCATCTTTATTAATAAACAATTAAAATTTCTCCTTGCTATATTTGACATATTCATAATCATTGCTTTTGACGGTTCTTTGTGACAGCTTTTAGTTGCTTTCCTTGCATCATGTTACGTGAACGCGTCACCACCGCATCCAAAATGATTGCGTGATGAAAACAAGAAAAATACCACCTAAACATAGCCTGTTTAGAAAGAAAACACAGAACAAATGGAGTAGCCTAATGCGCATACGTCCATCTCGCGAATGTACAGTCTTCTTCATGCCATCCTCACCCATTTAGTCGCTTTCCACTGGCCAGTGCGAGCACAGAGGCCGAAATCATGCCTCATGGCACTCCTGCAAAAAATAAATCACTATAAAAAAATATATCAGACGCTGCCATTTAGTTAATTACAAACTTGGACACGAACTTAGCCTACTTGCATTTTTTCATTCGTTAATGTCTCGCGGTCTTGGTGGTTTTTTTTGTTTTTTGTTTTTTACAATTAAAACTAAAAGTGTGTTGTAACGCAAGCGTAAGTGAACATGTAATATAGTAAAATATTACTGAAAATTGATTAGTAATGCCGGCTTACACTACTGCGTTACAGCAAAAAGTAATATGTTACTGTAATGTATTACTTTTGTAACGCATTACTCCCAACACTGGTCATTCAGTATGTTGAATTAGTTCAACGAATTAACTAAAACAAGTGAATGAAATCTGTTAACAATTTATTTCGATGGTCCACTTTAGACATTCTAACTATAAGTCCGTGTGTCCACCAAAGCGTTTTTAGCCAGCTGAAAACGCTGAAAACGCCTAGCTGTGGGCGCTTGAGAGCGTTTGGCAGCGCTGTGTTTTTTTCACATTCGTTGCTATGATACAGAATATCCGCAGCACAGTTTACTTGTAACTGATTTTGCAGATAATTGGTTTCATGCTAAAAATTCATTTTTCATCCATTTTGTTCGGTTAGCTCTGCTGGTTGACGTCATTGTACAGAAAGAATGTTGTGACAGTTGGTCGGTGTGGTATTTGTCCCGCCCCTCCTCCACTGTGATTGGACGGCTGTGTAAAAAATGACAGTGATGAGTGCAGCGTTTTACCCAAAGTTTAACATTTTTCAACTCTCGGCGACCAGTAAAAAATGCCGGGCGCTCAGCGCTTGAGCGTTAGCCTAAATACACTCTTTAACGCCTCGTTACGCTCATGGCGCTTAAAAACACGGCGCTCCCATTGAAAAGCAATAGGAATTTTACGTCAGCTGCATGAAAAATCTCTTTGGTGGACACACGGCCTAAGTAACTTTGCAACTACATGTCAACTACCAGTCATTAGAGTATTAGTAGATCCGACAGACCTGGGTCTTTATCAATCCCCCCTCTGCTAATATCTCTACTGCTAAAATGGCTTACTATCACAATGTGGAGTGCAATAAATGAGGAGACAAGAGACGGAGATGCGTCGAGTCAGCTTTACTCTCCACTTGAATATATCAGAACTGTACAGCAGTGAGATCGACACAACAACACGTTAACCGGAACTGCTCTTTATGCTTCCCTTAAAGGTATAGTTCCTTAGTGAATGTCTCTTATTTGTGGGTCACCACACAGGCCCCCCCAGAATTCACCCATAAACAAGTCCAGACCGAACAGGTACCCCCAACAAAACATAGAACACCACCCAATAATGCCAAACAGAACAGCCCAGCTCCTAACAGTCCTTATGAAAAGTCAACGTATAGGGGGGCGGACCGGGCGGCCATACCGGCTGCGCTTAACAGGAGAGGGGCAAAGGGCCAGGGGCGGGGCAGGCGCATGGTGCGAGGCTGCTGCAGGGGGGCGCCCTCGCCGTGGGGGCAGGGCCAACTGCAGCGGTTCACCAATATCCACATGAGCAGGCTTGAGTCGGTCTATCGCCACCTGCTCAGGCCTACCTCCCATATCCACCACAAAGTTCTTAGACCCTCCCGTCAGGACACGGAAGGGCCCGTCGTAGGGGGGCCGCAGCGGAGTACGATGGCCATCGTGGCGGATGAAGACATACTTGGTTGACGGTAAATCCTTGGGCACGTAGGACCAAGGAAAGCCATGGTGCGACGTTGGAATGGGAACGAAAGCGTCGGCAATGTCCCTAGACACAGCAACCGACCAAGGGGCCGTGGCATCTGGAAGAAACTCCCCCGGGACGTGCAGAGTCTGGCCGTACACCAGCTCGGCCGATGAGGCTTGAAGATCCTCCTTGGGAGCGGAGCGAAGGCCAAGCATAACCCATGGGAGGCGGTCAGCCCAGTCGCTGCCTGTGAGGCTGGCCCGGAGCGCAGCCTTCATGTCTCGATGAAACCGCTCGCAAAGTCCGTTGCTCTGTGGGTTATAGGCTGTGGTACGGTGGACCTTCACCCCCAGGGCCTTGGAGACCGCAGTCCAAAGCTCCGATGTAAACTGCGGACCCCGGTCCGAGGAAAGGTCGGACGGTGTACCGAAACGGGCCACCCAAGCCATAATGAACGCCCGGGCCACCTCAGAGATGTCGTGGAGGCCAGGGGCACCACTTCTGGCCACCTGGTGGTCCTATCCACCATGGTGAGGAGGTGGGTGTAACCACGGGAGGGGGGAAGTGGGCCCACTAGGTCCACATTCACATGATCAAAACGCCTCTCTGGCACTTTGAAGGGTGCCAAAGGGGCCTTGGTATGACGAGTCACCTTCGCGCGCTGGCACGCCACACAGGCAGCAGCCCAGGCCCTGACATCCCTCCGCAGGCCCGGCCAGACGAACTTCGCCCCCACTAGCTTGGTCGAGGCCTTCACCCCCGGGTGGGAAAGGCCGTGTATAGCGTCAAACACCTTACGCCTCCAGCCACCAGGTACCATGGGGCGCGGCTGGCCAGTGGAGACGTCGCAGAGGAGTGTAGCGTTGGCCGTGTCAAACACCACATCCTCCATGAGCAGCGCCGTGGGAGCCGTCCTGTAGGCTTGCACCTCAGAGTCCGCGGTCTGATCCTCAGCCATAGCTGCATAGTCAAGGCCCAGGTGGACGGAACCAGTGACCACCCGGGAGAGGCAGTCGGCGACGAAGTTGTCCTTGCCGGCCACGTGCTGAATGTCAGTGGTATACTCAGATATGGAAGAGAGCTGACGCTGCTGGCGACCAGACCATGGCTCCGAAGACTTGGCCATGGCAAACGTCAGCGGCTTGTGGTCAACGAAAGCCGTGAACCGCCGGCCTTCCAACAGGAAACGGAAATGACGAGTGGCGAGGAAAAGACCCAGGAGCTCCCTGTCGAAGGCGCTATACTTCCTCTCGTTATCCCGGAGCTTTCTGCTGAAAAAGGCCAGCGGCTGCCAGGCTCCGCTCACCCACTGTTCACACACAGCCCCCACGGCGTAGTCCGAGGCCTCCGTAGTCAGAGCCACTGGCGCGGTCGGAGACGGGTGCGCTAGCAGAGCAGCTTTGGCCAGCGCAGTTTTGGCAGCATCAAAGGCACCCGTCATCTCTGGGGACCAATCCAACACGTCCGCCGGCCGCCCACCCCGCAAGGCGTCGTACAATGGTCGCATGAGCTGGGCTGCATGGGGGAGGAAACGGTTGTAGAAGTTCACCATGCCCAGGAACTCCTGCAGGGACTTTACAGTGCGTGGGCGTGGGAACTTGGTGACGGCGTCCACCTTGGCTGGGAGGGGGACGGCCCCCTGTGGTGTGACGTGGTGGCCGAGGAATGTGATGGATGACCGGCCAAACTCGCACTTGGCCGGGTTGATGATGAGACCATGCTCACTGAGCCTGCCGAACAGCTGCCGGAGATGTGTCAGGTGGTCGTCTGCGGACGCACTGGCCACTAGAATGTCGTCCAAGTACACAAACAGAAATGGCATGTCTCTCAGCACAGAGTCCATAAGGCGCTGAAACGTTTGCGCTGCCCCCTTGAGGCCGAAAGGCATCCGTAGAAATTCGAAAAGGCCAAAGGGTGTGATGACCGCTGTCTTGGGGACATCCTGTGGGTGGACAGGCACCTGGTGGTAACCGCGCACCAGGTCCACCTTCGAGAATATGGTGGCGCCGGCTAGGTGGGCGGTGAAGTCCTGTATGTGCGGCACAGGGTACCGGTCGGGGGTGGTGGCATTGTTCAGGCGACGGAAATCACCACAGGGACGCCAACTGCCATCAGCCTTTGTCACCATGTGCAGGGGGGAAGCCCACGGGCTGTTGGAGCGGCGCACGATGCCGAGGTGCTCCATGGTGGCGAACTCCTCCCTGGCGATCGCGAGCTTGGCAGAATCGAGGCGCCGAGCCCGTGCATAGACTGGGGGGCCCACCGTGGTGATGTAGTGCTCCACGCCATGCTTAGCCATCGCCGATGAGAACGTGGGAACTCAGCGAGTAGGCGTTGATATAGGTCCCCGGAGGCAAGAGTGTTCAACAGACAAAGCGCCCCCAACCCCCCCAGCGTACAGGGGTATGAAGCAAAAGAGAGGGCGTCGATCAGGCGGCGGTTCGTAACGTCCACCAACAGTCTGTAAGCGCAGAGAAAATCCGCCCCTAGGAGCGACGTAGACACGGCGGCCATGACGAAATCCCAGCCGAACCGCCGCCCTCCGAAACACACTTCCACATACCGTGTACCATAGGTACGAATGGGTGTGCCGTTGGCGGCATCCATCGGGGGGCCATGCCCGCCAGCCATGGTGTCCACCAGCTTCGCCGGCAGGATGCTGCGCTGAGCCCCCGAATCGACCAACAGCCGCCGGCCGGACAAGGTGTCAGTGATGAATAACAGCTTGCAGTCAAGACCAGCACCCATAGCTGCTAATGAGCGCCGGCCCTGGCTTTTCCCTGGGCTCCAAAACTGCAAGGCTGGCGACACTGTTTGGCCTTGGCCCCAAACCTTGAATGATAATAACACCAGCCGTCCTCACGCTGTCGGCGGGCCGTCACAGCAGCTGCGGTGTCCGGGTCGTCCGCCGCGGGTGGAAACGTGGCAGCCGTGCTCAGGGGGGGAAGCAGTGCGTTGACAAACTGTTGCCGATTGGCCAGAAAAATCCTGTCTGCCTCCACGGCCAGCGCTCGGTAGTCTCTGGAGGAAGGAAGGGGGGAACTGTCCAATGCGGTGCGCACGGGCGCTGGAAGGTGCCGCAGGAATATATGGGCGAAAAGGAACGCAGGATCCGCCGTGCCCAGCACCGCTAGCATCATCTCCATTAACTCGGACGGCTTACTGTCGCCAAGCCCGTTCAGGGAAAGCGCAGCCGCGGATTGTGCTGCCAAAAGTCCGGTAACTTAATGGTGGCCGCGTAGATAGCGCCGATATTAGCCGCGCCACTAACAGCGTCAGGTGCCACAGCAGCAGCATTTTCGCCAGCGTCGTTGTGTGACATAATCCAATCTTATCCAACTCGCGTCGGGTCACCAATGTGGAGTGCAATAAATGAGGAGACAAGAGACGGAGATGCGTCGAGTCAGCTTTACTCTCCACTTGAATATATCAGAACTGTACAGCAGTGAGATCGACACAACAACAACACGTTAACCGGAACTGCTCTTTATGCTTCCCTTAAAGGTATAGTTCCTTAGTGAATGTCTCTTATTTGTGGGTCACCACAACAACAAAATTTTTCTGACTCTCGCATGCTTTTCAAAACTTTCTCCTCTCTTTTTAACCCTCCTCCTCCTCCTCCTTCATCAACCCTAACAGCTGACGATTTTTCCACATTCTTCATAGAAAAAACAACCACCATCAGCGGCCAATTTACCAATCCACAAACTGACACACACATTTTACCAACAAACGCACATATTCTACCCTCCTTCTCTCTACTTTCAGATCACCCTACTACCTGTCCGCTTCATCCTATCCCCACTAATCTACTTCAAGCCATTCCTTCCTCAGTTGTACCCACACTCACGCACATCATAAACACCTCTATTCACACTGGTACTTTTCCCACGGCTTTTAACCCTCTGGGGACTATGCTCTTTTTGGTCCGTTTTCTCTATTTTTACATTTGGGCTTATAAACTATATGTAATGGAGATGGAACACTATGTGTTTGGTATCTATGGATTCAGAAGACCTTAAGCTAACATAAGCACGAATGTAATTTGTGTATAAAGAAAGTATGAGTGAAAATATACAATAAACTAGAGATTTTCAAAAACGGAAATTCGATTTTTGGCATTTATTTCCGCAACAAATATAGTGAACAGTTTTTGAACGAAAAATATATTTGTCAAAGCCTTTGCTTGACAGACGTGTAATTGTTAAATAAAATGTGTAAAGAACAATGAAAAATTTTACTTTATTTACAAATAGTCCCAGAAGTTTTTCTTAGAAATGCTTAGAATTTTCTAAGCAATCCCATACGGAAATGTTATACAGTATATGTACACATATGAAATATACATATATAAAATATATACACATAGACAGTGAAAACATATATGTACATATATATCTGCCCATATATAAAACCTATTAGAAAATGGAACAATTTCATATATTGACATATAAAACTAGCCCATATATTTTATGTATGTATAATAGTATTTTATACATATATGTCACATATATAATTATCAATATACATGACATATATTATTTGTATAAATGTTCAATATACAAACTACACATATATTCATATTAATACATTCATATACACATTAACATCATTATGTTAAGCCCGCCCACCGACTGTATACACTATGTGATTGGCCTGACTAGATTACAATATTACTGTCACGATTCCTGCCTTATGTTTTCCTTGTCTTGTCTGGACTTTTGTTTATTCCTGTTCTGTGCTATGTTTTGTAGTCCTTTGTAGTTTTTCTTGTTTATTAGTCTCTCCAGGTGTTTCTAATTAGCCCCGCCCCCTTGTTATCTTGTTTAGCTTGTTTGCCTGTGTATTTAAACCCCTGTGCTTCAGTTGTTGTTTGTCGGTCTTTGTTTAATGTTGCTTGTAGTCTGAGTTCTGAGTACCTTGTTCCTAGTTCTGAGTTTACCCTGGATTACCTGTTTGTTGGATTATTAAAGTGCTTGCATTTGGATTCACTCTCTGCTTTCTCCTTGCTGCGCCGTAACAATTACAACAAAACATAAAACAAACCCAGAAAAGGAAAATCCACCAACAGGTATATGATACCGCCTGTTAATTTTTTAAGTTTGTTGAGATTTTTTGATGTCCGCAGCTCAGTGACTTTTTGAATAATAGTTGGCCCCTGGAAATTTCTGGATCACTGCATCTGTAAAAAAGACAAAATGTTTTATTGGCATTTGAATTTGTTTTTAATAAGTCTTTACTGTTGTAACTTGCTGTACTACAGTAGTTTGGAAAAACAGCATACTCATTTTCCTGTAGGCTGGAAGGTGATGCCAGTTGTTCCTGTGTGCTCTGCTCCTTCGCTTCAAGACATTTTCCCAACTTGCCCATTGTACTAAGCAGTTTTGGCATTCCTAGGAAGCAAATAAATAGATTTTCAGTAGCAGTATTTTCAATTTCTTTAGCAGAAAATGAAGATCAGCTTGCCCAAAACTCGGAAATAATATCAGAGTGGATTAGCTGATGGCATTAAAACCGATAAACAGATATAGACTTAATAGTATATAAGCTTTACCATAAGTAGAAACAGGCAAAGCAACATAAACAACTCTGACAGACAGTGTGTACTGTATTTGGCTGTGACAAATTACTAATCCTGTCAAGATCTAGTGAAAGTTGTAGATTATCAGGTACTCCTAACTTTGGATGATTCATTTTAAGTATTTAAAGTATTTAATTTATAAATGAAGTAATTAATTTGCAAAGTTATAAGTAATAATGATTTTGTTTTATTTTATCCTAAAGCAATAACTTTATAGTGGGCAGCCAATTATTTTTTTACATTTGAAATGCAGTTGCTAGTTTGAGGTCCCAGTAAAAAAATAATCTTGTGACCTTTTGTTGCTAGATGGTCCGTCATTGCTGGTCTCCTCTTCAACAAGCCTAAGGTTTGGCCTGCATTTTATGCTCGGAAGTTTTGGACTGGACTAATGTGTCCTCATTCGTTTTTCTAGGGTGGACTGTCTCTCTGTGGGGAAAAAAGGGGAATACAAAATGTAGAATCTAAAAAAAAAGATACAACTAGGACTATGACAATGACAACAACATAGGCTGACCAAATGTAAACGCTTATGCGCCCACAAAATTATTGATGTCATAATGGGGGACAGTGTTCAAAATATTAGCACACATACTGACAGGAATTTAATATCCTGCAAGCTACATTGGCATACATTTGAGATATTTTTACTTTAGTATTATTGTTTTAGTAGTTCTGGAGTCTAAAGGCATATATTGTATTTTTTTCTCCACTACATGATGTGTTTGACAGCTGAAATCTTACTTTTTTTTAAAGATATTATTCTCACATAAAAAAACATTTAAATATCTTAGAATGATACACTGCAGTGTAACGTTAACGTTAATAATCTGGGCCTACTCCTAGTTCGTAAACATGACCATGAAAATGAGATCATGAAAATGCAACGCACACAATAAAGCAGTTAATATTAACGTTAAAAAAATAAAATAAAATAAAAACTTAACAGTTACACACTGAATATCTGCTCAATTATCCGATCTGTACTAGCTTCGATATTCAGTATCAGTAGCTTATAAATAGCTCATGCAATTCAGCGATTATTTTAATTATTTATTATCTGTGCAATATCAATGTGTGAATTATAATAAAAGTTCAGAAATTAACTTACCTGCAACAGAGTTGCCTCGTAGTCGTACGGCCATCCGCCTTTAGGTTTTTTCTTCAGTCCACCTCTCCACTCAATTAAATATAGCCTACAGATCTCATCAAGTCCTTCTAAGAAATCATTAATATTGAAGTTTGTTATGTGTGATGTTGGAACAATGCTCCAACTTAAATTATCAGGTTCTTCTTTCCACTCAACAAGCGCGAACATTCTTCATCCGTTGGTCTCTGAATGCGCGTAATTTGGCGGCCTTTTGATTGCTTTTGAATTTTGGCGCGCCTAATAAAGATAGGCCATTAGGCAATGACATAAGGTATTGGGGTGGAACCGCATGCTAATAAATGCATGGCTTGAAATGCAGACAGAAAGTGTTTTTACATGCCTTTGGAACAGCACAGATGTGATTATACCGCTGACTTAATTATTATGAAGGAACTTTTAAATTTTGTATCTGACATCAGTGACATCAGTTTTTGCAGCTCTGCCACGCTTTGTTGGAGACATTAACTGTGTATTATTCTGTATGCATCTGCATAATGTAGTGCATGTATTAACCTATGTATTTCTTACATATAGAAATTGATTACATTGATATATGGTTTATTGATGATATGAAAAAAAGTTAAGTTTGCAAATATAATTTGTTTAGTATTTGTTTTGTTTTTATGAGCCAGTTAAGGTAAAATAATACATTTTAAAAATCAATTTTATTTATTATTTTTTTTGCTAATTCTAAAATGGGATAGAAATTGAAAAGAAATGTGGATTGTGTAGACTTGTTTAAAAGTTCAAGATGTTCAAATAAGGAAAAGAAGGAATGAATTAATAAGGAAACCATAAGCATGTAAAATGTGTGTATGTGGTTTAAATATATTGGCATATATTAAAATAAACATATCAGTGAAATATATGGTTATAACATACAATATTATATAAAGAATAATCATATACATTGTATTAATATGTACATTGTACTCAACGCTGTTTGCGTAATAGTATATAGTACCACCCCTTGCAAGGCTACAGAGTCCTCCGATTTGCTAGAATACGTCATCGTAACCTTCCTCTGATTGGGTAAGAAAATTATTCATCCATCGGCAATTTTTCCATTGGTTGTTGCTCGTGAATCTGCCAAACAACATCGATTTCATTGGCCTTTGACGTATTGGTATTACGCAACAAGGAAGTGTGTATACAAGCCGGGTAATTTTGTTATCACTGTTTTCAGCGGAATCTGAGGAAGATGGCAAAAAAGACCGCACCTCTCTATCATTAATAGTTTTTAAGATAATTACACATTTGTAAAAGTATGCCATTTTGGGCGGTACCGCCCAATCCGTCCCCAGAGGTTTAAGCAGGCTCGAGTAACCCCACTGCTTAAGAAACCCAATCTAAATCCAGCACATCTAATAAGTTACCGACCGGTATCTCTTCTTCCATTTGCCGCGAAAACACTTGAACGAGTTGTTTTCAACCAGATCTCCTCCTTTCTTACACAGAACAACCTCTTCGACAACAATCAGTCTGGTTTCAAAATCGGACACTCAACTGAGACTTCCCTGCTCTCAGTAATTGAAGCTCTGAGACTTGCAAGAGCAGCTTCCAAATCCTCAGTCCTCATCCTGCTGGATCTGTCTGCTGCTTTTGACACAGTTAACCACCAGATCCTCCTGTCAATCCTAAAGATGAAGGGCATCTCGGGTTCTGCACTCCAATGGTTCGAGTCTTACCTCTCAGGTAGGTCCTTTAGGGTGTCGTGGAGAGGTGTGGCATCTAAGACCCAACATCTAGCTACTGGGGTGCCTCAGGGCTCAGTGCTTGGACCACTCCTCTTCTCCATCTACATGACATCACTAGGATCTGTGATTCAGAAACATGGCTTTTGCTATCATTACTACGCTGATGACACACAACTCTACCTCTCATTCCAGCCTGACGATCCGACGGTAGCTGCTCGTATCTCAGCCTGCCTGACAGACATTTCTGGCTGGATGAAGGACCATCACCTTCAACTAAACCTTGCGAATACAGAGCTACTTGTGGTCCCGGCCAACCCAACACTTCATCACAACCTCTCCATTCAGCTAGGCTCGTCATCCATAACTCTATCAAGGTCAGCTAGGAACCTTGGGGTTGTAATTGATGATCAGTTGAAATTCACAGACCACATTGCTAGAACTGCCCGGTCCTTCAGATTTGCCTTGCACAACATTAGGAGGATCAGGCCCTTCCTTACAGAGCATGCTACACAACTCCTTGTCCAAGCACTTGTTTTATCCAGACTGGACTATTGTAATGCTGTCCTGGCTGGTCTTCCAGCTTGCTCTGTCAAACCTCTACAATTGATCCAGAATGCTGCACCCAGAGTAGTCTTTAATGAGCCAAAGAGAGCACACGGCACTCCTCTCAAAATTGCACGGGTTGCCAGTTGTCGCTCGCATTAAATTCAATGCACTGAGGTTTGCCTACAGAACAACCACTGGCACTGCTCCCTCTTACCTAAACTCATTACTTCAGACTTACGTGCCATCCAGAAACGTGCGCTCTGCTAGGGAATGTCGTCTTGTACCTTTGTACCGTCTCGGACCTTTACTATGACTGTTCCCTGTTGGTGGAATGATCTGCCTAACTCAACCAGAGCTTCTGAGTCAGTAGCCACTTTCAAGAAACTGCTGAAGACGTATCTTTTTCGGCAGCACTTGATTCAGTAGTACTAACACTTTCTCTTCTCTTCTATTCTATTTAAAAATTAAATTTAAAAAAATACACTAAAGTTAAACTGAGAGGGGTTATAGCACTTACGTATTGTTGTCCTACTGTTAGTTTAACTGCTTCTATTGTTCTAATTTAAGTCGCTTTGGATAAAAGCGTCTGCTAAATGAATAAATGTAAAAGTAAATGTAGTAGTCTGCTTAATAGCTGCTGACACTTTATTTTGATTCTCCCCAAAAGACATTATACTGACTATAAGTGACTTTGCAACTACGTGTCAAGTTATTCTACTTACCAAACCCTGACAGCTAACCCTACCTAACAGTCTACAGTCTACTAATAAATTTTGTAGGAACAAATTCTTCATTTGTGGCCATGATATATATACTTTTGTTCGCATGCCATGTGCAGGGCTCCGTATTGAACATATGTGATCCAATTGTAGCCTAGGATTAATTGATTGTATGTAGAACTTTATTGGACATATTGGAGCCATAATCAACAAAACATTTTATTTTTTTTCTCCAGAAAGGTTAAATTATTCTTATAAACACAGATAAACATCTATATGACACATGTCCAATCAGGATCACTGGAGTAAACCCATTAAATTGGAACAAATGTGTACTAAATACAACTAACACCTTTGTATAACTTAAATCAGAAGATCATAAGAAAAATCCTAAGAAATGTCTTATAAGAAAAACAGTACTAATATCCTATACTATGAAATAATCCATTTTATGTTTCATTCTTTTTGCACTAGCTCAAAATCATCCTCTCTGATGCATGCCGGATCATTTGTTTGTTCTCTGACAAATAAGGTGGTAATCGATGTGGTGATTAAGATCTCATTTGGTGCAAGAATAACAGGTCGAGATTGAGCAGAGCGATAGATTAGTCTAAATCTGTTTCATCAAAGCCCTTTCCTCCTGTCCTCAGATTGCTTCTCATCCCCCAGTCTTTAGCCAGGCTGTGCTACCGTTTGATCAGTCATGCCAACACCCAACCCTCCAAGCTAAAATAACCCATACATATCTGCTGTCATACATATCCAGCTATCTTCAGCATATCAATTGTGACAACTAGCCCCATTTTTCTGCAAAATAACGTAGTGAACAAGGACAGACCTCTTGTACCTTCAAGAAATATTTGTTCCCTAATTGGTTCTTAATAGCTTCATAATGTCTGCATCCTCAGAGTGACAGTGAAGACATCATGCAGTCCTCACCCACACTTTGTGACTCTCACTTCCTGTGATCTGTGAAAGGTTAATTGCCACTGTTAATTCCACCTAATGACTGTCTGAATGATGTGAAGGTCACGGGGCGCTGCAAGAAAGATTTGGTTAGGTGGGAATGATGGAAATTCCCATTCCTCGGCTGGTGACGGCACCTAAAAGCACAGTTTAGCACTGTTAAGAGCAGAGAGAGAGAGAAGTATTGGATCCAATATTGATATAGACATGTATTCAATATTAAAACATAAAGCATAACCTGCAGAAAAAACAAGTCAGCTCTCCAGCTACAGGACAAGGACATCAATATTTTATGATATTGGCCTCCTCCTTTATTAATATGTTAGTGGATATGACTAAAATGAATGGCTCTTTCTCTTCCACTTTCTTTCTCTCTCTTCTGCCCTGTCTCTGAGAACAGACTGTTTGTTGTTGTTTGTCATTGGTTGCAAATCCAAAGCTACAGTCGTATCATCCCTTTATTTGCACGTGCAGCACTAACAGTGACTTGAACATCTGATCCCTGGCTTGTAGATGGTGATCTTCTAGTGCTGACTCTTCATCAGAGATCAGAGTTGCTAAAAGGAACTACTCTGATAAACTGAAAAACCAGTTTTCATCCAACGACCCATCATCAGTCTGGAATGGCCTGAGGAACATCACCAACTACAAGTCACCATCCCCTCGATCTGTGGACAATCAACACCTGGCTGACGATTTAAATTCATTTTACTGCCGGTTTGAAAAGCCCTCATTCACACCACACACCCGGTCTGATCTGCACTTCACACATTCACCATCACCTCCTGCACTCCAATTATCACTCCCCCCTCCTGCCATCCAACCTGAGCTTAAGGTCTGTGTGGAGGACGTGAGCCGAAGACTAGGAAGACTAGGAAAGCCTCAGGCCCAGACGGCATCTCATCTGCTTGTTTAAAAGCCTGCGCTGACCAACTGGCCCCGGTCTTCACGCAGATCTTCAACAGATCATTGGAGCAGTGTGAAGTTCCCTGCTGCTTCAAACGCTCCACTATCATTCCTGTCCCCAAAAAACCCAAAATCACTGGACTTAATGACTACAGACCTGCCGCTCTCACGTCTGTGGTCATGAAGTCGTTTGAAAGACTGGTGCTGGCCCACCTGAAGGACATCACTGGACCCCTGCTGGATCCCTTTCAGTTTGCTTACAGAGCAAACAGGTCTGTTGATGATGCAGTCAACATGGTACTGCATTATATCCTGCAACATCTCGACAGACCAGGGACTTATGCAAGGATCCTCTTTGTGGACTTCAGTTCGGCCTTCAATACCATCATGCCTGGTCTTCTCACAGCCAAACTGACCCAGCTCTCCATACCATCCTCGATCTGTCAGTGGATCACCAGCTTCCTGACGGACCGGCAGCAGCGAGTGAGACTGGGGAAACACACATCCAAGACACTCACAATCAGCACCGGAGCCCCCCAAGGGTGCGTTCTCTCCCCACTGCTCTTCTCCCTGTACACTAATGACTGCACTTCTAAAGACCCCACTGTCAAGCTCCTGAAATTTGCAGACGACACCACTGTCATCGGTCTCATCCAAAACGGTGACGAGTCTGCTTACAGACTGGAGGTTGAACAGCTGGCTGCCTGGTGCAGTTATAACAACCTTGAGCTGAACACGCTCAAAACAGTGGAGATGATCGTGGACTTCAGGAGGAACAGCCCAGCACTCCCCCACTCACCATCATGAACAGCACTGTGGAAGCAGTGGAGTCATTCAGGTTCCTGGGCACTATCATCTCTCAGGACCTGAAGTGGGACAATCACATTGACTCCACTGAGAAAAAGGCCCAGCAGAGACTGTACTTCCTTCGCCAGCTGAGGAAGTTCAACCTGCCACAGGATCTGCTGATTCAGTTCTACTCAGCCGTCATTGAGTCTGTCTTGTGCGCTTCCATCACTGTCTGGTTTGGTTCAGCTACCAAATCAGACATCAGGAGACTACAACGGACAGTCCGGACTGCGGAGAGGATCATTGGTGCCCCCCTGCCAAACCTCCAGGACCTGTACTCTTCCAGAGTGAGGAAGAGAGCAGGTAAAATCATCACAGACTCCACTCACCCTGGACACCACCTGTTTGAACTGTTACCGTCAAGACGGAGACTCAGATCACTGGCCACAAGAACATCTCGGCACAGGAACAGTTTCTTCCCACAGGCCATTTCCCTCCTGAACAGTTAACACTCCTCCCAAGGCATATGCCTGTAAGTGCAATACTCCCACTGTTTAGTGCAATATCCTACAACTCAGGTGATACTTATATGTAGATTTATTTATTTATAATATTCAAAACACTGTAAATAGGTTCATAATCTGTAAATCTGTAAATGTCTATTCTGACTAAACCCAACTGTGATAGTTTTATTCTCATATATTTATATTTTTATTTGTTATTCTTATAATTTGTAGTATTATGTTTCATGTTGTATTTGTATTTGTATATGTCCACTGGAAGCCTCAATACCAAAACAAATTCCTTGTGTGTGCAAGCACACTTGGCAATAAAGCTCTTTCTGATTCTGATTCTGATTCTGATTCATCCATGAATTATAGAGCAACTCTGAGCTAGGAACTCAACAGGAGAGATGAGCAGACAGAAACAAAATTCTTACATGTGCATACAAAATTCATACTTCTATCAACTTTCTCTGATGATCTTTTGTATGCGCATACATTGTTACACGTTATATATTCTGGTGTATGTTGCTCCCTTGAGATTAATATAGACTTCATCATATTCATCTGCCTGTTCTCAGTGTTCTATAAATTATTATTCTCTTGGTCCTCAAACTGTTAATCCACACATGCATAGAAGATACGGCTTAAGTGCAAAGTTCCATTTCAGACACCAGTGCAGAATTTATAACTGTTCACCTATACTCTCAGATATCTGCGTTTCAGTTATAGTTTGGTTGACTTTTGAAATTAAAAGACAAATCCCACTGTGCATTTGGGTTTATTTAGTCCAATGTTGTAAATGTACGTTCTAGTTTAATTTAATATTAACACACACACACACACACACACACACACACACACACAGTTATGGGTAGACGTGACTGAATTGTCGTGAGCAGATGAAAGCACTCAGGAGAGGTTGGATGAGTTTGGTTCAGATGGGATATTTTTTATTTTTCCCAGTTAAGGCCAATGCAAGGCAATACAAAATTAACAAAAAAAAAAAAAAGAAAAAAAACTGTTTAGTAAACAAAGCAAATTGACATGAGTCAAAAAAAACAACAATCAAATGTTACAGCTGTTTGAAAATTGACCTTAACACAAGTCACTATATTTAACGTAAAGACAGACTTATGTCCTCTCACTCACGCTCCCCCCGACAGAATGACAACACTAAACTTTATAGTCCTGAGGTCACCCCTGGAATTGGAACATACCAACACATGATTATGGTGCAGGGGTGGCTCAGCTGACAAAGACAAATGCTTAAAAACAGCTAAAATACTACTTCTATGAAACTAGAAAATTACAGAATATTATTTCTACATTTTCAGCTAACAATTGACAAGCAACAAGTCATATTCTACAGCTACAAATAAATAACTCAAACTCTGGGTCATTTGCTATTGACCCGGAAGTCATAGCGTCATTTAAACCCCACAATCGCGGCAAATTTTCCTTTACACAAACACACCGGAGACGTCAGTACGACAAAGATGGTATGTCAAAGCTATGTTTCTCTTAAACTAAATAAACGGATACATACTGAAAACATGTGTTGCGTGATTATTGTAACTGATTATGACTGTAACGTAAATGACATGATTTTCTTTAAAACGGCAAGATATGTATTGATGGAAGTAGCTATAGCATATAAATCACCGCAGTATTAGCTGTTAAAAGTGTGCACACAAAAGCTACGGGATATATGAGATTTTGTAGTGAAAGGCTAGATTAACACCAGATTTGTAACAGTATAAATATTAACAGAAGACATTAATGTGCTAGACAAACACATACAGGTCACATTTGCACTCAGTCTTTGTGTACAGGAATAGGCAGCATATCGCTGCAGTGACGATAGCTATGCGCCCCGTCACACCCCCCCCCCCCCCCCCCCCCCCCTTAAGAGAGAACGTCTAGGTCCATCTCATGACGTGAAAGAAAGTCAGCAATAACGTTATCCTTTCCCGCTCTATACCTCACAGTAAACCTGTATGGCTGCAAGGACAGGTGCCATCGGGTGATTCTGGAATTAAAGTCACGCATACGGAGTAGCCATTGCAAGGGCCTGTGGTCTGTCTCCAAGACAAACTCTTTGCCAACAAGGTAATATTTTAAAGTGTCCAGAGCCCACTTGATGGCAAGGCACTCCTTTTCAATGGTGGAGTACCGAGTCTCGCGAGGGAACAGTTTGCGACTCACAAACTGTATGGGTCTTTTGTCCTCCCCCTCACCCTGCAACAACACTGCTCCCAGTCCAATGCCCGAAGCGTCGGTTTGCACCGTGAAGGGTAAGGAAAAGTCAGGACTCTGTAAAACTGGTTCGTGGCACATACTCTCCTTAAGGTCGTGGAAAGCGGCCTGGCACTCCGCAGTCCAGACCACCTTATTGGGGCTGGTCTTACGAGTGAGATCTGACAAGGGAGCTGCCCGGCTTGAAAAGTTGGAAATAAAGCGCCGGTACCATCCGACCAACCCCAGAAAAGATCTAACCCCCTTCTTGGTTGTAGGCGGCTGGGAGTTGCGGATGGCTTCCACCTTGCTGACCTGAGGACGTATAGTACCGCAACCCAGGACATATCCCAAGTAGCACACTTCAGCCCGGGCAAGCTGGCATTTGCTGGCATTCACTACCAACCCGGCCTGACGAATCCTTCGGAAGACATCACTAAGATGTTGAAGATGTTCTTCCCACGATGAACTGTGAATGATGACATCATCAATATAAGCAGCGGCATGGTCCTCAGCGCCCCTCAGCACTTCATCCATGAGACGCCGGAATGTTGCTGCTGCTCCATGAAGGCCAAAGGGCATGACCTTAAACTGGAATAATCCAGATGGAGCTTTGAAGGCGGTCAGTTCTCGTGCTTGGGCGTTGAGTGGTACTTGCCAGTACCCTTTACACAAGTCCAAGGTGCTGAGGAACTCAGCCTTTCCCAGGCGCTCTACCAGCTCGTCTACACGAGGCATGGGATATGGATCAAAAGCTGAGATGGTATTCAGCTTCGAAAAGTCCACACAGAAGCGGAGCCCCCCATCCTTTTTTGGTACCAGGACCACGGGACTGCACCACTCGCTGTGTGATGTCTCGATCACCCCCATTTCCAGCATCGCCACCACCTCCTGCTTCAGCGCGGGGATCAGTCGCGCTGGAACCCTGGTGGTGGTCTGCCGGATAGGACCTGGAGAAGTCAGCCGGATGTCGTGGGTGATGACGTCGGTTCGCCCTGGCTGGTCTCGGAACAGGCCTCTTGGGATGATTTTCCTTAGGTCCTCCTGCTGTTCATTTGTCAAATGGGTAACGGAGGGGTTGGTTGACTCGCCGCCCACAGTAGGAAAGTACTGCTCCAACGGCTCTTCTTCCTCTTCCACGGTCCGCGCCCACAGCTGATCTTGGACAGAAGATGTTCGATCAATCCATTGTTTTAAGAGGTTCACGTGGAAGATCTGTTTAGAGCGACGTCTGTCTGGCATTGAGATTTCATAGGTAACCTCACGACCTTGCGAAGT
Organism: Siphateles boraxobius; assembly: GCF_051911475.1. Classification (NCBI taxonomy): domain Eukaryota; kingdom Metazoa; phylum Chordata; class Actinopteri; order Cypriniformes; family Leuciscidae; genus Siphateles; species Siphateles boraxobius. The sequence continues at coordinate 28,297,343 of NW_027509197.1, forward strand.
ACCTTGAAAGGGCCTTGCCACTTCGCCAGCAAACTGCTTTCTGATGAAGGCAACAGCAGCAGCACTTTCTGTCCGGACACAAAGGTGCGACTACGTGCTGTCCGATCATACCACGTTTTCTGCCTCGTTTGAGCCTGAGCCAGATGTTGGTGAGCCCTAGAACTCAGCTGTTCCAGCTTCTCTCGCATTTTCAGGACATAACTCACAATGTTGGTTGGCTGATGAGGAGCGTCCCCCTCCCAACTCTCTCGGAGAATGTCAAGTGGGCCTCTCACTTCCCGCCCGAACAAGAGTTCGAAGGGGGAGAACCCGGTGGATGCCTGCGGTACCTCTCTGTAGGCAAACAATAGGTAAGGAAGCCACTGGTCCCAGTCAGTTCCTGATTCCGACACGAACTTCCGCAGCATCGACTTCAGGGTCTGATTGAATCTCTCAACCATACCGTCGGTCTGCGGGTGGTAGGGTGTGGTTTTAATGCCCCGAATCCCTAACAGGGAGTACACCTGTCTCAATGCCTTACTGGTGAAATTAGTTCCCTGATCAGTTAAGATTTCTTTGGGGACACCCACACGGGAGAAAAGTTGAATCAAACTATTGGCCACTTGCCTTGCCTTAGTATTTCTGAGGGGGAATGCTTCAGGGTAACGTGTTGCGTAATCGCAAATTACCAAGATATAGCGGTGCCCTGCCCTACTCCTCTCTAAGGGACCAACTGCATCCATAGCGATGCGACTAAAAGGCGTGTCAATAATTGGGAGACTGATGAGGGGAGCTTTTAAGCCTCTTTTGGAGCGAGCAGACAACTGGCACTCTGGACAAGACCTAGAGTACTCTGCTATGTCCCTGTTAACACCTGGCCAATAAAATCTTTGCAGGATTCTCTTCTCAGTCTTCTCCCTGCCTAGATGTCCTGACCATGGAATACTATGACCTAGGTGTAACACTTTGGCTCTTAGAGTCTTAGGAACCACTAACTGCTCTGTGTCTGTACTCACCCGATACAGTTTCCCATTATTAATAACAAAACACCTGTCACCCTCCCTCATGGCATCCCTAGCCTCATCATCGGTCTTAACAGAAGAAAAGCAAGAGCTAAGTGTGGGGTCTTCCTGTTGAAGCTTCTTGAAGTCTTCAAAGACTTCAATGTATACTAGCTGTGGAAAGGACAGACTTTCCTGCACCAATGTACCTGCCAACTTTGCTCTACGCTTCTCTGCCTTGGACTTTTTAGGTTTATCACCAGGACAATTCTCAAATGGTAACTCTGACCACACATTGTAGTATATTTTGGTATTGGCCTGTGCTCTAGTTGTAACATAAGCACTGACTGTGTTAACACTCTGCAATAGCTCTGTAAGAACTGGCACATCCTGGCCTAAAATCACTGGGTAAGGGCATTTATCCAAAATCCCTACGGTTAACAAATATTTTTGGCCAGTAATATCTATGAGAACCTCACTGGTCTGGTGCTCAGACTCATCACCATGGACACAACGGACTCTCACTTTGCCCACAGGCTGGAAATCAGACCTCAAACAAGAGCGAAGCACGAAAGACTGACTACTTCCTGAGTCAACCAAAGCCTGGACCATCTTTCCACTTATCTTCACAGGGACAGTAACATCAGAAGACACACAAGGTAAGTGCTTGCTAGGGCCAGGTAGGTAACATAGTCTGGAATCAGAAACTTTCTTCAGTGTACAATTGGGCCTGATGTGACCTTGTTGACCACAACCGTGACATATAGGTACTCTAGGTGTTCCAGTTGGAGCGGGGCTAACATTGGGGCTATTGGATGGTCTAAACACACGACTATTCCCACCCGCAGACCTACCAGGGACTGTCATTTCTGGCTCTCTTTGGGCTGCTTGGTAGGGTCTTCTCCAGTCCTGTTGTTGTAGACCCAGATGATAGCCTCTTCTGGATTGTCTGGCAGCCATGAAGGTCTCCACCAGATCTGCTGCTTGCACCGACGAAACCGGGGTGCGTTCCCTCACCCATACTTGAAGCTCAGGGTACAGCATGCCCAGGAACTGCTCCAGCACAATTTGGTCGCACACTTGTTCCCTAGATTGAGTCTCTGGAACTAGCCATTTCTCCATCAGGTCCTTTAGCCGGGCTTGCAGTTCTTTCGCCGTCTCCCCCTCCTTGATTGACTTGGAGCGGAAACGCTGGCGGTAAGTCTCAGTGCTGATGTTGAACTTGTTGAGAATGGCTTGCTTCACTTTCATGTAATCCTGGCTGTCTTCAACACACATGGCTACATAGGCAGATCTGGCCTTACCATTCAACAAGGGCACAAGGTACAATGCCCAAGTCTCATGGGGCCACTGACTCGCCGCTGCCAGCCTTTCGAAGGTGGTCAAATAGTGTTCAGTATCTTCATCCTCTTCATACGAGGACATCCTAGGGGGTTTCCACCCCCGCTGGAGGTTTAGAGGTGTGGCAAGGCCGAGATCAGTGGAGTTGAGGGAGCTCTGCATCCCTGGTACTGGATGCTGATCTGGATGTGGCTGAGGAGTTGGTACATCCAGAAAAGGCATGTTGAGTGGATCAAAGGCTGTCGCAGGGCGGGAGCTGGGCGGGTCCATCTGTTGCAGTCCGGTGAGTGGGTGCTTCGTCGCCTGTGTTAATGCTGGGTCGCCTCTCACCAGTTGCTGTAGTTGCTTGAATTGATGCTCCATACCTTTCCATCTCCGATCTTGTCGAAGCGCCTCTGCCTCTAACTGGTCCTGCTGATGCCGCTGAGACTCCACCATAGTTCTTACAATCCTCTCCAAGCGATCTGTCCTGTCTTCGACCACCGGAGTGTGATGCTTGGATGACTCTGTGGATTTAGGCCTAGCACCCATAGCTGAACCATCTCTAGGGGGTGCCGCACCTCTGTCTTGATTGTCCATCTTGACTCCCCGAGTGCTGCTCGGACACTGTTTACCCGGAAACCGCTGCCACCAAATGTTATGGGTAGACGTGACTGAATTGTCGTGAGCAGATGAAAGCACTCAGGAGAGGTTGGATGAGTTTGGTTCAGATGGGATATTTTTTATTTTTCCCAGTTAAGGCCAATGCAAGGCAATACAAAAATTAACAAAACAAAAAAAAAGAAAAAAAACTGTTTAGTAAATAAAGCAAATTGACATGAGTCAAAAAAAAACAACAACAACAACAACAATCAAATGTTACAGCTGTTTGAAAATTGACCTTACCACAAGTCACTATATTTAACGTAAAGACAGACTTATGTCCTCTCACTCACGCTCCCCCCGACAGAATGACAACACTAAACTTTATAGTCCTGAGGTCACCCCTGGAATTGGAACATACCAACACATGATTATGGTGCAGGGGTGGCTCAGCTGACAAAGACAAATGCTTAAAAACAGCTAAAATACTACTTCTATGAAACTAGAAAATTACAGAATATTATTTTTTACATTTTCAGCTAACAATTGACAAGCAACAAGTCATATTCTACAGCTAAAAATAAATAACTCAAACTCCGGGTCATTTGCTATTGACCCGGAAGTCATAGCGTCATTTAAACCCCACAATCGCGGCAAATTTTCCTTTACACAAACACACCGGAGACGTCAGTACGACAAAGATGGTATGTCAAAGCTATGTTTCTCTTAAACTAAATAAACGGATACTGAAAACATGTGTTGCGTGATTATTGTAACTGATTATGACTGTAACGTAAATGACATGATTTTCTTTAAAACGGCAAGATATGTATTGATGGAAGTAGCTATAGCATATAAATCACCGCAGTATTAGCTGTTAAAAGTGTGCACACAAAAGCTACGGGGTATATGAGATTTTGTAGTGAAAGGCTAGATTAACACCAGATTTGTAACAGTATAAATATTAACAGAAGACATTAATGTGCTAGACAAACACATACAGGTCACATTTGCACTCAGTCTTTGTGTACTGGAATAGGCAGCATATCGCTGCAGTGAGATAGCTATGCGCCCCGTCACACACACACACACACACACACACACACACACACACACACACACACACACACACACACACACACACACACACACACACACACACACACACACACACTTTTAATGTTTTATGGGGATTTTCCATTGACATAATGATTTTTATATGGTACAAACTGTATATTCTATCCCCTTACACTAACTCTACCCCCAATATATATTCATTTTAGTGAGTGTAAAATGACAGCACATAAAAATAGAGTAAAGGAGCATGCCAATGAAAAAAACTATTCAATTGGCCTATATTGACATGATGCCACTATTCTATGCTGTATTTTTGTGTTTTATTATTTACCTTTATTTGTATCCTTTCAATTATGGTCACGCCTCCTATGAGAAAAGTCCAGTGTTATAGCAGAATGTCTTGTATATGCTGACACCACAGATGCACACATGCACCTCTTATTGAGATCACAGCAAGGAAAATATTACAAGGCATGCTGCATGTCATCAACAAAGTTCATAATGAGCCATTAATACGGCTGATGTGTTTGTAAACCACTGGGGCAAGACCTGGTTTCTGCGTGTTTACTGATGTATTAAAAGCAAACAGCTGTCCCACTATCCCCCTTAAACTTACATTTAAAGGTCAAACCACAATTCAACCAATCAGAGCAGAGATCTAAAGGTTAATTGTCCACCCCAATTGCCTTTTTTCCCTGAGCTTGTGGATGCAATCAGAGGAAGCCCACTGAGGTTGAGTTGCTCACTTATATTCAAACCTTTCATGAGTCCATTAAGCAAGACCGAAAATAGCTCAAACCACAAGCCTCTATAGGTGACAAAAGGCTTCTCACATTGTAACAGTGCCTATCTAAATGGTTTGCAGACTTTTTGTGGTGGCTGTCTAATATTCTGTTTTGAATGACATTTATGAATCTTTCATGCCTACAGTATAAACCTCCCTCGATGCCATCTCCTCATACATCATTGATGTAATGCACCAGACTATGAGACAGATGCTATAGAGTGCACAGGAAGTGTTATTGCCCGTCTCTGAGGAATAATCATTGTGGGGTATATGGTTTGCCACAGAGGAAGGAGACTGATTCTGGCTTCTGGCCTAAACGCATTGATTTTTTTTGCATCCAGACTATGTTTCTTGCTGTTTGTTCATATTTATTTACTCAACGTTGACAATCCATCCACACATATTCAACAAAACCGCATAAACCTTTGGCTAAGTGATCACTACATTAAATATTCATGTTTTCCCCCTTAGAATCTCTAATGTGTTTAAAGATAGTTCAACTGCTTTGCTTCTCTTTGCTACCAGAAGCCTTTGAGATGTAAATATTAAAGTGGCAAAAAGGCCCAAAACAGAATATATATATATATATATATATATATATATATATATATATATATATATATAAATTTTTTTTTTTTTGGATCTTTTGGATCTTTTCAACAGTCTGGAAGCATTAGGTGCATTTCTAAACTTCAGATTTCCTTCAAAGTAATTTCCTATGACATTTTGTGCAAATAAAATTTCCTTGGAGCTGAAAGGTTTTCAGTAGGTAGCATTCTCAAATGGCTTTGAAATTCATAAGCTATATCTGTATGTTTTTTTGGTACAGTGCAAACAAGTTACTGAAGCCATAGACGTTTCATAGAAATTCTGTGAATTGATGTGCAGTGGTATATTTTTCATTTGATAAATACAATTACGCTAAGAGGATGTTAAGTGTTTGGTAGTTACAGACCTTTTCCGTACAAATAAGTGCTGTGTTACTCTAAAGAGAACCTGTTGTTATTCAGTGAGGCAAAATCTTGTATTCAATACTCAGAGGTGCTTACTTTATTATGTGCTCTACTCAGGCCATTACACCTCATGTACCACTGACATTTGAAAAGGCCAAAAAATAATGTTCTTGTTTGAAGTAAAGAGTGTTTTAACCACAGATAGAAATAACCTTAAGAAGCACTAATGTTACCAATTGTATTTGTTTCATGGGACTTCAAAGGCGTTTCTTGGAAATACATTCATGTTTTAAGCATAAAATCATTTCATGCACTTCAGAATGATTTCAAAGCACTCTTAACCATATTTGAGTGCAGTTGTTGAAAGGATATTGCAAATGCGTGGCCGGGAAACCAATGAAACACTATCTGTCAAATAAAGAATTATTTCAAAATAAACCAATTGTAAATGCGCAGTCCATTAGGCATAATTTTTTTTCTAAAAGTAAATAAAAATACAGCAAAGCAAACTGTAAGCTGTCATTCATTCAATCGTGCAGTGCAAAAACGACTTAAGCAATTCCCCATTTACAAGTGGGTTACACTTAATTTCGATAGTTCACTTTAGACATTCTAACTTTAAGTAACTATGCAACTACATTTCAAACGACTCTAATTAAATTTGCAACTATACATGTCAGCTAAATCTCATTTGTAGACTGTTAGGTTAGGGTTAGAGAATGTTAGAATGTTATCATATGGGTGGCTTATCATGACAAATGGGACAGGGCCAAAGTTGTCAGATTGCTGTTCTTATCACAGTACATGACTGTCTTGAGGACCATTTAGTTGCTGATGTTTGCACATTACACAACTGATCTGTAACAGGGGATCACACAATACACACCTTTTCAATCCAAAGAATCTCCGACATCTTTGCCTGGTCTACAAACTATGTCTCACAACCAAAGACACAAAAGAAAGTGATGCAGGATCTCGCTTAAGACAGGAGTTTGTGCAAGATTTCTTACTTTTAGAAAAGGTATCCCGCAAGAAGCTTGCAACACGTGTTGTCTGTGAAATGATGTGCAGCGAAAAAAAACAAGAATATGAAGGAGAGAACTGTTGCTTTCAAAAGCCATGCATGCTGATGTTTTGATGCAGGTTTATGACTCCTTCCCCTGTACTTTACCTTGCCCTGTATCTTGCTCTTTCATTAGCAGTAGGTCATCGCTGATATCATTTCCAGTCAAAACACATTTCACACTGCATGACTCGCAGACAGGTGCTAAATATCTCAAGGGCATCAACGACGAGTCGACGCTGCTCTCAGATCATGTTTTTGGGCGGCAGTGGCTCAGTGGTTCATGTAGGTTGTCTACAAACCGAAAGGTTGGTGGTTCAATCCCCGGTTCCACCTGACCAAGTGTCGAGGTGTCCATGAGCAAGACACCTAACCCCAAATGCTCCCGACGAGCTGGGTGGCGCCTTGCATGGCTGACACCGCCGTCGGTGTATGAATGTGTGTATGAATGGGTGAATGTGAGGCAAATATGTAAAGCGCTTTGGTGGCCATTCGGTCTGTGAAAGCGCTATATAAATGCAGTCCATTTACCATTTACCATTTACCATTTTGATAATACATACTACGCGATTATCACTAACGTGAACTAGCACCGATTTACCACCGATTTCGGGCATTTGTTGGCAATCACCACAAAACTGTTGGCGAAAGAATATCAGGGTTAAAATCATACAGTGTGTACCTGGCATAATTAGCCACCCAGAGTTCAAATATTCATTCTGTATATTCTATATATTCATTCTGACCTCATTGATAAATCCATGATGAAGTGCTTTCAAGCTACTGGCTTCTTCCTCTCTGGCTCTCCTCTTGAGGGATACCAAAGCTTAGCAGCATGCCAAGACTGAGGATTGCCAAAGCTCAACACATCTTGTGTGAATAATGCAGGGTGCTGACAGCTCCAGACTAGGATTGAAACACTAATGATACCAGCCAACACGTTTTCACATTTTATATAAAACCATGTAATTAGTGAATAGTTGTGGCCTATGTGCAACTGTGGCATGTAAGAAAAGCTCAAGTACTGAGACAAGCAGCCATAAGTATGAAGAGGTTTTAACTGTGTGTCCTGCTACAGTACCTCAACCAGCTTAAGAGACAGACCTGCTGATCAGAATGAAGCAATCCCCTGCTTTGTTAAGGGAAAGAATGCTTGAGAGGCATTTTAAAGAGTTCAGTGTTGGAAATGATGCATTTTATCAACCATTGGTAAATGTAGGGGAATGTTTGAGTGATATTTAGGGAAATCACTTTTAAGAAATGCCCTTGCTTTTCCTGTAGCATCCAATCATCAAAGATGATTTCCCAATCCAAAGCTTTTAGAAAAAACAGCAACAAAGGTCTCCTACAGAGATGTCATGCTACATGAGCTGATACATTCAGTGAATTATGTCTACACAGTTAGGAACAGTTACATAGTTTTGTACAGAGATTTTACATTCACAAGTTCATTCTCTCTATAGAATATTATGCATTGGTTAACAAGTTATATAAAATCATTGCACATACCTCTTGCTCACCATACTGCGCCTTTGATTTGATTTTAAATTATCCGCCCACGTTGGTTATCGGCTTAAAATATATAAAGCACCCTTAAAAAGACGCCTGGTGCCTGGCAAAAATAAAAATAAATAATGGAGGGTAGTGAGGGAATGGTAAATCATTTACATGTAAATGAGTAATGAGGGATTGCGTAGGTCATAAACGGTGTTTCACATGAATTATAAAGTGCTCTGCATATTTCCATTGTAATAATGCCAAACTGGGAGACGGAGAAAGGTCCCTGGTAGAATAGAATCAAGGGTCTCTCCTGGGTCACTGAAGGCAGAAATCACGTAGTCCATATTTAAAACTTTCCAGGCCAAGTATGGATGGACTCTGGCAATCTAAAGAAAGGAATATAAACTTCAGGGCTGCAGGCGGAAGTCTACTGACGGTCCAGAGTCATTAGCTTAGAAAATAAATAGATATACACTCACCGGACTCTTTATCAGGTATAAATTGCTACCAGGTTGGACCCCCTTTTGGCTTCAGAACTGCCATAATTCTTCATGGGATAGATTCAGCAAGGTGCTGGAAACATTTTTCAGAGATTTTGATCCATTTTGACATGACAGCATCACGCAGTTGCTGAAGATTTATCAACTGTGCATCCATGATGAGAATATGGAGATTGTAGAGGCCAATTGAGTACAGTGAACTCATTGTCGTGTTCAAGAAACCAGTTTGAGATGATTTGAGCTTTGTGACATGCCCTTTTATCCTGCTGGAAGTATCCATCAGAAGATGAGTACACTGTGGTCATAACGGGATGAACATATTCACCAACAATTGGTATTTAAACAATGCTTAATTGGCACTAAGGAAGAAAATATCCCCCACACCATTACACCACCACCAGCATTCTGAACTACCAGCCTGTTGATACAAGGCAGGAAGGATCCATCATTTTCCCAATCTACTATTGTCCAATTTTGGTGAGCCCGTGCAAATTGTAGCCTGAGTTTTGTGATCTCAGCCAACAGGAGTTGCATCCAGAGTGGTATTCTGCTGCTTCAAGGTTTGACGTGTTGTGCATTTAGAGATTCTCTTCTGCAGACCTCCGTTGTAATGAGTGCTTATTTGAGTAACTGTTGCCTTTCTATCAGCTTGAAGTCTGGCCATTCTCCTCTGACCTCTGGCATCAACAAGGCATTTTTCGCCCACAGAACTGCCAATTACTGGATATTTTCTCCTTTTATGACCATTCTCTGTAAACCCTAGATATGTTTGTTTATGAAAATCCCAGTAGATCAGCAGTTTCTAAAATACTCAGACCAGCCCATCTGACACCAACAACCATACCACATTCAAAGTCACTTAAATCAAAAAAAAAATCTGCATTCTGGTGCTCAATTTGAACTACAGCAGTTACTTTTAGTTATTTTAGTACTTGAATTTCAACTAAACAAAAATGAGGAAATTTGCCATGACAACTAGCTGAAATAAAATGCATTTAAGCTTTTTATATTGCATTTTATTTCAATGCTTTTTACTTGTTTTTGTTTTTTTATGTTTATATTGTTATGGAATATAATTTTTATATTATATATTTTAATATTTAGTTAAATAATAATAACCCTGGTTCAAGTCTGAATCGCAATTCAGTGTTCTCTTTGCAATTCAGTGTTCTCTTTAACTCAATTAAAATTATATTATAGTTCAAAATTCAAAATAATTTTCAATTCAAAAGGCATTCTTAACTCAATTCTGGTTGGTACACAACCCCTGATAATCAGAATAAACCATCCTTGACTATCAAGGAAATATTTGTGCTGCTAGTCCTTTCTCTTAGTATATTAGCCCCCTGCACTGCAGCGTAACATACCCTTTGTCCTTCACCACTCAACCCTGACCTCATTCCCTAATGAGTACTACACTCCTCATGGAAGTGTCCTATAATCCTCCTCTCTCATGTGCAAGGCACCAGATCGGATGCAACTAAGAAGCAAAGTCTACAAACTCACAAAGGCGATTATGGACTTTTCCAATTTTACCTCATCCCTGACTCAGCCCCTCCTAACAAAACAAAAAAAAGATTTTTGATATAGGTAGTGAGCCAGTGAATTTGATGGAGTTTGTAAAGCCTGTGGTCTCCTGATCTAGGTTGGCTGAACATCAGGCAGTGACCATGTTTAGAAGAAATAAGACAAACACATTCTGAAGTCTGCACACACAGTGGGGGTTTTCTGTCCTCTGAGGGACATTGTTGCTAGTTGGGTCAAGGTGACCCAACGCCACAAACGCATGTCTCCCAGGGGTCCACATGCTCTCCACACTGCTTCCAGGCAGCAGATAGGAGGTTTTGATCTTGATTTTAAAGTGTGACCAATATTCTTGCAGGAACACATGCATCTAGTGATCCTTTAGGGTTTTGAAGAAAACAAAAAAATAAAACTGTTATACTCCCAGCAGTGTTCTAAAAGTAGAAACGCTACTAACTTAAATACATTTTTCAATATGAACTTGGAAGGTGCCTTTATCCAAAGTCACATACAATGCATTCATGGTTTACATTTACAGTATCAATACTTTTTAGCGGTGTCGCTGTTTTCTGAAGTTTTCCAGTGTTGCGTGCAGCACAACAACAAAAAACTATTTTATCTCTGTATTGAGCACACAGCTTTACAATAGAGTGAGAGGAAGCAATAAATGAATATGCTTTCTGAAATCCTCTCTCTTGTGACATAAGACAATCTGATTCAATCAAGTGAATCAGTTTATGCGGTAGTTCAGTAAATTAACTGATAATACATTCCGTTCAAATATTAGCACACTTTTAAGAACACATTAAATTGATCAAAAGTGACAGTAAAGACTTTTACATTGTTACAAAAAATATATATATTTAAAATAAATGCTATTCTTTTAAACTTTCTATTCATCAAAGAATCATTAAACTGAAACACTGGGTAATATAGTGTTGGAGGATTCACGCCTATATATGCGTGGCCTGGTGGCCAAGCTTCACTGATTTTACATTCCATCAGAAAGAGTAAAGTGTGAAGGTTGAATTAGCAGAGCAATGGCACAGCTGCACATAAACTATTTCAATCCACACAAATAAAATGGGAGACATAGAGTTCAAAAGAGGGTGTCTCGCTGGTTCATCTGTGACCAGAGAGCTAACGTATCCAGGGTAATGTTCACATACCAAGACTGCAAGCCAGTGTTGAACAACCTAATCACACTGCCACATGTTGTATTTGAAAAGGTACACATATCCTCCTTTATGTAGTATGCTGTAGTTTTGTTTTTTACCAGTCTCTACAGATCTGACTAAGGTGCAGGGCTCTATCGACCAACAGCAGTGGATGCGAGGCTGTAGTAAATGATGCTTTTATATGGTGCTTCAAATTGAATTAACTCCCCCAATGGATTTACAGCTTCTAGCATAATGAAGCTGGAGAGCAGACTCTCCTGCACAGTAAAACACCTGATCTAATCTCTTTCGTTCCCAACTTCCCAACTCTCTCTCTCTCTCTCTCTCTCTCTCTCTCTCTCTCTCTCTCTCTCCTCTTCCACAGTGTTCATTCACTCCTTCTTACTCTTTATTCACCACACTAGCCTGGTGATCTTTTGTGTGTGGTTTGCTCTTTGACCAGAATTTGCTGGCAAGCACCATTGTGGTTTTTTATACACATTTATGATTGATTTTAAAAGTGTTTTAATGGAAAGTGCTCTATTGTTGAATAAGTGTGCAAGTCTGATAGGCTCTGTTCAGAATAAAAATGACTATATGCTCAGATAAGAATCTCCCTCGTTTAAACCAACCCCCACGGCCTCCTGCTTTTATCAAAATACTCAATAAAGGATTTCAGAATAATTACGTTGACTTCTCAGTTGGCCGTCTATTAAAGGGGGGTGACGTGAAGGAGCATGTTATGTTCTTCACATAAGTGAATTGAAGAAATACACCTAAACCAATCTTTCAGCAGTTACAGAAAATTCGAGAGACTTTATGACGAAGTCATTTCAAATTAACCTTGGTTAAAAGTAACAGCACAAAAGCATATTGAAAAAACATCTTCTTTGTTTGAAAAAAATGTCTCTTTCCTCCTTTCATTTCAGTCCATGAAGGCAACGTGAAAGGACACTCTAAAAGGAGACTCTAACGGTGAAATGATCTGGGGTCTTTAAGAGTCAATGCACAGCATATGGGCCACATCTCTGCGTTCATAATAGCAGTCACTCATGACCATTGAGTGCAAACAGCAGCAAAGTGCTATTTGCACACACTGTGAATAGCATGAGGTGACCATTTTCATTTATTGTGAATCACACATATTTTAAAGAATTAATTTTGTGCAAATACTTTCTGGCTGTTAATTTTCATTTCAAGCCCCATGTGCTGTGAAAAGGTACATTAGGCTAACTATGAAAAACCATATAACAGATTATACATCCCTTTATTTAAAAAAAAAGTTTTGCAGAATGTAATGTGAGAATTACAACACTTGAATGCATGTTTCTGCTTATTTGTAACTGTATAACTGTAATTGTGCATTTTATAACAGCTTTAGATTTAGTAAAACTCAATGCTCAAATTTTTACCTTTCCCATGACCCAAAATTAAGATATTAATGTACCATTATACCATTGTACCATTTAGTTGAGCCATGCGAAATTGGAAACCCTACAGTCTTGTGTGACTTACTTTTAAAGGGATAGATCACAGGGATTTGGGGCCTAATGGTTAGAAAGTTGGACCCGAAGGTTGCAGGTTCGATTCTCAAAACTGGCAGGAAACGACTGAGGTGCCCTTTAGCAAAGCACCTAACCCCCAATCGCTCCCCGGGTGCCACAGTGAATGGCTGCCCACTGGTCCGGTTGTGCGTGTCCATGGTTTGCAGTGTGTGTGTTCACTACTCAATGCTCCTAATGTGTGTGCACTAACTTGGATGGGTTAAATGCAGAGGACAAATTTTGAGTGGTTGCCATACTTGGCCTTCACGTCACTTCACTTCTCTTTACTTCACTTCACCAAAAAACGAAAATTGTGTCATCAATTACTCACGCTCAAGCTGTTCCAAACCTGTATGACTGACTTTCTTCCGTGGAACAAAAAAAAGAAGATATTTTAAAGACTATATTTTATGTTTAATAAATATAAGGAATGAAATATATACAGTGAACAGAAATATATTACAATCACAATGCAACAAATTAAGTTCTTATCATAAATGTATTGGTATATTGTTGCAATGAGGTCCAATATTTTCAAGCCATTACACAACCCACAGAAACTTGTTAGGAAAGAAGAGACAAAAAATTGGTTGCAGCTCAGCTATGACATTTTTGGGGCCTTTTTTGAGCAGTGCTGATTTCCATAGTCTTTCATTCAGTCAGCAAAATCCCTCAGCTTTCTGTTCCACACAGTGACAATGCCAGAGAACATAACACTCATCGCTCCTCTCTTCCCCTCTCTACTTCTAACTCCTCTCAACAGATGGACGCTAGAATTAATGTTCTTCAGAATGTTTTTTTTTATTTAAAGGTAGCTGCTCAGAGTTACTCAGTTATTTGTAGATTGTTTATGTATTTAATTTATTGTTGTCAATTTAACATGGTAATTTATTGTGATGAATTGTAAAAAAAAAAAGATGACAACAAATTATTTTATAAATATGGTAACACTTTATTTTAAGGTGATGTAGTTACATGTTACTACATGTACGTACGTACTATAGTAATAACAGTTAACTAACTTTTTAACTAAAGTAACTAACTTTGAACCAAACCCTAACCGTAACTCTATAGGTACATGTAGTTAATTAATATTACTCAGTACTTATGAGTACAATGTAACTACATCACCTTAAAATAAAGTGTAACCAAAAATACTATAAAATACATACTATAATATACATAATTAAAAAAAATACATTTGTGTAATGCTGTCATCTTTGAAGTGTCTTTATTTCAGGTCTTTTCTCTGCAAATGTTGATATACTATATGCGAATAATTCAATTAATCAGCATATCATATAACATATTTCATTAACATTTGTATCGATTGACAGACCATCATTCAATTATATCGCATAATCTACTTAGTAAAGACTGAGAACAGCAGTCAATTAGACCTGCAATATCTGTCACATCAGGCCTCTTCTGCATAAGACTTATCTAAAAGACTGAAGCTCAATTGAGCAGAGAGAATACAGCTGGAGAGAGGAACTATGGATGAAGCAGTAGACAAGCAGCAGCTCCTCTCTCTCTCTCTCTCTCTCTCTCTCTCTCTCTCTCTCTCTCTCTCTCTCTCTCTCTCTCTCTCTCTCTCTCTCTCTCTCTCTCTCTCTCTCTCTCTCTCTCTCTCTCTCTCTCACCCTTGTCTTTTTTTCCCTTGGGTGGTAGCACAGGGAGAACACACATTGACATGCTGTGTTCTGAGCAAAGTGAGACAGACAGCTGCTGCAGCTCACCTTAAACACACTTTAATTGAATTACCATCCAAGCACATAGCCAGACACGTTGGATGCACTGACTGAAAATGTGGGGGACAATTTCTAATTTCATTTTCTAAGCGGTGCAGAAAGCTTTACCTGATGAATTTCATGAGCAGGAATTTGTGCCTTGAGTGCCTCATATACATTGCATAGAGCAAGCTGACTGCTTATGGAATGACTTGAATATCACTGTCTTCAGTGAAATTATTACCTTTGATATGTGTGCCGTGGGTATGCCTTGTATTTAGTATAATATGTCAAGGTCATATTTGTTCAGGAAAGCATTTAAAAATATTCTATAATACTGTGTGTGTGGCAATATAAATTATTAAAGTTAATAATGTAGCTAAAAATTATAAAGTGTTAACTATTTGCTAAATATTTCTTTTATTTAAACCATGCTGTTTGTTATCTGTGTTGTTTAGCAATATAAAAGGCTGATTTAATTCAATATAACTGATAATACATGAAAAATAACTTTTTATTTATAAAATAATAATATTATAACAGCATTTTTAAACCCTATGCAAATACAGCACAGTGATCAAATACACTTTCACAATTTGTACACCTGTGCGATATTTACGTTCAAAGTGACTATTGTAAAATGCTGGTTGGACGCTAGGCTACCTAACACCTTATGTTGTTCCAAATCCTATATGAGTTTCTTTCTTCTGTTGAACCCAAAATAAAAAAAGAAGATAAGCGTGTAAATAGTTGAAGGCAGCCATGAGATTTTTGTTCCTTAATAAAGTGAAGTCAAAGGCTACAGTCAACTGATTACCAGTCTGATTACCAACATACTTGAAAATATCTTCTTTTATGTTCAACAGAAGAAGAAATAAACTCATACAGGTTTGAAACAACACAAAGGTGAGTAAATGATCACAGAATTTTTATTTTTGGGTGAACTAACACTTTAAAGCTAAAAAATAAAAATGGTTGAACATTGAATTAATTTGTCAGAATGTACATTTTTGACCAACGTTTTCCTCTTTTGATATTATTTCTAGCACAAAATTAGTATTGTAGTAATTAAATATTTGCATAGTTATCATCAAAGCTTGCTCTATTTTGTTGTACTTCATTAAATTGCTGTTATGCCTCAAAAGTCTGTCCAAAATTAGTTTCGTGTGGTATCTTCGTGAGCAAACGCTGCCTGAAAAATAATTCCCTGATAGGGCAACAAGGCAACAAGTCAGTTGCCTAAGTTTTCGAACACAGCCATTGTCTCTTTGTCCTATCAGGCAATTACTTCAAAACTACCTCCTGAAACTGATTTTGGACAGACTTCTGAAGCAGCATAATGATCTCCATTAAATTAACAAATTAAACGCACAGGATAGTGGGATATCATAGGCAGCAAAGGATACATCTATGCTGCCTTCAAAATCTATTAAATAAAGGCATCTCAGTAAACAGAATGTTACACAATCATTGGATTCAGACATGCCTTGTTGCCTTCTCTGTTTCTCAGCTTTCAGGTGCAGATGTTTTTTTCACCTTTTTTACATCATTTATTCACTTGAATGTATCATCCATTATTCTGATGAAGGGGGAAACACAATAATTAGATGTTCTCAAATGCAAATTCATAATGATCTGAAAAAGTGATTATGCTTGTAACCTGTCAGAAATTAGGCATTTCATGTTGGTGCTTATTACCTGAAATAATGCTTATTACCACAGCTAAACACAAAGTAGTTTTTATAATTCTCAAATCCAGACATCAATTACCTAAAAATGAAAATTCTGTCATCGTTTACTCATCCTCACGCTGTTCCAACCAGTATAACATTTTTTCTTACATGAAGGAAAGAACGTCTTATCTTTTCTTATCAATATGGCTGATGAAAGTGAAAGTTGACTTCAGCTGTAAACAGGATGCAAAAGCCCCAATAATATATCACTGACAATGTCCGTATGACTTGTGCACAAGGCTTGTAAAATTCCTTGATAGTTTTAATCTTGTTCTGTGTACTGGATCAAACGATTCACTGTAATGATCCAATTCAAAATGATTCATTCATAAATTGATAATTATTTCACGAGTTAAAAGAAAAAGATCGGACTCAAAAGAAGAATTCATTATAATGTAGATTGCTACTCTTCTCATGAGTAGTATGAACCACTTTATGCTGCTTTCATATAATGCTCACATTAATTAAAAAGAATATTCTTCATAATATTTCTTTATATTTTGTGCTCCACAGAAGTAAGAAAGTGACATGGATTTTTACATTAGGGTGAACTATTCTATCAATTTAAGTTTAAAATCATACAGTCTCATTCCCTCTCAGTTCATGTCATCTCTCATTTCCTATAAGTAAAAAAAAAGACCAAAACTAAAACTGGTTGCAAGAAGCCATCCCTACCAACAAAATTGCTTGACTGAAAGATGTAAGGCCCTAGTAAAGCGGAAATGTCTCCATATCTTGAGTGGACACTTGTCTCACCTCTCACTGTGGCCTCATCGATACGTATCTATACGTGTATGTGTGTCAAACAGAAGGCTGAATGACTTCATCAGGCACCGGTAACGTTATCTGAAAAAATGATCTGCCCTTAAGAAGACTGAACTTGAAAGAGACACTCTTTTGCGGCACATAAGTCAGCCTCTCGTGGTAAACAGGACTACAAAGGCTTTCCAGGGCTCATAGACCAAGGCATCAAAAGTGTGTCTGTAAAACAAACTGAATGCCATATGGGGGGGGGGGGGGGGGGGACTTATCTTTTCTTAATACACCTTATATGATGAATGAAAGACATGAAATTGACATGTCATTTTAATGTAGAAAAATTAAATTTTATGTAACATGTAACATGTAACATGTATGTAACAAGAACTGTAACATGTATGTTCTGTTTTGTTCCTGTTAAGCCTGCTTGAGTTCATGAGCTCGTAGTGTGATGTTTACCTGCATCTCCCATCCCCGCTGGTTCTACCCAGTGCAGTGTCTCTTGCATTCCTGCGAATTCCTTCCAGCTCTAATGGTGCGTTCACGTGCTATGGAAAATATGATATTTTCCACTTGTGAACTGGTATTTACCAGTGTGTTGCGTTCAAGTGCTTTTGTTGTCGTACTGTGGTAAAAAGATGGAGATCCAGACCTGTTATTTAGCTAAAACTATTTTAGATTGCTTAAGCAATCTGCTACAGCAAGAAGATGATTTATCAAAACTCAAACAGTAAATAATATGCTGTATATTTTCTAGATTATGAATAGTGCATATTTTTACCATTCACGACTCTCGTGTTGCTCTCCTCCATTTCGAAAAGGTCAAAGGTTATCTCATCTCGTGCATCAAAATATTCTACGAGCTGCCCAGTGGAAAATACCACATGAGGGGGTGTTCATTTGCATTTCCCACGTCGGCTTTACCATAATTACCATAGCACCTGAACGCACCATAAGTCTCCAGAGTTCCCACCCAGCTTCCCTTTCCCGCCTCCTCTTTCAATATCAGCAAGTTCGTCAGCCCCATCCAGGGCTGGACTGGCTATCGGGCATACCAGGCATTTACCCAGTGGGCCGACGTGCTTTTTGGGCCGATACAGATCATTCTTAAAAAAAAAAAAAAAAAAGTTTATAATACTCGTACATCAACAGCCCATTCATTTAGTTTTGCTTAATTGCCGGCGCTGGGATCTTTTTGTCGGTTTAATGCATTGGACAAAAAAAGTCAGCGTAGTTCTTTTTTTTTTAACAGTCCGGCCCATGAAACACGTAGATCAGAGCCATTATTCTCTATGGCTCTGACGTAGATCAGCGGCCCATTGGTTCTTTTCTTGATTGGCACTGTGCTAGTCCAATCACATATTTAAACTCGTCCCCCTTTGGGCTCTGAGCGAGCGTGTAGTGTCAGTGTGTATGTGTCAAAATAGTCAGAGATGGACAAGAAACGCAAGGAATGTGCAGAGAAATAGTGTGAAAAAAAGAAACGGGCTCTTCAAGTGTCTGATGAGGATATTGAGGAGGATCAGGAGAGAATGAGTGAGTGTAGAGAACTGTGGTAAGCAGAACTAGGGAACTGTCAGAACACTTAGGGTGAGTGTAGGAACCCATTACCCAGTTACGCATTAGGCCTATTTACACATCTGCATAGCTCCCCTCTGTGGTGTGGAACCATCTTGGGCCTTCCATCATTAAATTCCTCTCAGGCGAGTGGATCCCACTCTGACACTTCTGCCTTGGCTCCTTCCTCGGCTCCCCTGAGCTCACTCGATCCTCTGGCTCCAATTCAGTCGGACATTGCCTCGCTGTTCCATTCACTGTGTCTCTCCACCTCGCAGTTCCTGACACACCTCCGCCTGGCTCCTCCCTACCTCGGCTCCACAGGGCTCCCTCGATCTTCCTGCTCCACCTCGGTTGGGCATCACCTCGCCTGCAGCACGGACTGCACTCCATCTCTCCACCCCAATGGCTCCGTCATACTCCACCCTCCCTCTGGCTCCACCTCAGCCCTCAGTCGCTCCGGCTCCACCTCAGCCCTCTGGTACCCTGTTTCCACCTGCTCTCTATCTACGCTCTGGGCTCCTTTGCCTTCGGCTCGGTCTCCATCCGTCATCCCCATGGCTTCATCAAGGAAGTTTCAACCATGGCTCCTCCCTACCTTGAGGGACATCTTCCTGGCTGGACTCTGCCAGACTCCTCTTTCTCCTGTCCCCACCCTAGTCTCTCCATCTGTCAGCTCCCCTGGTTTCCTGCCTTCAGCCTGCTCTGTGTTCTCCTCCAGAGCCTCCATCCTCCCTCCTTAGTTGGACAGTTATGACGCGAAGATGTGCCTTTCAGATGAATATGTTGACACTCATTTAGTAGTAATTAGCTCTACCAAACAATTTATATAAGTGTGTACCAGACCTGCAATGGTCAAGAGAAATCTTGCACCATATTCCACTTTACAAAACAACTTTAGTTCAGCAAAAATTATATACTTTTGTAACCTTTTCCACCTTTATGCAGGTCATTTCTTAATAATAGCTGTTCTGTGAGCTGCTTTTATCAAAGCATGTTTTTTGTGAATAACAATTTCTAAATTTTTCAGGGCTCAGAGAAACCTTGTACCAACACATCCAATCTCAAAATCAGAAATCATTACCATAGGGATTCCCATTTGTATTCCACCATGCACTGAGAATGTATATAAGTAATAATAATGCATTGTTAACATTTGCTTATTTTTGTAACTTCAAATTCATGATTTGTTTTCTTATGGCCAATTTATGACGAAATCACATGCTTGTCACATACTTTTTCCTGCAGTTGTAGAAATGATGTTGATCTGAAAAAAAAAATTGTTTATGCATTTTATGTTCTGTATTTTCTCATTTCACAGGTGTGGTTTCGTTTTCATCAAATGCGCAGCATTTGGCCACAGTTAATTTAAGGGGAGCATATTATGACTGTTCGATCACATTTGAATTTGTCATTTCATCTGCACTGGTTTGAAGGCAGTCTGCCGATTACTTTTGCGAACCTCTCAGTGTCTAAAGGACTTTGGCAAGCAAAACCTGAAGCAAATATTTGGTGCAGGCTGCTTTCAAAAATATGATTACTGCCTCTTAACTTTTAAATTCTGACCTGCTATTGTCTGAAAATAAGTTTTACCACCTCTCTGGACCAAATGTCATTGGATTAAATGTAAGTAGATTTATTGGTTCTATCTTCTCAAAAACAAACAACGTGTTTGGTCCACATTTTTTGTTGACATTTAGGCACAAAGAAAGCACAGTAAATCGATTGCAGCTCCAAATAAGATGACCTTGTCCTAAGAGAGACAGGGAGTGATCAATACCTACATTGAGAAGGTGACCTCTTACTTGAGGCACCTGGGCACCAGCTCTTCAGAGATGTGTGCTGTACATCTGAATGAGTGGAGCATGTACTCTCCCAAAGAACTAATGACTTCAGCTTCAAAAATAACCCCCTTGAAACAATCCGTCACAGCTGGAGTTGAGCACGGTTCAATCTGTGTCCCGGTTTAAAGGTTTATTTCTGCTCTGGTTCATACACTCTTGTGACTATATGACTGGTACCGAGCACACCTATCAATCAAAAATGTACATAGAGACCAACTGTCAATGAGGAGAGAGCTGCACTAGTCCATCAGTTCTCTTTTAATGACCCCAGCCTGGTGTAAACATATAGACTGAGTCGCCTTGCTCTCTCTGGTTCTCTAATGGTGGGGACACTGGCCAGCTCAATGGTGTTTCCATTAGAAGTTCACTGCACTTTGAGCTTTCATTTGAAAACATCTTGCAATATGCAATAAAAAAATGACACCTTACAAACAGTTTCTGAAAAAAAAAAATGCTGTAAACAGAGATAGAAAGGCTAGAAAGAGATAGAAAGATAGAAATAATTACAATTCTTACTTCATCAGAAGTCTGTGATGCTTACTAATGCTGCATTAATTTTATTGTAAATACAGTAAATACAGTTATGATTTAAAATAACTGTTTTCCATTTTGATATATTTTGAAATGTTATATGTTCATGTGATAGGAAAGCTGAATTTTTCAATCTTCAGTGTCACATGATCCTTCAGAAACCATTACTGATTGGTGCTCAAGAAACATTTCTTATTATTATCTGTCTTAAAAACAATATGTTTTTTCAGATTTCTTTGATGAATGGAAAATAAATTAAGTACAAACTCTTTACTGTCACATGATACAATGATGTCATTGCTGCATAAAATTCATTAATATTCATTTTATTTGTATTCTTTTTTTTTTATCGTACTTACCTCAGACTTTAAGTCAAGTCAAGTCACCTTCATTTACGGTATATAGCGCTTTTAACAATATGGACTGTTTCAAAGCAGTTTTACAGTGATAATAGAAAATTAAAGTAACAAAGATTGTTTTGGCTTTACAGCAGCTCTAGAATAAAGTTATTGTCCAGCTAAAGTTAGTTTTGATTGATTCACTTCTGTCACAACGATCATTAGTTATTAACTTAGGGGCTGCTAACACTACACCGTTCTAACAGAAAATTATTTAATGCGACCCGGCCGCTTATTTGCATAAAACAGTGCCTGGTGAATTTTAGAATTTTTTATCACTTCCGCGTAGCCATGTGAATCGGAATTATATTAAATTTATACGATGTTTAATAGGGAAAATGCGGTTTTACAGATACTATTCACGTGACTTTCAAATGAAAGATTGCTATCAAAGAGCACACCCAGGTTCCTAACCGACGACGAGGACTTGACAGAGTAGCCATCAAGTGTTAGACAGTATTCTTGTCACAGTGTCTGGTTGTGTTTCCCTGGGGTTCAGTAGAGGTCCTCGTTTTCACGGTGTCATTCACAATCGACTACATTTCCCAGGATTCTGTTCTGCCACTCATCTGTTCATTGCACACAGCTGTTTCCCATCACCTTTTTAGTCCTGTGTGTATATATACACTGTCTTTTTTAGTGTTTGTCACGGAGTCGTTGTTTTATGTCCCCACACTTCTGAGGTTTGTTTCTGCTCGTTTCTCGTTGTTTTGTTCTTGGATTGCTTATACGGTGTTTGACCGTTGCCTGGACTGGATTAGGTGTACTGATTACCCAATAAACATACTGCTACTGGATCAACTGTTTCCCTGTGTGTGCGTTCCCTGTGACAGCATGACTCCGTCATCAAGATCCAGCGGTATGTTTTTTAATATCTCTTCCCCAGCCACCGAGCGGGAGAGAAGGGATTTGTTTGAGGGGACCTGGTTGGTCAAGTTTCGCGGGACCCGTGGAGGTCGCAGTGGAGGAGGTGGTCGAGAGGAATTCCAACACCATTTTCCACTCAGCCCCCTCTTCGACCTGGTGCGAGGAGGAGGAAGACGACCTCTAGCCTCTCCAAGGGCCTGGAGGCAGTGTCCCAGCAGCCCGCCGCTTTTCTGGAGGCTAATTCGGAGATGGTTCACGTCACGTCTGCCCAGTCAGAGACTGTTCACGTCCCGTCTGCCCAGTCAATGATGGTTCAAATCACGTCTACTGATCCTGAGACTGTTCAAGTCATGTTTGCCGATCCAGAGACTGTTCAAGTCACGTCTGCCCAGTCGGAGACGGATCAGGATTTAGAACGTCTAGCCCAGATCCTGGAGATGCCTTTCAGACCTTTGTGTCCGTTGATCCGGAGCCAGTGTCTGCTGTTCCTGAGCCGGAGCCAGTGTCTGCTGTTCCTGAGCCGGAGCCAGTGTCTGCTGTCCCTGAGCCAGAGCCAGTGTCTGCTGTTCCTGAGCCGGAGCCAGTGTCTGCTGTTCCTGAGCCAGAGCCAGTGTCTGCTGTTCCTGAGCCGGTGTCTGCTGTCCCTGAGCCGGAGCCGGTGTCTGCTATTCCTGAGCCGGTGTCTGCAGTTCCTGAGCTGGTGTCTGCTGTTCCTGAGCTGGTGTCTGCTGTTCCTGAGCCGGAGCCAGTGTCTGCTGTTCCTGAGCCGGAGCCAGTGTCTGCTGTTCCTGAGCTGCTGTCTGCTTTTCCTGAGCCGGAGACGGTGTCTGCTGTTCCTGAGCAGGAGCCAGTGTCTGCTGTTCCTGAGCCGGTGTCTGCTGTCCCTGAGCCGGAGCCAGTGTCCGCTGTCCCTGAGCCGGAGCCAGTGTCTGCTGTTCCTGAGCCGGAGCCTGTGTCTGCTGTTCCTGAGCCGGAGCCTGTGTCTGCTGTTCCTGAGCCGGAGCCGGTGTCTGCTGTTCCTGAGCCGTAGCCGGTGTCTGCTGTTCCTGAGCCGGAGCCGGTTTCTGCTGTTCCTGAGCCGGTGTCTGCCTTCCCTGAGCCGGAGCCCTCTGAGCCGAAGGTGTCTGCTTCACCCTGGCCACCCGATGGGTCGTCTGCTTCGCCCCGGCCGCCCAATGGGTCGTCTGCTTCGCCCTGGCCGCCCGATGGACTGTCTGCTTCGCCCTGGCCGTCCGATGGACTGTCGGCTTCGCCCTGGCCGCCCGATGGGTCGTCTGCTTCGCCCTGGCCGCCCGATGGGTCGTCTGCTTCGCCCTGGCCGCCCGATGGGTCGTCTGCTTCGCCCTGGCCGCCCGATGGGTCGTCTGCTTAGCCCTGGCCGCCCGATGGGTCGTCTGCTTCGCCCTGGCCGCCGATGGACTGTCTGCTTCGCCCTGGCCGCCCGATGGACTGTCTGCTTCGCCCTGGCCGCCCGATGGACTGTCTGCTTCGCCCTGGCCGCCCAATGGACTGTGTGCTTCACCCTGGCCGCCCGATGGGTCGTCTGCTTCATCCTGGCCGCCGGCTACACCATCACCCCTGTTTTTGTTCCCTTCCATGGACCTGGCCCCCCATCCCTCCCCCTGATCCTCCACCGTTCCACCTCCCTCCTGGACTCTCTTTTTGTCTTGTCTTCTGTCGTGGAGCGTCTGATAGCCGCTCCGTAGAGGGGAGGTTCTGTCACAGTGTCTGGTTGTGTTTCCCTGGGGTTCACTAGAGGTCCTCGTTTTCACGCAGTCATTCACAATAGACTACATTTCCCAGCATTCTGTTCTGCCACTCATCTGTTCATTGCACACAGCTGTTTACCATCACCTCGTTGGTTCTGTGTGTATACAGGTCCTTCTCAAAATATTTGCATATTGTGATAAAGTTCATTATTTTCCATAATGTAATGATAAAAATTAAACTTTCATATATTTTAGATTCATTGCACACCAACTGAAATATTTCAGGTCTTTTATTGTTTTAATACTGATGATTTTGGCATACAGCTCATGAAAACCCAAAATTCCTATCTCAAAAAATTAGCATATCATGAAAAGGATCTCTAAACGAGCTATTAACCTAATCATCTGAATCAACTAATTAACTCTAAACACCTGCAAAAGATTCCTGAGGCTTTTAAAAACTCCCAGCCTGTTTCATTACTCAAAACCGCAATCATGGGTAAGACTGCCGACCTGACTTCTGTCCAGAAGGCCATCATTGACACCCTCAAGCAAGAGGGTAAGACACAGAAATAAATTTCTGAACAAATAGGCTGTTCCCAGAGTGCTGTATCAAGGCACCTCAGTGGGAAGTCTGTGGGAAGGAAAAAGTGTGGCAAAAAACGCTGCACAACGAGAAGAAAAACGCTGCACAACGAGAAGAGGTGACCGGACACTGAGGAAGATTGTGGAGAAGGACCGATTCCAGACCTTGGCTGACCTGGGGAAGCAGTGGACTGAGTCTGGAGTAGAAACATCCAGAGCCACCGTGCACAGGCGTGTGCAGGAAATGGGCTACAGGTGCCGCATTCCCCAGCTCAAGCCACTTTTGAACCAGAAACAGCGGCAGAAGCGCCTGACCTGGACTGTTGCTCAGTGGTCCAAAGTACTTTTTTCGGATGAAAGCAAATTTTGCATGTCATTCGGAAATCAAGGTGCCAGAGTCTGGAGTAAGACTGGGGAGAAGGAAATGCCAAAATGCCTGAAGTCCAACTCTCCTGACCTGAACCCCATAGAGAATCTGTGGGATATTGTGAAGAGAAAGTTGAGAGACGCAAGACCCAACACTCTGGATGAGCTTAAGGCCGCTATCGAAGCATCCTGGGTGCCACAGGCTGATTGCCTCCATGCCACGCCGCATTGAAGCAGTCATTTCTGCAAAAGGATTCCCGACCAAGTATTGAGTGCATAACTGAACATAATTATTTGAAGGTTGACTTTTTTTGCATTAAAAACATTTCTTTTATTGATCGGATGAAATATGCAAATTTTTTGAGATAGGAATTTTGGGTTCCCTTTCAAGGGAACTCGAGCTGCATTTGAGACGCGATGGGAACGCTCTGCGTGATTACGTCGTGAAGCACGTGTAAAATCAGTCCAATGGAAGCCCACTATGACATAGGTGACGTCATAGACCAGGAAACTATATAGCAGCCCTGAAATCAGACCGCGACAGCTTCTGTACCTTCAGCAAGCGCTCTCTGTATATCTGTCCTTGTCTATTTATTGTTGTCTGTCAAGCCCAATCTATCATTATTATGGCGAGCAAGCAAGATTATAGACGGTGTGTTTTTCCCTGTCCTCGTTATATTACGGGTGGGGACACACATCAGCTTTGTGTTGCTTGTTTGGGAGTGGAGCATGCCCAGTCAGTCCTCGAGGGGGCTGATTGTGTGCATTGTATGAGTCTATCTATGAAGACGCTCCGCTCTCGCCGATCGTTCTTTGAGGAGAATGGTTCGGTTCGCGCTACCCGCGCGGGTCCCGCTATTGCCTAGACACGGCGGCGACTCGCATTTTGGGGTTCGCAAACAGATCTGACAGCGTGGGTTGGGACGGGCTCCGCCCTATCTTAGCTTTCACCTGCAGATCCAGTGTGCAGCTATTTCCAGTTCCGAGGAATTGGTATCGTTAGTCTTTTGTTAAGAAAAAGTGAACAAAACAAATAAAAGTATTAAGAAAAAGGCAGATGTTTGATTTTTCAATAAATGGGCAGCTCATAACTCTGTTGAGTAAAGATGAGCTTTTTAAAGGAGTTTTTTCTAATGCTGTTGCTAGTTAAATATTTACTGGACAGCTGAACATTATGAGAGTGAAAATAAAAAGAGTTTATTAGATGAAATGTATCTAAAAAAACAGGAAAACTCTGTATCTCAGCCTCCTCGTTGGGGACTACTGGTTTTTCCCTATCTCCACACTGAGGTGTCGAGATCGTGGAATAAACCGGTTTCTATTTTATGTGTTTAATACCCAAACGTCTTAACTAGAGTAATGTTATGGGTATTAAGTATCATGGTATGACAGTGCCTTGGATTATAGAGACGCTTGCGAGCTTTCTCTCTCCCGAGTCGGCGTCATCATTTTTAACCCCGACGTTACCCACGAGCCATCTTTAATAATAAATAAATTTTATGAGGCAGTACTGGTGGGTAAAGTATTTAAGGACATAGATGAATGTGAGGATGTCAGCATTGACTCTATTCGAGAATATATTCGAGAATATATATATATATATGTTTATATGTATACGTTTTTCTGATATAAAAATAAAGAAAAAGAAAGATAAAAATGTCTGTTCTTCTGGACGCTCCGCTTTCAAGAAAACTAAACCTTTTGCGGCGTTCCAGAGGTTTCTTCCTCACCAATCTATGTTCCTTAAACTGGCATAGAGTGCAAAGAAGAAGACCTGATGCTGAGGCTATCAGGCTTCTAAGGGTGGTCCCCTCCGGGGTAGGGACGGTTTTGAGAAATCGTTTCTCCTCGGCGCCCTCTGGGGTGCGACTCTCTGAGGAGGGTCGCAGCGCTGCCAGTTCGGTTGTTCCCTGCCGGTTCGCCGTTCAGGGCACGAGGTGTCAGCGTCCCCATACGATCCTCCGAGGAGGGTCGTAGAGCAGTCAGGTCGGTCTCCCTGCCGGTTCGCCGTTTCAGGGTGCCGAGGTGCCTGCTTTTTCCTACGATCCTCCGAGGAGGGTCTTAGGAACTAAGCTGTTAGAGGTAGGCAAGATCTAAATAAAAGGAGGACTGTCGTCATCTCTAATAAAGCTTAGACAAGAAGTCCTGTCGAAAAAATAAAAGGAGTGACGGTTTTGAGAAATCGTTTCTCCTCGGCTCCCACTGGGGTGCGACTCTCTGAGGAGGGTCGCAGCGCTGCCAGTTCGGGTGTTCCCTGCCGGTTCGCCGCTTCAGGGCGCCGAGGTGTCAGCGTCCCCGTGCAATCCTCTGAGGAGGGTTGTAGAATGGTCGGTTCGGTTGTTCCCTGCCGGTTCGCCGCTTCAGGGCACCGAAATGATTGTTCAAGCAAATCCATTGGCCAGTCTCGAGAGACTGGTTCCCCTTATCTGAATTTCTGGCAGCGTGGAAACTTCTGCCAAATATTTCTCTATGGGTCCTGCACATAATAGAAAAGGGTTACAGCGGTTCTCGTCCGCCCAGATTTCAGGGGGTCTTCCCTACGGTAGTGGACTCACAGCAGGCTCTGGTTATGGATTAGGAAGTGCTTACACTCAAACAGATTGAGATCATAGCCAGCTTAAAAGTTTTCGGTACGTATCCTAGTGACAAAGATGAATTAATGATATTGAGAAGAGGATCTATGACCTCTGGAATCATCTCTTTCAATAGTTTAGTCGGTATACGGTCTACCATACATGTTGTCGATTTAGATGATTTAACGATGAATGAATTGCATTTTTCGTCAGTGAGACTACAATACACTGCCTGATGCGATACTGTAGTAGACGTTTGCATAGTTATAATTTTTTCCCTGATATTATCAATCTTATAAGTGAAGAAGGTCATAAAGTCATTACTGTTGTGCTGCTTGCAAACTTCTGGGCTTGATACTTTATTTTCCGTCAGTTTAGCAACTGTTTCGAATAAACACCTAGAGTTTTGTTTATTTTCTTCTAATAGGGTTGAAAAATAAGCAGATCTAGCAGTTTTTAAGGCCTCTCTGTATGCAATCGAGCTCTCCTTCCATGAAATGCGAAATACCTCTAGTTTTGTTTTCTTCCAGTTTCGCTCCATTTTTCTGGCTGTTCTCTTTAGGGCCTGAGTGTGCTCGTTGTACCACGCCGTTGGATTATTTTCTATCTATTTCTTATCTTATTTAAGCGCAAAGGAGCAACTGTGTCTAAAGTGCTGGAAAAGAGAGAGTTAAAAGTTTCTGTCGCAATTTCAAGTTCTTCTAAGCTATCTTTGATGCTGAGATAATGAAACTGATCAGGAAGATTATTAATATAGCAATTTTTAGTGGCAGAAGTGATAGGTCTAAAATATTTGTAACACGGAGTTGGAAGTGAAGTTGTTTACAAAATTAAGTTTACACAAGACTAGATAATGATCTGAGATGTCGTCGCTCTGCTGCAGAATTTCAACAGCATCAACATTGATTCCATGTGATAATATTAGATCTAGAGTATGATTACGACAATGAGTAGGTCCTGACACGTGTTGTCTAACTCCAATAGAGTTAAGAATGTCTTTAAATGCCAATCCCAATGCATCTTTTTCATTATCTATATATATATTAAAATCACCAACAATTAGGACTTTATCTGCCGCCAGTACTAACTCTGATAGAAAGTCAGCAAATTCTTTGATAAAGTCTGTATGGTGCCCTGGTGGCCTGTATACAGTAGCCAGCACAAAACTTTAGATATATGTATTATATATTAATGTACCTTCAACCACTTTCAACTACTACAACAGATATATTTTTATGACTCATTTTCCTTTTATTCTAAATATTTTGCTTGTTCTCACCAAAGTGCACATACATTTGTTTTAGATCAATGGACTTGGCATACCTTGGAAGCCTGTCTGAAAGCAGCTTGCACAAACTTCTATATTTATTTATTTATTTATTTTTTAACTGTCACTGTTGTGTTGTATATTAAAAAGGTAACTTTGTTTTTACTAATCAAAGTGGCAGCAAAAGTTAAAGAGACAGACTATTCATTGTTTACCCAATTACTTGATCCAGAGTGAT
Organism: Siphateles boraxobius; assembly: GCF_051911475.1. NCBI lineage: Eukaryota > Metazoa > Chordata > Actinopteri > Cypriniformes > Leuciscidae > Siphateles > Siphateles boraxobius. The sequence goes on from NW_027509197.1 coordinate 28,326,508, forward strand.
TTAGAATGCTTTCAAACGAGCTCAAATGGATCAGTACATTAGCATAAGAATGAGGTTTCTCAGCAGTATTGTTACACAAACACTTTATATTGCCAAATTAAAGTCATCATACTTCCCTTCATCACATCATGTGCCTACGCTCTTCACGATCAATCCTAACTTAAAGACTTATAACCGACAGCGAGTGCTACAGTCAACAAGCAATAGTACATTTGGTTGAGAGCTTGGGTCTGATTTTTGTTCAGGACACTGTGTTGTACATGCTGTGGACATTAAAAACCATTATACAAGTCACATTATCTGATATTCAAATTGTCCGCTTTATCGCTGAAGAGGCGTCACATCACAGTTTGATATAACAATTCAAAATATGTCCATGTCATGCACAGTATGCACCGCTCCTGGTTATTTCTGAAAGGCCTGGGCTTTACACAATTTAGAGTCTCCATTAAAGTCCATTAAAATACAGGCAGCTAAGAGAGGGAGGTGGAGAGATTGATGGATTTGTTCATTAACCATGCCACAGTGTTAAAAGCATGCTGGCAGGATTAGTGACAACATTGCTTGTTTAAACAAATGCCTCGCCATTCGTGTTTTTCACTTCTATCAAGAACAATAAGGGCCAAGGCATTTTAAAAAGACATATGTGAGGGTGAAATACAGTACCAGCATCTCTTTTTCTTTTTCAGCACTTTAGTCTCTCTAGAATCAATCATCTATACTGCTGTGACATGACCACACAGGTCACTAGAAGGAAAGATCATTTTCATGAAAGCATAAGGTACTTGTTTCTTACATTCTCAATTTATGTCGACTTAAAATGGAACTCAGTAAGGGAAGCAGCAATGAAAACTGTAAGACTGGAAAAACTGGAAGAATGGGAAGAGAGGGCTACTCTCTGAGAAAACAAAGGAAATTAACATTTGAACTATCTTGCTATATTAACATCCCCATTCGAGACACGATCACACTTGAGTTGATCACCTCCCAATTTACACAGCATTCCCTTCACCCATCCCTACTTGAATTCACCCAAAAATCTATATGGTTTAATATGAACTATTATCATACAGTAGTATTATACATGTTTGATATCATTTGAAATGTCTCAGTGTGACTCAAATGTCTCATTCCCACACAAGTAAACCAAAAAGGTAATAAGGTGTGGAGAGTTTCGAGATATCTTGTTAACTGCTGTGGGTGTGCCCACATGTAAATCAACTTCTGTTCACAGTAAGTCTAGGATGGTGATTAATGCAAATTCCCACTGTGAACTCATGTTTACATTTGAAAAGAGGTTCTGCCTTCGTCTGAGTATTTAGGGAGATGCTGAAGAAGGCTCAGCGCGATTCTGTAACCCAGACCAGCCTGTGGTGTGAAGTGTAAGCAAAACTTTGCATCATGTATTTTATAATGTCAAGGTTTACATCTTCTTTCTTTATTCCAGAGCATTTGATGTTTTGTATCTATTATCTTTGAACTGATTATGAAATTGGCATGATACATTTACTTGACATAATAAATTGTAAACATTTGATTTTATTCTACTGACTCTGACATTATTTTCAGTAGAGTTAAAAAAAATAGTCAAACATTTGCTCACATTTAATGATGCACAGATATCATTAAAACACTTTCATTAATGGAGTCAGATGAAATAACAAGGCAATACATATGAAAAAAATTATTTCATTTAATCAAATCACTTTGCCACGCGGAAAGACAGTAATGCGCAGAGACCTTCGCCCGCTGATCGTATGCCTCCATTGGGCCGATTAAGTGTATGCTCACTTTTTTGACCTTTGCTTCTTATCATTAATCAAAGATACAGCATGGGCCTCTTAATGTGAAATACACACTCTGTACCATTCTACAATGTGAAAAAACAGTTCTACCAGAAAGACTCGGGAGAATAAATACTGTAACAATAAATACATTTATTGATAGCCCAGCAAGCAATAAAGTTCTTTGGCTAAACATTACTGTGTTTATACAGTAAATCGTCTATGTATCTCTATTCTCTCAGAAAGTGTTTATACAGTAAACTTGTGTCTGTAACTCTATTCTCTCAGCAAGTGTTTATACAGTAAACTTGTGTCTGTAACTCTATGCTCTCAGAAAGTGTTTATACAGTAAACTCATCTCTGCAACTCTATTCTCTCAAAAAGTGTTTATACAGTATACTCGTCTCAGCAACTCTATTCTCTCAGAAGGTGTTTGTACAGTAAACTCGTCTCTGTATCTCTATTCTCTCAGAAAGTGCTTGTACAGTAAACTCGTCTCTACAACTCTATTCACTCAGAAAGTGCTTATACAGTAAACTTGTCTCTGCAACTCTATTCTCTCAGAGTGTGTTTGTACAGTAAATTCATGTCTGTTACTCTATTCTCTCAGAAGGTGTTTACAGTAAACTCGTCTCTGTAACTCTATTCTCCCAGAAAGTTTTTATACAGTAAATTCGTCTCTGCAACTCTGTTCTCTCAGAAGGTGTTTGTACAGTAAACTCGTCCCTGCAACTCTATTCTCTCAGAAGGTGTTTATACAGTAAACTCGTCTCTGCAACTCTATTCACTCAGAAAGTGCTTATACAGTAAACTCGTCTCTGCAACTCTATTCTCTCAGAAGGTGTTTGTACAGTATATTCATGTCTGTTACTATATTCTCTCACAAGGTGTTTACAGTAAACTCGTCTCTGTAACTATTCTCTCAGAAAGTTTTTATACAGTAAACTCATCTCTGCAACTCTATTCTCTCAGAAAGTGTTTGTACAGTAAATTCATGTCTGTTACTCTATTCTCTCAGAAGGTGTTTACAGTAAACTCGTCTCTGCAACTCTATTCTCAGAAAGTGTTTATACAGTAAACTCGTATTTGCAACTCTATTCTCTCAGAAAGTGCTTATATAGTAAACTCGTCTCTGCAACTCTATTCACTCAGAAAGTGCTTATACAGTAAACTCGTCTCTGCAACTCTATTCACTCAGAAAGTGCTTATACAGTAAACTCGTCTCTGCAACTCTATTCTCTCAGAAAGTGTTTGTACAGTAAAATCATGTATTTTACTCTATTCTCTCAGAAGGTGTTTACAGTAAACTCGTCTCTGTAACTCTATTCTCTCAGAAGGTGTTTATACAGTAAACTCGTCTCTGCAACTCCATAGCTCGCAATCCAAGGGTCCGGACTCTGCATTTCCTGCCTGAAGACGAAGGCAGGGGCGCAGCCGACCCCCTGGGCGGTATAGGAAGGGACCATCCTGGTGGTGGTGGGGAGGATGGAGGGGAAGGAACCATCTTGGAGGTGGAGGGGAGGATGGAGGTAAATGAAAGCATCAGCATCTGCAAACTCAAACATGTGTAAGTACCGATCTTTTATTCCGCAAGTATTAGACATGATTGGATAGATGAAACTCTCCAGCTGATTAAAGTGTACTGGTTGCATCTAATATTTTCTAGTTGGCTTATTCATTTGCATTATTTTGTAATTCCTGAAGAAGGACTTTTTTCTTTTACATTCTTCTAAATTCAGGCTGGTTCACTAATCAATAAGTGCCCCTATTATGCTATTTTAAAGTTTAAGGTTTCTAAGTTCCTAATATTTTGGAGGTTTGGTACAATAGGTTTACATGCATCCAAGGTAAAAAAAAAAACATTTTAATTTTCTCATAATATAAAATGCAGCATTACTTCACTTCTCACAGTCTGGTTCATTTGAAGATTCAGTCTTTCTTAACCTGTCCTTTCCAAGAGCCTGGAAAGCCTACCTTTCCAAGAGCTCTGATTGGTCAGATGGCCCATTACTTTGTGATTGGTCTACTGCTTACATCGCTTGTCAAACACGAAACACTGATTACCACAACTTTATTTTAAAATTCCCTGACATGTGGGATCCCACTGCACAAAGAATGATAAAACAGGACATACAAATGGGTAACATTTTCACTATTTTCATACCTTACATTGTACCTGCACTTCTTTCTTGTATTCCAATACATTCAACTTTTACAGCATGCACTTCATTATTCAGCACTGGTCAGCCTGACCTACAATGAACCCTATGCTGGAACCCGACCACCGGAGTAGATAAAGTTGAGCTAGTCCCAGAATGATTGTGATTTACCAAACCTAGAGATCTATCACAACACTAAAAGACAGCAGACACACATTCACACTTCTTTCCTTGTGTGTCAACACACACATCTACACACTCCAATAGCTTCTCTAATACCCTGTATTTTCCGGTTTGCAAGAGAGAGATTGGATTCTAGCCTGAGCCTTTCTTATGAGTTTGTGCACAAATAAGATTGAAAATAGTATCCGCATAATTCTAGATTGCATTACAGCAAATACATTGTGTGCTCTCCTCAAGGGGCTATTTCTCAGAATATCAATGATTGTGTAAAGGACAGTGGAGAGGAGAGAACCTCGAAGGCGAGACAAAGAAGAGGAAACGAGCGAGGAAACCGAGGAGATGATTTTTATAAAATTTCAGTGAAATTATAGAAGTAGTATTGTGGCCAAATTGAGCTGAAATACAGTATAAAAACAAAGACGAATACAACAATCACCTCCCACGTGAATTTCTGAGAAAATTATAAAATTTTGAACACTATGTTCAACAGACACATTACATTACAACGCTGCCTTATTTTGCCTGTTGCTAGGCAAACGATGAGAAATCAGCATATATAATCTCCAATATCTGTGGAAGAATGTGTTCAATTATCTCTGCAGGTCTCTCTTACTGTAGGGTCACAGCAATGCTGTGAAGTGCTCCCAGACCAGCTGTGAGAACGTGATCTGTCGGTGGATCACAGGGAAAGTGCATCGACTGAACCCACGATTCTTAGTTTTCCAATAAGATATTGGTCAAGAGCAGCCCTGAAGCAACGAGTGGGCTCAGAATCCAGCACTTCCACTGTTAATCTTATAAACAATTTATTCCCACCCACACCCTCACTCGCTTTTCTCCTCAGTATTGTGGGCTGGCTAACTCATGGTAACCGCATCTGCAAAACTGAACATGCACAGTTTATATGGAGGTCAACATTTCTTTTGTTGGTTTATGAAGAGCTATACCGTCTACTTTCCCTGATTCACTAACAAAAACATATTAGAAGCATGATGTTCTTTCAAATCTTGAAGTAAAATACCATGGTATGAATATGATAATCAGTCAGTACCATGGTTTTAAAGGATCATGGTATCATTATAAAGGAAAGACAAATCTCCAGGGCAAGTTTACTAAATATGTGCAACTGCTAATTGCGTCATTTCCAGCCTGTCCTCATTATGTAACATTTACACATATTTTACACTGCAAATACGATTACAGATGATTACAAATGGTCTTTTATTGCAAAAACCTGGGTCCATCCACAATCCAGTATGGATGGTATTGTGTTGTGTTGTGTGCATATAAATTTATTCCAGCTTAAACCATAACATTTTTGTCCCAGGTCTAAATTTAAGCAGCCTTGGAGGTGCTACATAAAAAGTCCCATGCATAATCTTATAAGCTGGGGTAAATGATTTCAGGATCATGAAATAGTACTCTTGCATGTATGTTTCATCTGAAAATATGGTGATGAGAGGTTTTACCACAGTTTAAGGAAGGTCTTGATTTCTGGAAGAACACTAGGATATCCTCACAGTGTATTCCTAAACCAAGCTGCCTATAGTAGCTGAAAGCTTTTTTCAGGAGCCCATGGGAGAATAGAGATCAATATGAAGAGGGAAAAGTAAGTAAAAGGGAGAAAGAATAGCTTTGAGCCCTTTGAGCACAATATGGGGCCTCAGACTGAGTTATCTAATGGATGCTCTCTGGCTATTCGAATAGAGGAAGAAAGACAGAACAATCTGTTCCCTGTTGTCATCCCCCATGATCTGATGGCTTTAATGGAAAAGGGAATTCTTTTCTACAGCTTGTCTATGTAGAGGGACCCGGAGAGTACTACTGGGATGAGCTGCGGTAATGGGGAGCTGGATGTGATGAGATGTCAGGTCAGACTCCATCTCTAGAGATGTCACAAGACTTGTCCTGCTGGGATTGCCGGTGACAGAGCCAGTGGGCTGCACCCAGTCAAGAGGCAGGTAATGGGACTGGCTTAATGGGACTGTCCTCAGGCGAAGTCATCGCATAGGTCTCACGGACACACAAACAAAGGAATAAATTCAGTGGATTTCCCATCCTTGGTGGCGGCAGGTGAGCACCAGCGATGGACACAGGAGGTTTGAAAAATCTAATTATGTTACATAAACCCTGAAACTATCAGTACTGATTCAGAAGCAAATAAATGTAGGACCCCGGCTATAGCCTAAAGCCAAACCAAATGTGATGACTTGTATTTATAAAATTGCAGGGGCTGCACAATCGATTTTTGCTTATTGGGAGTGTAGGATCAAAGGAATGAACAGAGATAGGCCAGAGGGAAAGTAGCTACAGCCACAATTTCAATAGCAAGTTCAAGTTTGCAATCTGAGATGTGGGAGGAGTGCAAGACATAAAATGCATCTGAAAAAGCTTCAAAATATGTTTGCAAAATATAAACGCTGATGCTAAGGTTGGTGGCCTTAAAGCTGAATGTATGGAAAATTGCTGCCATGTTAACAAAACCTGATGAATGCCATGCAGAGGGTTGAAAAATGAATGCTGAATGCTTTTTACAAAAACTGTTTGCATATTAGATAATTTGCATGATAGGTAATATATAAGGTATAAATTAGGGTTACACTTTATTTCTACAAACTATGGGCCCTATCATACACACAGAGTTTCACCCTGACGCAGTTATCATTTTCACGTCCTGCGCCACATTGTTTGAATAGCCAATGCATTTCGCCCATTTGTTCTCCCATGGGCGTGCTGGTCTGCAAACGAGGTGTGTTCAGGCGCATTGTTGGCGCGTTACTATTTTGAGGCAACTGAAATATACTGCACCATTGGCCAACAAAAACCTGGTCTAAATGTCTTTTTTTGTTATTTAAAGGGGTGGTTGATTATGATTTCACTTTTCTAACTTTAGTTATTGTGTAATGTTGCTGTTTGAGCATGAACAACAACGCACAAAGTTCAAAGTAAAGGAAGATATTTGCTTTTAAATAAATATTTTTTTAAGGACTACAACAAATGGCTGGTGGGGACTACACGAGATTCCTCCTGGGTTAGTGACATCATGAACCCTGTTGAAAAGAGGAAGAATTGTTGTAGTAAAGCACATTTGTGAGTCTGCTCAAGCTGTCGCATCCGTCTTTTCACATGCAATACAGTACGTAACAAAAGTGCAATAGCATGTCACTCTGTTGGCATTGTACAACAGTTCCCACACAAGCGATTTTATAGATTATCATTACAGAATATGCTAATCAAAGACTTGAGTATAGTTAACTCCACATCAGCAACGTAAATTCATCAAATAACCATTCAGAACGTCCTGTTGCATTCTACATGTTGTCACTTCTTCTTAAGTCTCTACATCATTGTCTGACTCCAGTTTAAACATAAAAGGCAGAACAGTTTCTGACATTTTAGTGCATGTCTGCCTGAGGTAATCGGAGCTGCTAACACACACAAGCTCTTGAATCTCCGCCCTCTGTGCCAGGAGCAGCAGCTTATTTGTATTTAAATGGACAAACACAAAACGACAAGTTCCTTTTCGAGGGAACTAGAACTGCATCGTTCCTTTGGGGGGAACGCCCTTAGCGTAACGCATCTGAAGTATGAATGAAACTAATCCAATCCTGATTGGTGTTGCGTCATAATGTAACATGTGACGACATACACGGAAGCTACAAAGGAACGCCGGCACACAACAGAGTTAGCTTTTTGCTCTTCAGCAAGCGCTCTGTGTCAAACTGTCTGCCCTATTTGATGTTGTTTGTCCCATAAGAATTGTCCTAAATAAAGGTCTGCAAGAAAAAAGGAATTGCAATATAGAATCTATAGTCACTCGGATCTCGCGAGGCAGCACGTTGATTACGGGTCTACTCTGCAATAAAGATTCTGTGACTGGGATCTTGCGTTGTCGAGGCAGCGCGTAGATTAAAGGTCTGTATTGCAATACAGAATCTATAGTGGCTCGGATTTCGCGTTTGCCGAGGCAGCGTGTTGTTTACGGGTCTAGTCGGCAATAAAGATTCTGTGACTTGATCTCGCGTTGTCGAGGCAGCGCGTAGATTAAAGTTCGTACATTGCAATACAGAATCTAGTGGCTCGGATCTCGCGTTTGCCGAAACAGCGCGTAGATTACGGGTATACTTTGCAATAAAGATTCTGTGTGTGTGCGAGGCATGAACAGTCAGCTCCTGAGGGTGCTGGCTGTGTTTATTGAGAAATATCTCGACGCGTATATCCGTGCGCTGTTGGATGTTTCAGCCTTGCACCTGTTGACCATCTTCTTGAGGGATGAAAGCCAAATATATTGTAACGACTCGAATCTCGCCTTTGCCGAGGCAGCGTGTAGACTACGAGACCGCATAACACAAAACAGTATTGTCTGGTAATTATGGCTGCATTGAATTTTAAGAAATTAAAATGATGAAATTTTATCTGACTTTAAGGAAGTTAGATATTTTAATTCAGCCTACCATTCAGACCGTGTTTCACTTATACAGTGTTTATGGCTGCATTTAATTCTGAGGAATTGAAATGATGAGCAGCGAAAGCACGCTGCTCTGTCTGCCCCAGAGGTCTGCGGCCATGCAGTGTTCCTCGATTTTTCCCTGCCGGTCCTCCGCTTCGGGTATCGAAAACGAGACAAAAATAGCAGGGCTATCCCCCCGTGGAGGGACGAGCGAGAATCGCTCCTCCGCGGAGCCCTCAGGAAATCGATGTGTGTATCCAGCGTCAAGTGCGCTTCGGGACACATCGGTTTTCAGCGAATGTGCACTGCAGTGTCCGCTCCAAGGGCTTGCGGCCAGGCATTGCTCGTGTTAACCCATCGGAAATGGTTTTCGATTTCCCCTGCCGGTCCTCCGCCTCAGGGTGTCGAGACCGAAACCGTAAGAGCCCTCAGGAAGTCGATGTCTGTTCCGCCGTTAAGTACTCTTCGGGACACATCGGTTTTCAGCGAACGCACGTTCTGTCTGCCCCACAGGTTTGCGGCCAGGCAGCAATCGCATCCGCCCTCGAGAATCGTTTTCGGTCGAACCCTGCCGGAGATCCGCTTCAGGGGCCCGAGAACGAATCCCGATTGATACCCGAAGCCAGGCTCGAGAGCCTGGTTCCTTTGGTAAAATATTTCGATGCATGGAAAAATGTCATGAATATTTCTCCCTGGGCCCTGTGCACCATTCAAAAGGGTACAGGCTGCAGTTCGGTTTCCGCCCACCAAGGTTCAACGGGGTGGTCAGGACTGTAGTCGACCCAGTGCAGGGTCGGGTAGTGGAACAAGAAGTAAACTTCCTGCAGCTAAAGGAGGCTATAGAGCGTATTCCTCCACCAGACAGGGAGTCCAGGTTTTACAGCCGCTACTTTATAATTCCCAATAAGAATGGGGGTTGCGTCCAATAATAGATTTCAGGCACTTGAATCGTTCTCTGATGAGATTCAGGTCATCATCGATCCGAGGATTGGTTTGTCATGACAGATCTAAAGGACGGATACTTCCACATATCCATCCTTCCATCTCACAGGAAGTTCCTGAGGTTCGCTTTCGGGGGCGAAGCGTACCAATATTGGATTCTTCCGTTCGGCCTAGCTCTCTTCACTCGCACATTTACTAAATGTATGGATGCAGCTCTAGCACCGCTGAGGCTCCAGGGCATCAGGGTGCTCAATTATATCGACGACTGGCTGATTCTGGCCCAGTCACAAGAGCTGGCAGTTCGGCATCGAGATGTCGTCCTCGCCCATATCCAAAGCCTGTGGTTGAGACTCAACACGAAAAAGAGCGTGTTGACACCAGCCCAGAGAACCACGTTCCTGGGAGTGGTGTGGGACTTGGTCACGATGCGGGCACGATTGTCTCCTGCACGAATCGAGTCCATTCTGGCCACAGTGTCCAGGGTAAAGCTAGGCCAAGCCATCACTGTGAAACATTTTCAGAGAGTGTGAGGGCTCATGGCGGCAGCGTTTAAGATTTTTCCATTCGGCCTGCTGCACATGAGGGCCCTCCAGTGGTGGTTGAAAACCAAGGGGTTCTCCCCGAGGGGGAACCCGTTTCGCATGATCAGGGTTACACGCAGTTGCCTTCGTTCCCTATCTATGTGGAAAAAAGTTTGGTTTTTGTCCCAAGATCCAGTATTGGGAGCGTCATGTCGCCAGAAAACCGTTTAACCAGACGTCTCTCTCACGGGCTGGGGCGCGGTCATTGACGGCCGCTTTATGACAGGCCTATGGCAGGACCATCATTCCTCCTGGCACATAAACTGCCTGGAGATATGGGCGGTATTCAGAGCTCTGAGGAGCTTCCTGCCGGACCTCACGGGTCATCATGTCCTTGTGAGGTCAGACAATATGTCGGTAGTGGCCTATATAAAACATCAGGGGGGTCTGAGGTCTTGCCCTCTATGCAGACTGGCGCATCAAATCCTCCTGTGGTCCCAGGGGAAACTGTTATCTCTAAGAGGAACATACATCCCAGGGAGTCAAAATCAGGGAGCAGACAATCTGTCGAGACAGGGGCTGAGGCCCGGGGAATGGAGACTCGACCCCCAGGTGGTGGAGTCAATATCTCAGAGGTTCGGCCAAGTGGAAGTGGACCTATTCGCGTCTCGAGAGACGACCCACTGTCCACTGAGGTTCTCCATCCCTCATCCAGCCCCGCTGGGGTTGGATGCCATGGTGCAGATGTGGCCGAGGCTGCGTCTGTATGCATTTCCCCCGATCGCTCTGCTCCCGGGAGTTCTAGAGAGGGTCCGTCGCGACGGAATCAGTCTACTGCTGGTAACCCCGTTGTGGCCGGCCCGAGTATGGTTCTCAGACATTATATCGCTCCTAGACGGCCCTCCGTTGGAGATTCCCCTCAGGAGGGACCTGCTGACACAGGCAGAAGAATCAATATTTCACCCTCGGCCCGAGTTATGGAAACTGTGGGTCTGGCCCCTGAGGGGGCACAGTACCTAGAGGCCGGCCTATCAGCTGGAGTAGTGGAGACCATACTCAGCTCTAGAGCTCCCTCCACGAGGAAATTGTACGGCTTAAAGTGGAATGTCTTTACCAATTGGTTTAGAGAGCGTGAGGTGGATCCAGTTAACTGCCCAGTGGCTTCAGTTCTGGAGTTCCTCCAAGATCGCTTTTCAGCTGGTCCTACCACGTCCACACTCAAGGTGTACGTGGCTGCCATTACGGCTTTCCACGCTCCTCTGGGTGATGGGCCTCTGGGGAGACCGCAGTTGGTCGTACGTTTCCTCCATGGGGCTTGGAGGATGAGGCCTGTGGCTCGTGCCAGGGTTCCCACATGGGACCTGGCGGTGGTTCTCGAAGGGTTGGCCGAGGCCCCCTTCGAACCACTGGAGTCGGCTGAGACCAAGAACCTTTCCCTAAAGGTGTTTTTTCTGTTGTCCATTACTTCTCTGAGGAGGGTAGGAGATCTCCAGGCGCTCTCTCGACATTAAAGCCATCTTACATCCCAGGACAGGCTATTTGCCTAAGGTGCCATCTAATGTGGCACGGCCTACGGTTCTTCAGGTTTTTCATCCTCCACCTCACGTGACGGTGGATGAGGAGAGACTTCATCGCCTCTGCCCTGTCAGAGCTCTGAAATTATATATTCAGAATTCCTTTTCATGGCGGAAGTCGGACCAGTTGCTGGTGTGTTTCGGGTCATCGAAGAAGGGGCTTCCCACTTCCAAGCAGACCATCAGCAACTGGATTGTCCAAGCGATATCCACGGCTTACCAGGTGCGCAATTTGGCTTCACCTTTGGTCACCATGAGGGCTCATTCGACCAGAGGCATGGCGTCCTCTAGAGCCCTTCTCATCCTAGGTGTGCCTGTGAGCAGGTTCACACTAGGACAGGCAGGGCGCGTTGTGGCATAGTGGGTACTCGTTCCCCCAAAGTGTCATTCGACACAGTTCGAGTTCCCTCGAAAGGGAACGTCCTGGGGTTATGACTGTAACCCATGTTCCCTGAGAAAGGGAACGAGAACTGTGCTTCATCGCAGAAGCTAACTCTGTTGTGTGCCGGCGTGCCTTTGTAGCTTCCGTGTATGCCGTCACATGTTACGCCATGACGCAACACCAATCAGGATTGGATTAGTTTAATTCATACTTCAGATGCGTTACGCTAAGGGCGTTCCCCCCATAGTGTCATTCGACACAGTTCTCGTTCCCTTTCTCAGGGAACTAGGGTACAGTCGTAACCCGAGGACGTTTTTGCTCACCCTCAAAAAGGGACAAATTTAACATGCTGTAAAATAAATCTCTGGGGGATTTTGAGCTAAATCTTCAAAGACACACTCTGGGGACATCAGAGACTTATTTTACATCTTGTGAAAAGGGGTACTACCACCCCTTTAAAGGGTGTGTTAGTAATGTGCACCTATAGGCGGGTCCACAACGAGCGTACACTTTGCTTATTACACACACAGTGATATCCAACAGCACACAAACTAGCCAAATATTAAAAATAAATGGATTACAATGTAAAAGATTAATATTGTGTACATAAAGATGGTGGAATCTGGCTTGTCCCGTAGATGGTCTGCATGCGCACTTTAAAAACACACCCATTACTCATTAGGGGAATAGAGACAACCCTTTTAGACCATGCGCTGGCTGTGCCGACCATTTTTACCGTCTTTAAACTAGCACAAGTGGATTCGGACTGTGCGCTTTAGACCATGCACTTAGATCGTTAAAATATGGCCCTATAAGTAACTTTGCAACTACATGTCAGCTAACTCATTATTTTGCAAGTGAGCCTAAACTAACTCTCATTAGTAGTATTAGGTTGGGGTTAGTAAAATAAATTGACATGTACTTGCAAAGTTAGTAGAATGTCTAAAGTGGACTATCAAAATAAAGTGTTATCTAAACCTAAATTACCTAAAGTCCAAAAATTGATAGCCTGAAATTTATATCCAGTTGTAATTTTGTTTGGTTTATAAAAATAAAAAAAATAAAAAAGAGGTTCCTTTGAATTTTTTTTTTTTTTCAGAAGAAAACTGTTTGACATGAGGGTGAGTAAATAATGACAAAATTTTTCATTTTCTTAAACTGTCTCTTTAAGAGTAATAAAGTGATGCAGGACTACGACGTGTGGTCTCATAAAAACATAGGTGCATGACGCTCATGATACTTGATTTTAGTTCCTCAGTTTTTACAGTGTGTTCAGGGGACAGCTAGCGGATAGTGAGGAGATGTTTGCTGTATGTGACAAAAAATGTTTTGGTCTAAAAAAGGCGTGACATCGCTTAGAGCACATTTAATAACCAATAACTTTTTAACCACACTGCATCAGACACAGTAGCTGTGTTTCAAAACGATACTCGGTTACTAACGTAACCTCGGTTCTCTCTAGAGAGAGAACGAGTATTGCGTAAGTTTAGCTTACGCTACGGGAAAGATTCATCTTCTCGAGATACTGAAGCCAAAAAATGATCCTTAATTTTGTATTCCTTGTCAACGCAGTGCAGCAGCTAGCAGACCTAGAGCAGGCCATCCGCGTGCTCATTGGCTGCCCTGCGGCAACTGCTGCAGCCTGCCAGTGAGCCCGGCGTGATGTCACGCCCAATGAAGGGCGCCCGCGCCTTCATAGCGTCACAGCACGCCAGAATGGACGTGGCTTAGCGTATAAAAGTAGGGGCTGTAGGCTGAATTCTCTGGTTTTTCATCGACTGAAGCGAAGTCGCTCGTGGCGCGAGCACGGCTGGTTACGCAATACTCGTTCCCTCTCTAGAGAGAACCGAGGTTACGTTAGTAACCGAGTATCGTTCTCTTACGAGAGGTTCTCTCGTATTGCGTAAGTTTAGCTTACGCTACGGGAACACTTTGTCAACGCCGTGCGCGCCAAGCATCCAATATGAGACCCCGAACTTTCAGGGGAACCCCATAAGTGAAAAATAAGATGGCCAGCCACACGGGCCATCACTTGTACATAAGCACACGTAGGAAATACGTACCCTACTTAGTGCAGCTCAACCAGGAGAGCTGAGTCATGTGAGAGTGATCTGAGCAGGAGATCTGGGCAGAATACACCTCTCCTTCTAACTGACAACAGTTTAGCCTGCAAGGCCAGACACCCAGGCTCGGCGGGACACGCGAGCATTCAACCAGCGTTGGAGCGGGCGCATGCGCAGTAGGCCCAGCTGAAGCACCGCTGCAGCTGATGCCATACAGCCCAACATCCTCTGAAAAGTTTTCAAAGGGAGAAAGCTGCCCTTCTGGAAAGACGCGGCTAAGTGGCGTACACGGCGCGCATGCGCCGTGTCGATAAACGAGCCGTCATGGTCACCGAGTCCAGTTCTATTCCTAAAAAGGGAATTGACTGGCTGGGCAGTAATGAGCTCTTGGTCCAGTTGACCGTGAGACCCAAGCTTTCCAGATGACTGAGAAGCACTGTTCTATGAGATAGCAGTTCTGTCTCTGACTGTGCCAGTATCAGCCAATCGTCCAGATAGTTCATTATTCACAGCCCCTGACTTCTCAGGGGGGCGAGCGCCGTGTCCATGCACTTCGTAAATGTATGGGGTGCTAGGGACATGCCGAACGGCAGGACGGTGTATTGATATACCTGACCGTCGAAGCCAAATCTCAAAAATCGCCTGTGACGGGGTACTATCTGAATCTGAAAATAGGCATCCTTCAGATCTAGAGAAATAAACCAATCCCTCGGGCGAACGTGCGCGAGGATTTTTCTGGTCGTAAGCATTTTGAACGGTCTTTTCGCAAGTACTTTGTTCAAATGTCTCAGATCTAGGATAGGTCTGAAGGCTCCGTCCTTCTTGGGTACAAGAAAATATTGACTGTAAAAGCCTGACTCGCTCAGAGAAGGCGGTACCTTTTCTATAGCCCCTTTGCACAGCAGCTTTGCTATTTCTGCGTGAAGTAGGTGTGCTACTTCCGCATTCACTTTCGTCGCGGTCCGGGCTTGAAAGTGCGGGGTGCGGCGAATGAATTGAAGTGTATAGCCCTGCTTTATTTTGCTCAATACCCATTCTGAAATCCCTGGGATAGTTTCCCACGCAGCTATATGAGCCGTTAGGGGGCGAATGGCCTCCGGGTTCAGACCGCCGCCATTTGTGGCCTTCTGAAACTGAACCGGAGCCGAAAGTGCGGCGCGCGCGCTCTCGGTTCTGGGCAATGGCTGCTCGCTGAGAGCCGAAACCGGCTGACTTATGTGAGATGTCCCAATCATACGGGATGGGGAACATACTTTTACGCGCGAGCAGCACACCGGGCGGAAAAGCTTTCTGTAAGCGTGTACGCGGACACGAGACTTACAACTGTATCTGACGCCTCGATCATACTGGATGGGGAGCATTTTATTAACGCCCTGCGTTTTGTGATAACACTTAGACGCGCGGGCGGGGCCCGGGGGGAGGTTTGTGTTAGCAAGCGTGAGCGCTCTCTGGCGGGCATGAGACTTACATTCATAACCTGCTTTTTTGATCGTGTAACAGAGCGGGCAGATAGTGGGCACAGACCTGTGGACACATTTCTTACATTCAACACTCGAGTGGCTTTTCTGCGCTTTATGAGAGTGTGCTCTGTGAATGACAGGGGATTCGGAGTGCTTATGTGTAGGGGTGAACACTGGGGCGTGGGCACTTTCACTACACTTAAAACACTGACGGCGTGAGCCGGACCAGACATTATACTCTTTTAGAGATTTCTCTGGGTCGCCGTGAAAACGGCGTTTGTGTGCAGGCGAGAGGGTGAATAAACCGGCTCGTTGGCTGCTAATTGAACCACTGCAGTAGCCTGTTTGAAGGGGACTGACAGGGAAATGAACTTTGACGGCGGTCCGGCCGCAGCGGGACACGCACGTCTTTTCTCTCTCGCTGTTAGGAGGGCTTCGCGTGCTCAGACTTCAACGTAATTCTTTGCCGAGGCCCTCTGGGGGGTGGCGGTCTGTGACGGCTGTCTGAGCGCGATCTAGGGCGGCCGCCCTGGCGTCGCTGCGAAGGCTGAGGCTGAGGCTGTGCTGGACGCTGGGTGCTGGTTCGCACGGGCGGCTGGCTCTGTCTCTCGCGAGAGCGGCCTGTGGCGGTACTCGAGCGTCTCGGCAGGAAGAGGTTCATGGCCTGCGTGGTCTTCTGCACCTCAGAGAAGCGGTCAACGATCCACATTCACCGCTGGGCCGAAGAGACCAGTGGGGGAGAGCGGCGCGTTCAGGAAGGTGGCTCGCTCAGATTCCCTCATATCCGCGAGCGTTAACCAGAGGTGCCTCTCTGTCACAGTTAACGCGGCCATGGCTCGTCCGATGGCTTGGGCTGCGGCTTTGGTGGCGCAGAGAGAGAGAGATCCGTCGCACTTCTCAGATCCGTAACCGCAGCTGGATCCCGGCCCTTCTCATCCCACTCACGGAGGAGGTCGGCTTGCAGGATCTGAAGCACAGCCATTGAGTGTAGAGCAGACGCGGCCTGGCCGGAGGCGGCATAAGCACAGCCGACCAAAGCGGACGTGGCTCTGCAGGCTTTAGACGGGAGGGCTGACCGTGACAGCCATCTCGCAGAGGGCGGGCAAAGGTGCGCTGCGACCGCCTCTTCCACAGGGGGAATAGCCGTGTACCCTTTCTCGGCGGCGCCGTCCACTTGGGAGAGCGACGCGGAGGCCTGTGACTGAAGTCTTGAAGAAAAATGTGTACTCCACGACCTCGTCAGCTCCGCATGAAGTTCCGGCAGGAATGGAGCGGGCCTAGTTGCTGAAGCTGTATGGCGGCGGCGACTCTGAAGGAAACAGCCGTCGAGCCTGTTCGGCGCGGGTTCCTCTGGCAGCGACCACTCGAGCCCGAGACGGTCAACAGCCTGTGTCAGCAGGCGCATCAGTTCCGCATCAGCTCCACCGCGGGTACAGGTAGATTCCTGGATCGACGAGGTGGCGGAATGAAGCGACCATTCCTCGCTGTCCGATGCCAGGATGGAGCAGCAGTCTTTCGTGGCATGTTTCTCGGCCTCATCCTCCGATGCGACGGCAGTGAGGCTCGTAAGCGGCAGCTGCGCGTCAGTGAGGAGAGGCGTAGAAGGCGAAGGCGAGGCTCGAGGGAGGTTCTCCGGCGAGCGCGTCTCTGTGGCCACAGGTTCCGGCTGTCTCAGGGAACGGCACTTCTTCCTGCGCGGTCCCCCACCGTTTAACTGCTGCGGTGTTAAACGCCTCGAGTCGAGCCCGCAGGGTCGACAGCGGAAGCTCCTCACAGAGCTTGCAGCCCCCGCACGCGAGGACGAGCTCTGCGTGTTCCAGGCCCAGGCAGAGAGAGCAGATCCGGTGGCGGTCTCCGGTGCTGAGCGGGGCTCTACATGAGCCGCAGGAAGTGCGAGGCATCTTGAAAAAGATGCTCGCTGCTCTTTTAGAAATTTTTTTTTTTTTTGCAAGGCAAAAATGATACGTCGCCGGATAGCGTAGCTCGCACGGATGGCTGAAGGTGGCGAAGACGGCCGGCTTCCTCAGCGCTGTCCTAAGCTGGCTGTTCGCTGTTCGATGGCGGCGGTGGCTTCTCTCAAATCCAGCGATGCGAAGAGCTCGCTGAAGAGACGAAAAATCAGAGAATTCAGCCTACAGCCCCTACTTTTATACGCTAAGCCGCGCCCATTCTAGTGGGCTGTGACGTTATGAAGGCAAGGGCGCCCTTCATTGGGCGTGACGTCACGCCGGGCTCACTGGTAGGCTGCAGCAGTTGCCACAAGGCAGGCAATGAGCACGCGAGATGGCCTGCTCTAGGTCAGCTAGCTGCTGCACTGCGTTGACAAGGAATACAAAATTAAGGATAATTTTTTGGCTTCAGTATCTCGAGAAGATGAATCTTTCCAATAGCGTAAGCTAAACTTACGCAATACGATAGAACCTCTCGTAAGAGAACCCAGCTAGCTACCTTGCTGTCTGCAATAGGTAGCATCCCAACTAAAATGTAACCTCATAAGAATTTTAGAACAGGCTACATCAGGAGCAATTCCATTTTTCACAAATAGCACTTCTCAAAGAAGGTTGCTAAGCTGGCACAATCCTCTAATAAGTATAAAAGAGCCTGTTGGATTAAAAAGATAATGTTTAATTAGATTAAATTATATTTTTAGAACATTTATATTCTGCATCTAGCTATTTCTGCAACAGGGTTACTATAGTTAACTAAAACTAAATATAACACTGTAAAATAAACTTTAACTACAATAAATAAAATAAGATATGAAAAAATACTTATTTTATTTCAGCTGTTTGCAAAGGCAACATTTTTCATTTTCATTTAGTTTAACTGGATATACTAAAATACATCAGGTAAAACTGAAATAAAAATGTATCTATTTAGACATTTATAAATAATAATAAAAATAACAAAACACAAATGAAAATGACTAAAACTGAAAATGTAACAAAAACTAGTGAATATTAATATTTAAAAAAAAATGTTTTATCTCATTGATAAATAATATTGGTCTGCAATGCATTCTGGGATGGCCTTCTCCGTGAACGATACCAGAGAATGTCTAATAAGGGGAGAACTTTCACTCTCAGTAAACTTCCGGCTTCTGAACTGGTTGCAGTTCCACTCTGGTTCCATATGAGGGCACTTGACGAGTGCAGAATGAATAGAGGTCTATGGAGCTATACCCCTCAAAATCCACTTTTCTCAGGATATAATTTTTTGTCTAGTAATTTGAATGTTGTATTTGAAAGGAGATGCAAAGAAATTACTCATTGCTGGGTGTTAGATTTTTTAGAGTCACTTATTTGCTTTAAGAAAGTCTTTTAAAATGACGTCATACACATTGTACGACCAGAGATACTGCTTTACAGCAATCCTTCAGCCACTTTGGTGCTTTTGCGCTCTGCACTTTCTTTTCTCTTGAGGCATCGACAACACAGCTGACACAGGTAAATACACGTGGTAGAAGAGTTTTTGTTTTGTTGTTTTAAAAGACCTATTTAGCACTATTGAGCGGGACATTGGTTGTTGTTGTTTTTTAAGGTGGCAATACTATTCCATATGTATCCTGTATTTCCTAACACAAGAATAACACAAAAAGTACTCAAATTCAATTTATATTTTCCGTGTACATTTTCTGGTCCCGCTTTGGATGCCACGATGCCATCAAGCGGTATCTCTGGTCGTAATCAGTCCTAATCAGGAGAATGCTAGTGTGTAATGGGCAACAACAACTCCACCTGTTAGAAATCGAAAGGACATAAGTACTCGTTCATTCAACTTTCGACCTATAACCAATGGTGAACTTGCAAAACCTACAATCAAATCTGAGATTTCTCAACGGCAATCGGGTGAAAGAAACAAATTTAGCTGTCTAGCTACATAGACTCCCATTCATTTTGCACTCATGGGCGATTGCCCCCAGTGGAACTCTGGTGGAACTACAATCAAAATTCAGTACAATAGGACTTAATAGGGAGTGTCCAGGCTCTCCGTAGACGGGCTCTGAGGGTACATTAAATACTGCCTTAGTATTTGGCTCAAAAAAATATATATCTCTGCTTATTTTGCCTTTTTTTTGTAAACAGCCTTTTATGATGGCTTTAAAGCTTCAGTAAGCGATTTCTGAGAAACACTGTTATTATGTCATGTCTAAAGTTAACCATTCTTCTCCACTAGATGGCACTGTTTGCCATAGTTTTAGTTAAACTACCATTGAAAGAAACGTCTCTGGTTACGTATGTAACCTTAGTTCCCTGAAAGGAACGAGACGCTGCGTGAAACGCTGTGGGAACGCCCCTGCGTGAGTGCGTCATAATGAAGCACGTATGAAATCAGTCCAATGGCGAGACGGAACGTCATAGGCGGGTGACATCATCGACCAGGAAACTATATAAGCACCCCAAAACACAAGCGCATCAGCTTCTGATAAGACTGAAGCAAATGCTCACGGGCATGCTGGGAGTATGGCACAGACACGCAGCGTCTCGTTCCCTTCAGGGAACTAAGGTTACATACGTAACCAGAGACGTCCCCTTTCAGGGAACTCGAGCTGCGTGAAACGCTGTGGGAACGCCAATACCAACGTCGCCATACGAGCAAGTGTCCGTTGTGTGTAGTCAAGGCACACATTCGGACGAAAGCACCTGCGCCCCTGGAGTGGAGCTGAAATCAAGATGGTAAAACTGGACGAATGTGTGCGATGAGGACCAGCCTGCCGCATCACAAATGTCCTGAATTGATACTCCTGACAAAATAGCCTTAGAGGCAGCCATACTCTTGGTTGAATGAGCCCGGACAGCCAAAGAAGAAGGCTGACCGGCAGACTTGTAGGCAGGTGAGATGGCCCCGACCACCCACTTGCTCAACCTCTGCTTAGATGCAGGACAGCCCTTCCTAGGGGGTCCAAAACAAACAAACATTGTTCACATTTTCTCCACAGGTTAGCTCTGTGGACGTAAGCATCTAGAGCCCTAACTGGGCAGAGCAGATTTAGTTTCTCTTGGTCCAATGTCAAAAAGGGAGGAGGACAGAAAGCCTGCAGTACAATAGGCCTGACAACATTAGTTGGAACCTTGGGAACATACCCCGGTCTAGGGAGGAGGAAAGCCTTAACCATGCCGGGTGAAAATTCCAAGCACGAGGGAGAGACCGATAGAGCTTGAATATCTCGTATTCTCTTTAATGAAGAGATAGCAAGAAGAAAGATAGTTTTGTAATGAATTTCTCAGAAACTTCTTCAATGGGCTCGAACGGTGCTAGAGAGAGACCTACTAGAACAACCGCAAGGTCCCAGGTCGGCACCCTTGTGCGAACTGCTGGCCTCAGCCTCAAAGTGCCACGAAGGAAACGAGTTATAAGTGGGTGTCTCCCGAGAGATGCTCCACTTAAAGGTACGTGGTAAGCAGATAAGGCCGCCACGTACACCTTCAGTGTGGAGTGGGATAACCCTGTGGAGAAACGCTCCTGAAGGAATTCCAGCACTTCACCCACCGGGCAGTTAACTGGGTCCAACTGGTGTTCCCCACACCAAGAGGTGAACATTTTACATCTCAAGGCATATCATTTCCTAGTGGCCGGAGCTCTGGAGTGGAGGATGGTCTCCACGACCTCAGTGGAGAGACCAGATTCTATGAGCTGGGCCCCCTCAGAGGCCAAGCCCACAACCTCCATAGTTCTGGGCGGGGGTGAAGAATCAACCCACTCGCCTGAGAGAGAAGGTCCCTCCTAATCGGAATATCTAGAGGAGAGCCGTCGAGGAGAGAAATTAGGTCCGCAAACCAAAACAGTAGAATGACCCCGTCCCGTTGAACCCTTTCCAGAACTCCTGGGAGCAGAGCAATCGGGGGAAATCGTACAGGCGTGACCTCGGCCACTCCTGTACCATCGCGTCCAACCCCAGAGGGGCTGGATGACTTAGGGAAAACCACAGTGGGCAGTGTGATGTTTCCCTGGATGCAAATAGGTCTACCTGTCTGCCCCCTGATTTAAATACCCCGGGATATAAATCGCCCTTAATGAAAGAAGCCTCGCCTGGGACCATAGAAGGATCTGGTGAGCCAGCTTGTATAACGGGCGCGAACGCAGACCCCCCTGATGGTTTATGTAAGAGACCACCGATTTGTTGTCTGACCGGACAAGAACATGATGACCTCTGAGGTCTGGGAGGAAGTGTTTCAGAGCC
Source organism: Siphateles boraxobius (assembly GCF_051911475.1). NCBI lineage: Eukaryota > Metazoa > Chordata > Actinopteri > Cypriniformes > Leuciscidae > Siphateles > Siphateles boraxobius. Next base: position 28,348,207 of record NW_027509197.1, read on the forward strand.
TGAAACACCGCCAGCATTTCTAGACAATTTATATGCCATTGAAGATGATGGTCCTGCCACAGACCCTGAGCTGGGCGACCACTCATGATCGCCCCCCAGCCTGTGAGAGAGGCATCCATCGTTAGTGTTACACGACGACACGGAGCCCCCAACACAGGCCCTTGGGACAGGAACCAAGGTTCTTTCGACATAGCCAGGGCGCGAAGACACCGTCAGGTGACCCTGATCATGCGGAGCGGGATTCCCCTCGGGGAGAACCCCTTGGCCCTGAGCCACCACTGCAGCGGTCTCATGTACAGCAGGCCGCAAGGTATAACATTGGACGCTGCTGCCATAAGACCCAGAATTCTTTGATATTCTTTTACAGTAAGTGACTGGCCTAGCTTTGCCTGTTTGACGGCTAAGAGAATCAAAGCTATACGAGCAGGAGACAGACGTGCCTGCATCGTCGTAGAATCCCAAACCACACCCAGAAAAGTGGTCCTCTGTAATGGAGAAAGCACACTCTTCTTGGCGTTGAGCCCCAACCCCAACTTTTTAGATATGGGCGAGCACGACATCTCGATGCCGAATCGCCTGATGCTCCGATTGAGCTAGAATCAACCAATCGTCGATATAATTTAAAATGCGGATGCCCTGGAGTCGCAGCGGAGCCAGAGCTGCATCCATGCATTTCGGGGAGACAGTGCCAGGCCGAACGGAAGAACCCGATATTGGTACGCTTTGCCCCCGAAGGCGAACCTCAGGAACTTCCTGTGTTGTGGAAGGATGGAAATATGGAAGTATGCGTCCTATAGATCTATCGTGACAAACCACTCCTCGGACCTGATCTGTGACACGATCTGCTTGAGATTCAGCATCTTGAACTTGAGCTTCCCTACTGAGCGATTTAATAGGCGCAGATCTAAAATTGGACGTAACCCCCCATCCTTCTTCGGAACGATGAAACATCGGCTGTAATAACCCAACTCGCTGCTGGGAGGAAGAACTCGTTCTATAGCCCCCTTCAGTGTAACGGTGGTCAGGCGGTGAAGGGACTGAGACCCAAACTGGCTTTTCTCACATTTATTCCTTTGAAAAATCAGAACACAAAACATGCCTTCAGGCACTGGCGTACATAAAACAGCATCCAATGTAAAGCATACCACTTCTGATCTTCTGTTGTAAATTATTACAAAAAGAAACATTCATACAGAAGGATACACCTTTAGCATACTAGACAGGAATAAAATAAACTTAAGAAAAATACACAGGAAATATTTCCTCATTCTGTAACTAATTCACATTTAACATATGGAGCAACATACCATTGGAAAATCAGAACACAAAACATGCCTTCAGGCACTGGCGTACATAAAACAGCATCTGCACATACAAAATAAAAGAAATACACTGAATACATGGAAAATTGCTAGCGGAGTTTACAGCTAGTCACGTAAGGCTCAGTGTGTATGAACTCGTGGTAATAATGAAAGCATTAATAAACTTTCTCTAAGTTGCTAGAATTGCACCCAAATCTTAACAATACATGTAAAGTAATAAACACAGGTGATATGTCGAAGTTTTCAACTTAAACAACATTTTACAGTTACATCATTAAAACAAAGTGGGAAGAGCTTTATACAGTCAACCTACCCAATTTAAAGCATAGCACTTCTGATCGGGTACGGCAACAACACAAGGACAAAAACTCAGCAGAGCTGCAGTACAACATTTCTCCAAAGGGGGGCTCCAAAACACCAAACTCAATACAGCTGCTTAATTACGGTGAAAATCACATACAAACACTAACTTACATTTCTAACTCTGTTACATCAGCAGAAGAGTTTTCACCTCTTGTTCCATAACCAGAGCCTGCTCGGGGCCCACCACTGTGGGCAGAACCCCTCTGAAGCGAGGCGGGCGTGATCTGAACTGAATCGCGTACCCATACTCGATAGTCTGCAGGACCCATTGAGATACATTTGGAAGGCTTTTCCACTAGAGGATGGATACCCGACCCGAGCCCGACGGGACCCGACGGGACCCGACGGGCCGGGCGGGGTTCGGACAGATATTTAGAAATTATGTTCTGGTTCGGGTCGGGCTCGGTCACATCTGCGCGATATGGCATTGAACATTTTAAATTTAAAACAGCTTATTATGTTGGTAGCCAATGTGCCTGATGCTTTCACGTGATGCAAACGTTTTTGTGATTAAAATACATGTAAAATATTACCATAACATCTGTCTTCCTGTGTGCGGAAATTTGTTTATGTAGCCGTGACAACGAAACACGTGCATGCGCGCCTGCGTTAAGTGCGCTTGTTTCTCTGTGCGCGCTGATGCACTCATCCTGCTGACATTTCCGAATGTCTTCCTACAGTTGCTTAATAAAAGCAGGCTTTCCACACAAACAAACGCACATGTGTCATTAGTATGAGAAAAAAATGGGATTTTAACTGTCGGTCTCGGGTCGGGCTCGGACATAAATATCTTTATGCCTGTCGGGCTCGGGTCGGGTTCGGTTACTGCTCTGTCGGACGCGGGCCGGGCTCGGACAAAAAAATTCGGCCCGATCCGCACTCTATTTTCCACTCTGCCAAAAAATCTACTAAGGGTACCAGTCTCTCGAGACTGGCCTCTGGAATATTTTGAGTGGCAGACACAGTGCCCCTGTAACGGCGCACCGGCAGGGAACAACTGGCCTGACCACTCTGGACCACTACTCAGAGTGGACGAGCGTCCCTCGGGAAAACGGAGAACGGGCACCGTGTAATGCGGCGAACACCCTCCCCTCTCGGTGGGGACCACCCTCAGCATCCTGACGCTTTTGGCGTCAGGACCATCTTCTTTGACGAGGCCTTCCTGGCAACGATAACTGTCCTCAGATCAGCCCTGCCCCTAGACAACCTCGTCTGAGAGCGCGGCGTCTCTCCCCAGTTATACTGAGGAGGAGCACGAGACGCGACGCTCTGTTTTTGTTGCGCCCTATGTGAGGAGATACTCGACGGCCGGGGCTGCTCCCGCCCAGCAGCCCCGGAGACATGAACACGGAGAGGTAGAAGTTTCGGGAGCGTGGCCGCCTGCTTTTTCTCTCTTCCTGAAACCTCTCAATGACCGAATTTACTGAGTCACCGAAGAGGCCAGCAGTTGAAAGCGGGGCATCCAGGAGAAAATATTTTTCCTTTCTTTCATGTTGGATAAATTCAACCATAAGTGTCTCTCCGTTGCAACCATGGCTGCCATAGAACGGCCCACTGATTTGGCTGTCTCCATGGTGGAACGGAGAGATAGATCTGCTGCCTGACGTAATCCTCGAATTACGTCAGCACTAATTTCATCCCCCTCACTCATATCTTTTAATAGGTCTGCTTGATAGGCTTGTAATACCGACATAGTGTGTAAGCACACTGCCGCTTGACCTGCCGCCGGGTAAGCTTTGCCCACCAAAGCCGAGGTGTTTCTTAATGGCTTGTTGGGCAATGCCGGTGTCTTAAATGACGATGCCGTAACTGGAGATAGATGACTCGCTAACGTCTCTTCAGCCTTAGGCATCGCCAAATAACCATAATTCTTAGCCCCAGAAATATTTGAATAAACAGATGTTTGCAAGCTAAATATTCTGGATGACACTGGTCTTTTCTATGACCTCGACACCTCGGTGTGGAGGTCAGGAAAGAAAGGAAGACACCGGCGTGGAGGTGCAGCACGAGAGGGCAGAAATCTTTCATCTAGTTTACTCTTTCAACGAGATTCCTGTCTATCAGCTGGCCACTCGATGCTTAATTTTTCTACAGCACGAGTGAGCACCTCCATAAGCTCCTCACTACCAGGAGACTGAAGTGACGAGTCCCCAGTCTCTGCTGTATCATTACTTTCAACATCCAGATCCTCAGAACTGGATAATTGAAGTGATGATGCCTCAGCCCGGGTGGAAGAAACCGCAGCGCGTGCTTCCGAACCCGGATCTGAGGCACTGGATCTACCAGGTAAGGGCTGAGATAAGGCAGAGCCCATCTCAATCCCCACTGATAGATGCCTCGACAGCAGCGGGACCCGAACCGCGGGGAACCCGAACCACTCTCCTCGAAGAGGTCTCGGCGGGAGCGGAGCGTTTTATAGACAAACGCTCGCAATGCTCACAATCAGCTCCCTCGAGAGCTGACTGGGCATGCAGCACTCCCAAACAAACAACACACAGATTGTGTGTGTCCCGGTCCCCACCCGTAATATAACGTGGGCAGGGATGAACACACTTTCTGAACTGCTGTTCGCTCTCCATGATATATATATATATATATATATATATATATATATATATATATATATATATATATATATTTATATATATATATATATATATATATAGTCTCTTATATATATATATATATATATATATATATATATATATATATATATGTGTGTGTGTGTGTGTGTGAAAAACTCCTGCCTAGCAATTTCTAAGGACAGACAAAAGGAGTTCAAAACGAGTTCCCTTTGTTATGCTTCATAGTGACAATCACGCAAATCACAGCAGCCATTTTCCAGTTCTGCGCAGCAGAGATATCGCGTGCTCTCTACACCTGATTACAGTTTTGTTGTGTAAAGCCCCAGAGAAGCTTTGCTTGAAAGTTTATTTAATATAATTGTCATTTTATATACTTTGTGTCTGTATCTTATTAAGATGTATTAGACGCACGTTAGCGGTTCCACGTGCTTTGTACAGACATTTCAAAAGATCGCCATGTGATCTCGTAACAATTACTGTAATTTATCGATGTTAATGTAAACATTGGGTAAGGAGTAATTGTATTTTTGTTATTTATATTTAAATAAGCAATTTTGTATTTCTTTTCAGTTTCACAAATTAATGTAACATTGAGAGAAACAACATGATTGCACTCAAGTAAAGAAGATCATTTACATCCTCTGAGCGGTCATTGAAGCCTCTTCATCACGTTATGAACAGTGTTTAGCAATCTGTATATGCATGCCCAACGTACACGCATGCAGAGGACAGAATAACTGTAGATGCACCCCAAAATGCACAGACATGCAATGCAGGAGTAGATGTCTCCAGCTAGAGCAAAGCAAATCAATGCTTCGCAAAAATTACAGTGAAGATGATAAGCAAACGACAAGGAAGAATAAAAAATGAACATACAGTTGTGGCGATATGGAAGAAATCCATAACAGCTTTTCACTTTGAAATGGGCAGAAACAAATGAGGAAGTTCAGAGGAAATTTAATATAAAAAGAAGAGAGAAACGGAAGAGGAGGAGTGGAAAAAAACAAACGTAGGTTATTCAAGTGGGACACACGTCACCTGAAGGCAGTCGTTGCTATTTCGTTGCTGGAGTGGCCGCTACTGCTTCACGCAGTCAACACACACACACGTTCATTACACATGGAAATCAAACTTGCACGGAACTTGAGTGCAATCTCCTTACTGTTTGTTTTCATTAATTCTTTTGTCATTTGAGGGAAAGAAAACATAGAAACCCTGTGTGAAAAGTGAACCTTGTGTAACTTTTTTGTGTAAAGGGTTTTCTTAAATAACAGTTTTTGACCTGAAACCCTGCAATTTGTGAATATGTCATTTAAGCCCCTATGTTAGCGTGGGTATTGGAAGGCATTCGTTTTGTGTATTGGTGGTTTGAGCTATTTTCTGTGAAACTGAAATTTATTGCATATTTATATATATTTTTACTTGACAAGTTTTGACTTGTCTGGCGCCGAACAATTTAAATAAAATGTACATTTATTAATTAATCAAATTTGATTTGGGGCAGCCACATAGTAGGCTACACAAGAGTATATACAAGCAACTTTTCGTTATTAGTCACCAGCAGCTCACCAGACAAACAATTATACTCAAAACTGTCCTGTTACTATAGCTAACATTACATCAACAGCCTATCTTCTGTGAAAAATAGCAAAACCCATGTTACTCATGTATGGAGCAGAAACAACACAACCTCGGTGTCCATTTTCAGGCCAGGTGTCTCCAGGGTTGGAACGCTTTTCTAATATTAATGCAGGACCTAAAGCTCTTGCCTGATCATAACCCTTCTTTTTCCAGTGATATTCCTCTGACCTTTTGTCTCTTAGCCATCTCTCATTCAGTCTTTCTTCAAATCTTGCTTACTCTCTCTCCTTTCCCATCAAAAGTGGACACGCCATCCTACTGCTGATTGGCTACTAGTGTGTTGTGGTGCTCAGTCTGATTCACTTTCAACAGTGTTTCTCAGAAATCGCTTACTGCACCTACCTTTAAAGGTGCAATCTGTGATTTGGGAAATGCTAACTTAAGCCTGCTCCCATTGAAAGCATACGATCCACCCTCCCTGCAAATCACTGTCCAAAGCCACACCTCCTCCAAAACACGTGAACACACACAGACCAGCAGCAAGACGGATTCTTGAATGGATTACATCATGTGTCATTCACTGGTGAAAAAACTTTACAGTACAGTGTGTAACAGTATAACAAAAGTAAACAACTGTTTCCTGCCATTCTCGCTCTGTCTCCACAGCGTACGCAAACTCGCTGATGACGTATGATGTCTGCGTGAACAGGCTGTGCAGTGGTGTTTGCAAACACATGTTGAATGACAGGGAACTCATGCTATCATTTCATTCTGACCGAATGCGATAATTGAACGAACAATTTATGGTCCTACGCCTTCCACAGACAAATATAACCTATATTTATAGAATTATATTTAGAACGCTTAACATAGTGATTGCTATCAGGATATGAGGAGACTTTCAAACAGCATAACAAAAATAGTCATGTAGAGAGTCAAATATTGCACCTTTAAATGCTGCCTGTAGCCAGCTTGCTTGGTTTTGGAACAGAACTTGTATCTGGTGGCACATAAAACATATACAAAGACTCCATCATTAAAATAATTTAATCAATGTGGGAAAATAAATGAATCCTTTGAGTTATTAAACTTGTCATGAGAGCCTGACATCTATGCACACAAAATCATATTTTATCATCCACTGCATTCTTCTAATTAAATACTAATACAACAATGAGTGATTAGCTTATTGTGCATGGTATCTGCATTCCACATTCCAGTTTTATACAGTAAATGAGCTTAATTATTTATGATTATAGACTCACTTTGTCTCTCTTTTTTGTGCGTTTGTGACCCTGCACATTTTTAACAATCATTCAATCGTTATACAAATAGACCCTTATTAACTAACGATTCTCTGCACCAAATATGTCATTAAAATTCGCCTCATACCTCATGCGCTAAGCTTTCAATTTTTATTTCGCTAAACTGTATGAAAAGTGCACTTCAGTCTCTCAAAGTTCAGTTCCGTTCATAAAAGCAGGCTTTTGGAGACTGAAAACGTGATACTTATAGATCTAATTTATTTGCTGCTGTCGAAACCCCCAATTAAAATTGAATAAACAAACAGAATGATTTTTAAAGGTTTCATATTTTCATTAAATATTTCAGTTGAATATTTCATCAGCTCTGAACAATGTTACACTAGTCAATGAGTAAAAAATATCACTGCTAAATTACTTTTTTTTTAAAGCATGGCCTACTTGTAAGCTTGCAATGGCTCACGTTAATACTGAATGTTTAATGTATCAGTTGAAAAGACTCTCAGAATTTACTTTAATCAATAACAAACACTGACACTTATAAAAGAAAATGACTAAGAAAAATGCTTGAAAAGGCCAAGGTCTACAAGAAACAAATTACAAAAGACAGCACCATGACTGGGCAAAAAATGCTTCTTTTTCAAGCATCAGAATGAATGTATATTCAAGGTCACTTACTGACCAATGTTTTTAAAGTATTGACCTTGCCTCGGAATATGGAGCTTAGCATTCGTTAATGTTACGAACTTCAGCAGTTTTCTGTGCTTTATGGGCTTTTGATGGACTTCAAAGAGGATTAAGCTCTTTTAAAATGATTGATTCTGTTATGATAGAATCAGAGAGGGGACTTCAAATCACGTAAGTCAGGAGAAAAAAAATGGCCGAAGGCCGTAGTAAAAATTAGACAGATGTGAGCATGTTTGGGTTTATTCTTTTTGTTTGTTTGTCTCAAAACCTAGAGCTAATCAAATAAAGCTTTTCTATTTCCCAAAAAACAAAGAGAACAATTTAGAATAGATTTTAATATATAAGGAAGATATATATAAGAATCAATAAAGATCATAGGATACTCATTGATTCCATCCTTCTCCTTATTTCTTCTATCACACATCTATAACATGTAGATCACAGTCTGGGAGGGATCAATACAGTAACTTATTCTTGCCACTAAGGCTTGAGATTGACATAAACACAGATACTTGAGTAAAAGCCTTGTGTCTGACCATTGCTGCTGAGTGAGTGCATCTAGCTGAGATTCTGTCCAACTATCCTTCTATCTATCTATCTATCTATCCAGATTTCCCCCCCAAAAAACACACTTTAATAGACAACCATGAAAAAAGGTTATGAGAGTTCTGTAAAATTAACTGCCTTAATAGAAGATGTTGTTTTGTTTGCTGAAGGGTGCCACACTAAAAAATCTACAAACTAACACACACACACACACACACAAACTACTAATAAACGGTCTGTATAGACCAAATAAATGTACTAACATCAGATGTAAGCCTACAACCTTATTTTTGTGGTCTCTGAGGGTTATGTGTTGCACTGATAAACAAAATGAACTGCCCTCCTTTTCACTTTGAGTTAATTGCCTCTAGGTTCCAAAACTGGACCACAAATGTTTAAGTGTATTATGTATTCATGTAGTTAGCTATCAGTGTTTATAATTCTCATATTCCCAGTCCTGAAACAGATCATAATGTTCCATAAACCCTCGAGGGTCAGGGGTGAGATCGTTGCTATTTTCTTTCAGCATGAATAAATAATTGACCCATTTACATAACATTTAGCTGCACCAGAAACATCACTCGACAAATTGTTCTTAAAAAAAAAATGTTTGTGTGCATTTTTTTCTCCGTTGTTGAACTACATAAAATAATACATTTGCCTTGAAGGAGAGGAAGAGGGCAGTGCTGGACAGAGCTGACCTGATTCATGTTACTCACATTCATGTTACTCACATTCATGTTACTCAGATGCATTCATCTCATTTTCATTCTCTGCTTACTAAACATCAGCAGTACTATATGAGGGACATGAGAACATAAGGCACACGCGTCTGTGACAGCACCAGAAGAGACGGTGCTCGAGACGGGTTTTTATGAAGCCATAAACATTGGCCCATCTGCTGCTGCCAATGATCTCAGCAGCAGAAAGTGCAGGTTTATGACTTCATACAAAGCCTACAGCACTGAATATAAACGAGTGTGAGAGACACAACCTGCAGGTGATAGGAGAAACTCATTTGGCTGGTGCTCATCACATAGGCCTCTTTTGAAAACTTGGTTTAACTTTCTGAGTTATAAAACAGATGATATGCCTCATTTGGCTTTTGTGAGAACAGCTGCGAATTTAAATATGCAACATTCTATGCACAATATACATGTTTGGAAATATTACCATGTCTGGGTGTTACTAAGAGTTAATGAACGCTTGGTTCTTTTTTGTTTTCATCCATTTCGTGGCTTTGTGTGCTTTGGATGATGCAAAATGTGAGAAAAATGCTTTATTGTCACACTACAAAATTATCTTGAAAACTTTAGTGTGATAGAAGAAAATTGTAGGCAATAAGGACACAATGACCTTGAAGCACTTCTGTTCCCCACAAAAAGAAATTCACTATCCGTTCCACAAAAAGACAATAAATCATTCTATTTTGAATAACATACGCCCTGGTATACCCAGAACCTGAGCCCATACATGAGAGGAACTTTAGCCTTGAAACTTATACGAAACACTAACTGCTTTACATCAAAAAACAACGACAGTAATGGCTGATGTTATGATATAATGGTTGATTTGTCAGTTCTAATTGTAGCTACGATTGTCTGAAATGGTGTCACCATTGCAGTGATTAGAAATGATACACCACTCACCCCCTTGACCTTCCTCTATAGACCACACATGCTCTCTCTTTTTACATAGCTTAATTGCATCTTGCCCAATGAGGATGTGGGTAATTTAATATAATGTCATGTTCTCACACTAGACTCGTCTGGATTAAATGTCCATCAAACTGCTGCAGTTTATCATAATATGTTTCGCAGGGCAGGTGTTGTGCCGAATTTTGACCCCCGCCAAATTACTACCCCCCTAGCATTGGTAGGTTTAGGATTAGTTGTGGCCCACATAAGGTAGGTCATGCTTCTTTTTATCATATATATTCTATTGTGGTTTGGTCATGGTGCTTTTTCTTTATTAAGCAGTTGTGTTGTGTGCGTCGGGCCGCCGTGCCATGCTCATGTGTGCGTGTGTTTTTGGCCGCTGTGCCATACTCGTGTGTGTGTGTGTGTGTGTTTTTGGCCGCTGTGCCATGCTCGTGCTGTGAATGTGTATGGACTAAGGTCTATGCGCCTCAGTCTTATATCCTGACGTGTATGCCTACAGTGTGAAAGTCATTGCTGCCTTGTATGGTGTGTCTCAGTGGGAAGAAATTTCAGATTCTGGGGATTCTTTTTAACGTCATCAATTAGTTGGGCCGCTGAAAACCACAAATGCCAGGGCCGAATTTTGGTCCCAGTCCGGCCCTGGTTGTGGGGCAGGGGTTAGGATTAGGAGTGGGGTTAGGATTAGGCAATCAGGTACTGACTTCAACGAGGGGGGTAATCATTTGGCAGGGGGTCGAAATTCGGCACAACACCGGCCCGAGGCATAAGCGAACTAAGCGTCTGCTTGGGGCCCCCTGGTCCAATCGAGTTTAAATTTTTTTTTTTTTTTTGATGACTTAAACAAGTGACATAAATGAATGAATATGAATGAATGAATGAATGAATGAATGAATAATTCAAGACAAGAAAATTCTGATTTCATGATCAATATAACATTACCTGCCAACAACTACTGCTGTGTCTGCCAGCGTTTAAGTCATGCGCATAATCTAGTCACCTCGCGAGTGCATAGACAATTCGTGCGCAACTGCGCATAGTCACGGTATCGGTTTAAGTTGGAGAAAATAGCCGCAGGGGAACTTAACCTTCTAGGTGTAAGGGTAGCAGTTTGAATAAATAATAAACATAGCAGTTTGAACTCGTCTCCACTTTATTATACCACACATCAAATTACTAACTCCAAAAACCTGCGACACTCCAGTACCAAGTGCGCACGACCAATTACTATCTAGGGCAAGCCCCGAGGGGAAAAATAGATTGCATACACACATACAACGAGCGCCAGTACATTACCGGCATTATAGTAACAGACTTTGTTGGATTCTGTCATGTACAATCCAACAAAGTCTGTTACAATAATAATAATAAAAAAGATTTTGAGGACAGTTACACTGTATTGAGACAGTTGAGAAATAATAATAATATTTTTACAGTTTTTAACAATAATTGTCATTGTTGAACCCTTGTTCTTATTATGTTTCTGATTTCTCAGTTTTGTCATTATTTTTTGCAAATAATTTATTTTATATACGTTTTGAGACAGTTTGTTTTAAGAAGTTTCAAAGAGTTAGTAAAAGAGTAAAGTAAAAGTTTCAACTTTTTTATTTAAGTAGGCATCTATTTTTTATTTTTTTATTTATTTTGTATTAATACATAACCTCACTGTATTCATTTATAATGTATCATTATTGCGTGACATTTTTGTCAATAATCGTCAAGCACAGGTGACTTCGCGTAGTGGGAGGGGGCCCCCAAATCAAATTCTGCTTAGGGCCCCCAAAAGGCTCGGGCCGGGTCTGATGTTTCGTTTCATGGCCACAAACTACTCTAGTATTACAGAAACAATCTGTTCTATTCCAGCCAAAGAGGTTGTAGAGATGAAATGTAAATGTAGAGGTTCAAATAAATCTAAATGTCTCACAAAATAATAAAACAGACCCCATATTCCATTTAAAGGTCTTTCCAAACAAACGGGATATGAATTATGATGAAAGTTTGAACACACTTCACTGTTTGATTTACAGGCATGCTTAAATGATTGAGATTATTTTTGTAACCAAATATGAATCGTTCCTATTTTAGTCATAAATAATATTTTAATTTTTAGAGAAATCTAATAATATTTTTTATATTTTATATATAGTAAGTAAAATTTTCTAAATAATTTATATACATTTATTTACATAAATAATCTAAATAATATGTCGTTATCACTCTTTCTTGTGAGGAGCAAGAGGATCATGTTTGTGGGTCCTTGGTATTTAACAATTGGAAAATCCCCATATCAATTCTATACATGACACTAACCTATACATATCCTGCTGTAGTTATCAAAGAACATAAGCCACAGCAACACATGAATTGAGCTAAACTCACTGAGTATACTATACTGTATCTTGCACTGGAAAAAGAACTGCAAAAAGATGGCAATTACATTCATTTAACTTTCCTTGAAATATGAAAAACTTTCCCTTTTCCACAGTCCTGCTGAGAGGCATCTGAAAATAGAGGCAGGATGTTACCAAGCAGTGATGACTGATCATGAAAGTGAGTATGACTCTTTGAGCGCAGACTCATGTGGAATGATGTGAGCGTTTAATTCAAACTTTAATTGCCTACCCAGTGTATCTTTTCCCTCAGGCAACAAGGTGTTGTGTCTTCAGAACAGAGCACCCAGAGCCATTATTTCTCCTCTCTTCTCTCCCACTGTACATTATTAGTGTTGGCATGTTAATATGAGGTCATTTAAAAGTGCCCTTTAACACGCCAATAAGTGGCACTACAAATATGAACGTTCTGCAAATGAATAGTGAAACTGCAGTGTCAAATATCTCTATTTAAAGAGTCTAACTGACATAAATTACTTCTCAGGTATGAAGGGATTTATACCAACCATTGAAGTGTTACAGAACATCAAATGAAAGGGGAAGTAAACTAAATTGCCAATCGAAAGCCAAAATTGTCATTAATTACAACTGCCATTATGATTCTGATGTGTTTTATAGGCTGTACTCAAATGTCTGTCAGGTTATTCATTCCAAAAGGTTACAGTTTGAGAATTACTGTCAAACTGTACAGACTGACAGTCCCCTGCAGTATACATGGATTAAACCCCTGTGTGGAGCATGCATGTATAGTGTGTTTCTTATGTCTAAATGACTCCATGTTGTGTTGAAGCCCTAAAAGCAAGTCATTAATGTGCTATTGAGCAGAAAAAAAACAACAGAAAAAGTCTAAATGGAATCTGATTTTGCTCTTGGGAACTTTTATAATATGCATGTTATAAAAGCAACTTAGTTAAATAAGATGGCTTCTCCTGAAATTACATTAGTTAAAGGGTTAGTTCACCCAAAAATGAAAATGATGTCATTAATGACTCACCCTCATGTCGCTCCAAGCCCGTAAGACCTCCGTTCATCTTCAGAACACAGTTTAAGATATTTTAGATTTAGTCCGAGAGCTTTCTGTCCCTCCATTGAAAATGTATGAACGGTATACTGTCCTTGTGTCCAGAAAGGAAATAAAGACATCATCAAAGTAGTCCATGTGACATCAGTGGGTTAGTTAGAATGTTTTGAAGCATCGGAAATACATTTTGGTCCAAAAATAACAAAAACTACGACTTTATTCAGCATTGTATTGTTTTCCGGTTCTGTTGGGGATCCGCGTTCAGTGACGCTGCTGACGTAAGACGCTGCTGACGTGTGTCTGGTGCGCCCGAGCTTCGTTTACAGTCTGAGGGAGACGCACGCTGGAAACAAAACAATCTTCACAAACATGTCTAAGGATTTCCACACAGAGGAAGACTTGTATTTTTTTGCCCAGCCATATTTATTTGAACCCGAATACACGGACGCACCAGATACACGTCAGCAACGTCTTACGTCATCAGCGTCACTGCAGACTCGTGAACGCGGATCCCCAACAGAACCGGAAGACAATACAATGCTGAATAAAGTCGTAATTTTGGTTATTTTTGGACCAAAATGTATTTCTGGTGCTTCAAAACATTCTAACTAACCCACTGATGTCACATTGACTACTTTGATGATGTCTTTATTTCCTTTCTGGACAAGGACAGTATACCGTTCATACATTTTCAATGGAGGGACAGAAAGCTCTCGGACTAAATCTAAAATATCTTAAACTGTGTTCTGAAGATGAACGGAGGTCTTACGGGCTTGGAGTGACATGTCATTTATTCAGAACTCATTCAGAGGCATGATTGGTCAAATCTGATTGGTTGATTGGAATGTTGTTCCAGGATCAACAAATATGTTCATCCAGGAACATGTTGAAAACACGTTCACCATGTTGAATACTTGATGGTATCCATCTTAAAAATGCTAAATTGATGGATAACAAAGATCAAGAGTTTGTTAGCATACACAAAATCTTAGTGACGTCATGTGACACTAAACATCTGCGATATATTGATCCTCGCTGACACCTGAACTCGTCTCTTTTCAGCAAAATCTCTGCATTTGGGTATTGAGAAACTTTTACTGTTCAGATATTTTCCCAAAGGTTTAAGTTATTTTTTTAATTTTTCACCTCTGAGACTTTTATAACACTTGCATGGGCTTATCGGAAAAACTGAAACTGTTACCTAGGCAACTGCTGCAATACTTTGAGATAAGTTAATAACCTCATGCAGCGACCTTAGTCATTCAGTGAAACCCAGTTCAACATCACAACCCATCTTGCACTTTAAACAATGTTCCTTGGTTCTCATTGCTAAAATAATCCAAATTAAATTCTATGTTCTAATTAGTTTTGTCAAGTGTGCTCATAATTTTCAGCGGTCTTTCTTGTTTTAATTCAGAGGAAGAACAAATATTGCAGCACGATGCAAGTGCTCCCTCAATTGATTTCAAATGATACTGCATGTCCTTGGGCAACAAATTGGGCTTTGTTTTCTACAGTATATAATTCATGTACGTACATACATTACATCACCCCAAAAGGTTATCTGTGACTCACGGTTAAATTACAGACTTTCTTTTGTGCAGTATTTCCATTTAATTGGTAAAAAAAAATCATATTATCTATATTTATATTTTAAATTGAGAATGCATTTTACATTTTAATTAAATAAATGAAACAATGCATAGCTTCAGATACACTGTAAAAAGGAATACACTATATCTAATCAATAAAATTGAGGAAACAGATTACAAGCAATCAGCGAAGGAAAGAGAAACACAAGAACTACAACTGACTTCAGGCACAGTCTTAGATGAAATCAACTGAAAGGACATTAAATCTCTCTTATACCAGACTGGCTTTATTTTTGTCATTTGTCTTTAATTAACATTAACATAAGTTTAGAGGTTAATGGTTTATTGAAAATGTTTGTTCACCATTATGGAGATCAGTGTTTCATTTAGTTGGGCAGTTTGACTCAGGCTTTTTTTGTCAGTTTGTGGTTTTTGGAATGGTGTTTGCCAAAACATTTAAATTGCTGCAAAAGAAAACCATAAACAAAGGCGATCAGATGATAAAGTTTTAAACACTGTAAAGAAAAATAGTTGCTAATAGTGATCGACCGATATTGATTTTTTATAACCGATACCGATACAGATTATTTGCATGTGTATGTGCCCGATAACCGATATGCAGAACCGATATTTATTTACTGTTATACTTCTGTTTTTGGCACAATTATTACAACACAAATGAACTGAACAAACCATTTTATTTATAACAATCACTCCCTCCTTGCATACAAAAAAAAAACCTTGATATTTATACACAAATAAATAGAGGGGTCTGAGTTCAAAAAATAAAGTGCACTGTTACTAAGTGTCTTTGTTTAAAAATAAAAGCTTTGATGAGGTAAAAAATAAAGCACAAAAACTATTCTAACATATTTGGATATGTTTATTTGTTTTCATAAATGGTAAACTAATCAAATTACAATAAAAACATTTATATTATTACATTATATAATTTATATCGAAATTATACATATTTATAAGCATCAGCAGCAACAATGTTAACAATAGGCAAAATAAATGTTAAAAGTCTAATGTTTTCATATGGAAAAAATAATTGACAGGGGATTCATATCACCTTTGCAGAAATGTAATTCATTTTAAACAGTTTTAGAAGGTTTATGTGTCGTTTAATAGGTTTAAAATAAGAGTGAGGAATAATTCACTGGGTAATATTAATTCACTGCATAATATTAGCTGGAATAGCCTATAACATCAGGAAAGTAACAAATAAAACAGCATACACATCATTGCATTTTCCAACTAGTATGTTATTAATTATTATTAATATTTTTGTCGGTCTAGATCATGAAATGCTTTATGACAAAGTGCTGTTTATCTATGCATTTACACATAACTATAACATTAGGCTATACGTTACTCAACCGCGATCGCGCGTGCAGATAATAAATAATTAATTTCCACAAAGCGGTATATTTAGATGTGTATTAGCGAAATAATTGCTATGTAGTAAATGATAATATAATCTAGGGTGTTTAAACAAGATAATCTTGTCAAAAGTTTCATTCAGTGGCCGTGCTTGAGCATTCCTGATCATCAACCCAGTGAGTGCTCAGCAATATGAACGAACGTTTTTTTCGAGACTAATGGTGAGCAAATACAACAGATAGAGAATTAAATTCAGCGCTTTTATTTTCAACATGCACTCATTCATGTCTGTTTTATTCAATTAGTGTAAAGTTACGTCTTTATTGGGGAAGGACGTGACGGATTACGCTACGTGGCTCAATGAGTTAGTCTCAATTTTTTAGAACCAAGCTGCATAAATAAACTATATCAGGCATTTATGTCTCAAATCTCATTTCTGCATGTCTGTTATGTTAAATAAAGTTGAATAATTAAAGCAAAGCAAGTAGAACATATACTTTACCTGTGCACAGAGTTGTTATTGACTGATCTCCTCAGACGCGGGCTGCAATGGCGGAATTCTCAAAACGGCCACAAGATGGCGCCGTTTATCGGAAAATCCGATATTACAAAACCGATGCCCGATTATGGGAAAATGCTTAAATATCGGGAAAAATATCGGTAAACCGATACATCGGTCGATCACTAGTTGCTAAGTCTAAAAGACTTATCAAACTGATCAAAACTTACTTGATATTGATAGATTTTCACCAATATAATTTTTTGGCACAGATCTACATTTTGATTTTTAAACACATTATAGGATTTTTTTTTTAATACACAGACATCAAGAATCAGCATATGAATCTCAACAATGGTGATATGCTGGGAGTCACCATAATATAAAACTCATAGCTACCACTACCACATACATTGCGGCATGAAACATGTCACCATTGTTGAGGTTCATATGCTGATTATTGATGTCTGTGTATCTTAAAAAAAAATCCTATAAAGTATTTAAAAATCAAAATGTAGAGTGATCTGTGCCAACAAAATGATATTGGTGAAAATCTATCAATATCAAGTAAGTTTTGATCAGTTAAAAAACTTTATCATCTGATCGCCCTTGTTTATGGTTTTTTTTGCAACAATTTAAATGTTTTGGCAAACACCATTACAAAAACCACAAACTGACATAAAAAGCCTGATTCAAACTGCCCAACTAAATGAAACACTGATCTCCATAATGGTGAACAAATATTTTCAATAAACCATTAACGTCTAAACCAGTGGTTCTTAAACCTGTCGGACCACCAACACTGCACGTTTTCTTTGTCTCCCTAATCAAACACACCTGATTCAACTCATCAGCTCATTATCACATGGGTTAATGAGCAGATGAGTTGAATCATGTGTGTTTGATTAGGGAGACAAAGAAAATGTACAGTGATGGTGGTCCTCCAGGACAGGTTTGAGAACCACTGCTCTAAACTAATTGTTAATTCTCAAAAAGAACTGACAAATGACAAAAATAAAGTCAGTCTGGTTACTATAAGAGAGATTTAATGTCCTTTCAGTTGATTTCATCTAAGACTGTGGCTGAAGTCAGTTGTAGTTCTTGTGCTTCTCTCTCCTTCTGTGATTCTGCTTGTTATCAGCAATAAAAAATAAAGAGTTCTAAATTTATCTTTAAAGTCTGTCTGTTATTCAGATATTTTTGTTTAAATGTTACTCATTTTTAATGGTTGAATTTCAAGGAATTAATTTGATTAATTCTTACTCAATTCTAATTTGTTAAATAATTAATAATATTGCTTGTATTCTGTTGCCTCAATTTTATTGATTAGATATAGTTTATTACTTTTTACAGATAGATAGATGGATAGATAGATAGATAGATAGATAGATGGACGGACGGACGGACGGACGGACGGACGGACGGACGGACGGACGGACGGACGGACGGACGGACGGATAGATAGATAGATAGATAGATAGATAGATAGATAGATAGATAGATAGATAGATAGATAGATAGATAGATAGATAGATAGATAGATAAATAGATAGATATAGAACACATCAACACGTATGCACTTTATCTGAAACAAGATTGCTGTGCTGTTGTTGAATAAGGGATCTCAATCAAAACATGTATGAGGGATGTGCTGAGTTGGCCTAAGCATACCTCGTGAGACCCAAAATGCCTGCCTTCTGACAGGACAACGATCTTTTGCTGAACAGAAACAGTCCAATTCTATTTCGAATTTGGAGATGAGATGTGCATCAAATGTCATATTATTTCAGCATTCGAGAGAAGAGATTCCCCACCATTATTGGGCCCGGGAATCATAAGGCTACACCTGATATAATGTTTCTATAGTTCTCTCACGGTCTTACACTGCCCTCTGCAGGAAACTGCACTGTAAACAACAACCTTTTGTCATTTAAATAACATTTTCATGTTCAGGCAGAAAAAATATGAATTCCTTTATCAAAGAGCACCCGAGGGTAAAAACATCAAACACCCAGGAAAGGTTTGATGTTCTTGCCTCTGCTGCAGTTTTCTTATTAAAGTCTCAATATAATTGCATTGACTTTTATAAATCAAATAAACATTTATTGCATTTGTGCATAATGCACAAACTAGATGCAGAAAATTGCCAACACAAATTATAAATGCATTTCCTGCCTAAATGCAACTAGTTTCTTTCTTTTTTTTTATTTTTTTTTTTTTTTTTTTTAGAGGATACCAGTTCTGACACTTCCTAATGAGTAGTGTAATTTTATAGCATGTATGGGGGCCAGGTTTAAATACTTATAAATTTCATTAGGCTATATTTTATTTAAATTAATAAATTAAACAAACAAAATCTATCTATCTATCTATATATATATATATATATATATCTTGGTAGATCCCCTTTTTTCACGTTTGTTGCCATTGGCTTTTGGGGACATTTAATTTAATATTCAACAATATTATTGATCTACCTGCTTTGACACCATGAACTGAACTGACGTGGAGCCTAAACTGGTTTAGGTGGCTAGGCAGGTATGTTTCAGATTAGTTTGCGCCAACCCTGGGTTTTAGGCACCATGAAAGTGGTTTGGCTTTTAGCAGTGTTCATCGCCATAGTAACTCCGCGGGTAACCTGGTCCGGGGCAGGTTATGTTCCAGGTAAGAGGTTGCAAACTGAACTTGGACCAATCAGCTGCAGTGAGCAAAGTGACATGTCTGATGCGATAAAGTCACCCCATATTTCTACTCCAAATTAAAGGTAACTACATATCAAATAATTTTTAAAGACAAAGGTAATATAAGCTTTAGAATCATGAAGCTATAAAATGACTAAATGTGAGCTTAAATGTTCAATTCTCTCTATACCTTTATCAACTGTATTTAACTTCACAACTTATACTTGCACTGATATACAATAGCGAGACTTTTTTTTAGTTGTCCTCTTTTATAGACAGCTATTTTCTTTTTGCTGTGTAAATTAGTTTAAATTCTTAATATTTTAATACTTTTATTTAATAAGTGAATTATGCTGCCTCTCTTGCGAGAAAAGAATTTCAATTAGTTTTTAATGAGTTTCACTCTTTCTCAGCATGTGATTGGCTGTTCGCTACTGATGTCACATCTAATCTCCTAAACTCAGGATCAAAGCCTGAGTTGACAGAGAAAGTTGATGATCAGCATCATGGTATACCAACAAAGCCTGGTTGGAATGGTTTGGTTTTGTCAACTCAAATCTAATCCTGCAACCCTGAGTTTGTTCAACTACCATCATGGTAAACGCCCCTGGACGATGACATCATGGTTTTCTCCAGAGCGGCTAAATATAGCTATAAATGAACTAAATTAATAATTTTTTTACAACATAAATGAAACATCACTGAACTTACTTAAGCTGGACGGTGGAGCTATTTTTTCTGGAAACAAACTTTGTTGCATTATTTTCCTGTTATCTCTGTAAAGCTGCTTTGACACAATCTATATTGTAAAAAGCGCTATATAAATAAATGTGACTTGACTATCTATCTATCTATCTATCTATCTTACATTTACATTTAGTCGCTTTAGTCGCAGACGCTTTTATCGACTTCATCTGACTTACATCTGAGGACTAAAGCAAGCGAGTCATCGTGAAGAGGGAAGAACGACGCAAGAAGTGCTCAAAATACAAAGTTCAGGCATTGCTCAGTGGCAAAAGCCAGACAAGGGAAGATTTAAAAGGGAAGGAAAGATTTAAAAGAGAAGATTTTTTCTTAATTTTTTTTTTATGTTAAGTACTCACGGAAGAGATGAGTTTTCAGTTGTCTTTTGAATGCTGTCAGGGATTCTGCATTACGGACGAGGGTGGGGAGATCATTCCACCAGCATGGAACCGTGAATGAGAATGTTCTGGAGAGGGATTTAATGCCTCGCTGTGATGGCACCATGAGCCGTCGTTCCTTGGCCGATCGTAGGCTTCTGGTAGGGACGTAGACTTGTAGTAGGGAGTGAAAGTAGGACGGAGCTGAGTCTGTGGTAGATCTGTAAGTAAGCGTCAAAGCTTTGAATTTGATGCGAGCAGTGAGTGGTAGCCAATGCAGTGAGATGAACAGAGGAGTGACGTGAGCCCTTTTGGGCTCGTTGAAGACAAGGCGGGCTGCAGCATTCTGGATCATTTGTAGAGGTTTAGTAACACATGATGGAAGTCCAGCTAGAAGATAATTGCAGTAATCAAGCCTAGAAATAACCAGGGCCTGGACGAGAAGTTGTGTTGCATGCTCAGTTACGAAAGGCCTGATCTTCCTGATGTTATACATTGCAAACCTGCATGATCGAGCTGTCTTTGTAATGTGGTCTGTGAAGGTCAGCTGGTCATCAAATATTACTCCAAGATTTCTGACCGACCTTGATGGGGTGATTGAGGATGACTCTAGCTGGATAGTGAAGTCGTGCTGTAGAGACAGCTTTGCAGGGAGGACGAGAAGCTCAGTCTTTGCCAGGTTGAGCTGCAGGTGATGTTCCTTCATCCATGCAGAGATGTCCGCCAGACAGCTTGAGATACGTGCAGCTACTGTGGGATCATCTGGTTGAAATGAGAGGTAGAGCTGGGTGTCATCAGCATAGCAATGGTAAGAGAAACCATGTGCCTGTATGATGGGTCCCAATGATGTGGTGTAGATGGAGAAGAGGAGCGGTCCAAGGACTGAACCCTGAGGAACCCCTGTGTTCTGGTGATGTGCTTTGGCTACCTCGCCTCTCCATGTAACCCTGAAGGACCTACCTGTGAGATAGGACTCAAACCAGTGGAGGGAAGTTCCTTTGATGCCCAGTGATGAGAGGGTGGACAGAAGGATCTGATGATTCACAGTGTCGAAGGCAGCAGAAAGATCCAGCAGAATGAGAACTGAAGATTTGGAAGCAGCTTTTGCGATCCTTTTGTCGGTCACAGAGCTTCTGTGACCGACAGTAGTGCAGTCTCGGTTGAATGGCCTTTCTTGAAGCCAGATTGGTTGACATCTAGCTGGTTGGTCAGAGACAGGAAAGATGACACTTGGTTGAAAGCAACTCGTTCAAGTGTTTTCGCAATGAATTGTAGGAGAGAGACAGGTCTGTAATTCTCTAAAAGTGATGTGTCTAATGTTGTTTTTTTAAGCAGTGGAGTTACCCGAGCCTGCTTGAATGCTGTAGGGAAAATGCCAGTGTGGAGGGATGAGTTGATGATGTGTGTGAGTGCTGGTAGAAGTGTGGGAGAGATGGCTTGTAGAAGGTGTGAGGGGATGGGGTCTATCTATCTATCTATCTATCTATCGAAATGTAACAAACTTGTAAGTTAGGCATATACTCGCATTTTGTATCTTTATATTACTACAATAACTGGTCAAAAACTTTAGGAATTATTATTATTATTATTAGTTTTATTTTTATTTTTTTTCTTCAAGGGAAGGAAAGCTCTGGCCCACACCCCAACATAGTAGGTGGCGGTAATGCATGATAATACTGGTTGCCACCCGCCATTAAAAATAACAAAGAAGAAGAAGAAAATCTGTAGGAAAGCTAGTGTGAATGCAGAGCCATGGCTCTGTGTGAATGGTAATTCAGTAGGATGACGCTAGATGCCGCTCTGTGCTTGTAGATTAAGCAACAAACAAGCGAAGAAGTATCGGGGTTCCTGCTGTTTCTGGCGGACTGACTGTGCTGTAAATGTCATGGCGACCAACAGCGAGCAACTTTCTCGTGGTTTCGTAATTGAAACCTATCAAGAAGTCAACAACACAGGTGAGTATTAGTGGGTGAAATATTTCTCAAAAATAATGTCTGCTTACTTTAAGAATATGACGGAAATACTGAGCTGTTATACAGACGCGCGTGGTTTGTTGTAAAGCTTGTAGCGTGGGATGCTAAGCTAACGAGCCTTTGTCCGCGTGTTCAGCAAAACGCTCAACCAACAGCATTTTTCGACGCGTAACTACTTTCTGCGCACACATAATGTAATAGTATCCAACCAAACAGATTAATTATGCAGTACATGTAAATTAGCAGCCTACGCAGTTTGCAGAGCACTCATGTTGGGTTGGGTTAGCCTTTGTAGGATGCGCGTGCCGAGTTAGCCGCGCGGGTGACGAGTCTCCATTCTCTCTTCTGAATGAAACGAAGCGAAAACTATCACGTAAGAAGTACTATAGGCGTACGTTATACATTTAACAGTAAGCATGATTGTCTTGTATCCATATTAACACCTACTTAAATCTGTGTCTTGTAGTTAATCATGAGGTGAATAATATCAAAACAACCAAGCGTCATGTCTCGTGCACCGTACTAGTTGGCGTCCTTATCTGCGTCTAGCACTCGTTTTATGTATTAAAATGTACTCTTTTAATAATTACTGAGTAACTGTTTGTAAAAACACCACCGACTGGCTATCTATATTATGGTAATACCTAACTATATTATACTTGGAATTCTCTATTCTAAATTGCTGCTGGTTACTAATGTCGGTTGTATGTTTACATCCATACACACACACACACACACATATATATATATATATATATATATATATATATATATATATATATATATATATACATACATACATACATACATACATACATACATAAATGTATATGTATGTATGTATTTATATATATACATACATACATAAATGTATATGTATGTATATATATGTATGTATTTATATATATATATATATATATATGTGTATATATGTGTATATATATGAATTTCTCATTGTTTCCAAGATTGTTGTATTAATAGGAATATTTCGCTATTGCAATGTCTTAAAGGGTTAGTTCACCCAAAAATGAGAATGATGTCATTAATGACTCACCCTCATGTCGCTCCAAGCCCATAAGACCTCCGTTCATCTTCAGAACACAGTTTAAGATATTTTAGATTTAGTCCGAGAGCTTTCTGTCCCTCCATTGAAAATGTATGAACGTTATACTGTCCTTGTCCAGAAAGGAAATAAAGACATCATCAAAGTAGTCCATGTGACATCAGTGGGTTAGTTAGAATGTTTTGAAGCATCGGAAATACATTTTGGTCCAAAAATAACTAGGGCTGAAACGATTCCTCGAGTTACTCGATTACAAAAATTCCTCGAGGCAAAAACTCTGCCTCGAAGCCTTGTTAAATTCCTATGTAAAATGTAATTCACTATACGGGGGATCTATACTATAGCGCGTGATACATTTTGAATTTATTTGGCACGATGGCGGAGAGTAAAGATGTCCATAAACGGCAGAGAATGTCTAAAGTTTGGGATCATTACATACTTAAAAAGGAAGAGAACAAGGTGCAATGTGTCTACTGCGAAGTAGACCAGGCATACCACAACAGTACGACTTCAATGATTCAGAATCTGAACCGAAAACATCCACTCCATGCTCTCACCAAGCGTCACTGAAACATAACCTAATGGTGTGTTCACACCGAACGCGAATAGAGCGTCAAATACGCGTCTATCGCGTTTAGTTAGACGCTTAAACATTCGCTCGAGTTAAAAATTTTCAACGTGCGCGGAAGACGTTTGCGTCATTAGCGTCTTTGCACTGACTTTGTATGTAATCTACTCGCGCAAATAATTAAAGTTGCGTTCGGTGTGTGAACCCCTTCACTTACACACACAGACACACACGCATACACACACGCACACTCGTCTCTCTCACGCGCCAGTTAGATCAATTGCGGCAATGCATCACATATGCTTAAACTTTCATTTAGCCACACAACAATAATTTCAGCATGCAATCTCTGTATACACCGCGACGTGATGGAGGAACAAATATTGAATTGCAGTCTTTGCGAGACCTTGTTTGTATGTCACGTCTTCCAAATAGTTACAGACAACAACAAAAAATGAAATTCCCCAGCCTGCTTCTCCAAATCCACTCGTACTTTTGGGGAAGACATTTTAATTGGCTACCAAAGTAATTGAGCATAGAACATTGTTGGCACTTATGCTAAATGGGTAAAATTTGCAATAAATAGGCCTAGTTTTGGAGCCAAATGTTGGAGTTGGAATACGTTTTTTTTGTTTGTTTTTTGAGAAATAAAAGCCAAATGCTTGATCATTTTACAGCCACATCATTTTCTTTATGCATTATTTGTTTTAGTTGTTTAAAAACACACACAAAATTATCCGATTACTCGATTAATCGGTCGATTAAGTGCTAGATTAATCGATTACAAAAAGAATCGATAGCTGCAGCCCTAAAAATAACCAAAACTACGACTTTATTCAGCATTGTATTGTCTTCCGGTTCTGTTGGGGATCCGCGTTCACGAGTCCGCAGTGACGCTGATGACGTAAGACGCTGCTGACGTGTATCTGGTGCGTCCGTGTATTCGGGTTCAAATAAATATGGCTGGGCAAAAAAATGCAAGTCTTCCTCTGTGTGGAAATCCTTAGACATGTTTGTGAAGATTGTTTTGTTTCATTGATGAGTAATTAATGACATCATTTTCATTTTTGGGTGAACTAACCCTTTAAGATCCAGATCTATATATTGTACTTATATACTGTATACTGCTACTAATGCCTTAATTGTCGCTTTTCTAACGTTAGATCCATAATAATATTGTATCTTCTGGATCGATTCGGATTTCCACGTATTAGAGCCACTCTATATATCTAATATATTTAAACGTTCATAAAACTGTCGTCTCTTCATGAGGTGAAATAATATCAAAACAATATATATATATATATATATATATATATATATATATATATGCGCCTAATTCATTCAATCTCTTCACTAAGCTAGTAATTCTGAAACCAATGGGGCCAGATTGTTTATACCCGTTGCAGAATAGGCCATTCCAGGATGACAAGTTTTTAAATGTTAGGAGAAAATCCACCAACATGTTCTTTCTGACAAAACTCTTTATCATTTGAGCATGTTTTATTAGATTGTGCTGGATTTAACCTTGTGAGAAACCTTTTTTTTTTTTTTTACTCCGTTAAGTGTTTTGAATAAAATTTTAACAAAGTTAAACCAGATATAGTTCCCCCGGTTTCACAGAAAAAGCTTAAGCCTTGACCCAAACTAAAATGCATGTTTGAGCTCTTGTAACTAAAACCAACTTAAAATATGTCAGTGCCATTGTTTTGTCTCAAGATGCACAGCACCCCAGTAATGTTTTTTTTCTAAGGCACGATTATAAATGTCCTAAATTGAACTAATGCCTAATACTGACTTATCTAAGCCCTGTTTGTAAAACCAGCTGGGCTTATAGTTTTTAGCAAAAATAAATTGTATAAACCTGATGGTTTTACCATAAATTTCTAACCATGAAAATAGCCACAAAACCTGGCGTGGCGTTAAAAAACAAACACTAAGCTAGTCAGCAACTCTAGCACTCATTTAATGTAGTAAAATGCTATATTTGCAAATCTATATATATATTTATTTATATATATACAGGTCCTTCTAAAGAAATTAGCATATTGTGATAAAGTTCATTATTTTACATAATGTAATGATAAAAATTAAACTTTCATATATTTTAGATTAATTGCACACCAACTGAAATATTTCAGGTCTTTTATTGTTTTAATACTGATGATTTTGGCATACAGCTCATGAAAACCCAAAATTCCTATCTCAAAAAATTAGCATATTTCATCCGACCAATAAAAGAAGTGTTTTTAATTAAAAAAAAGTCAACCTTCAAATAATTGTTCAGTTATGCACTCAATACTTGGTCGGGAATCCTTTTGCAGAAATGACTGCTTCAATGCGGCGTGGCACACCTGCTGAGGTGTTATGGAGGCCCAGGATGCTTCGATAGCGGCCTTAAGCTCATCCAGAGTGTTGGGTCTTGCGTCTCTCAACTTTCTCTTCACATATCCCACAGATTCTCTGTGGGGTTCAGGTCAGGAGAGTAGGCAGGCCAATTGAGCACAGTAATACCATGGTCAGTAAACCATTTACCAGTGGTTTTGGCACTGTGAGCAGGTGCCAGGTTGTGCTGAAAAATGAAATCTTCATCTCCATAAAGCTTTTCAGCAGATGGAAGCATGAAGTGCTCCAAAATCTCCTGATAGCTAGCTGCATTGACCCTGCCCTTGATAAAACACAGTGGACCAACACCAGCAGCTGACATGGCAACCCAGACCATCACTGACTGTGGGTACTTGACACTGGACTTCAGGCATTTTGGCATTTCCTTCTCCCCAGTCTTCCTCCAGACTCTGGCACCTTGATTTTTCCGAATGACTTGCAAAATTTGCTTTCATCCGAAAAAAGTACTTTGGACCACTGAGCAACAGTCCAGTGCTGCTTCTCTGTAGCCCAGGTCAGTCGCTTCTGCCGCTGTTTCTGGTTCAAAAGTGTCTTGACCTGGGGAATGCAGCACCTGTAGCCCATTTCCTGCACACGCCTGTGCACGGTGGCTCTGGATGTTTCTACTCCAGACTCAGTCCACTGCTTCCGCAGGTCCCCCGAGGTCTGTAATCGGTCCTTCTCCACAATCTTCCTCAGGGTCCGGTCACCTCTTCTCGTTGTGCAGCGTTTATTGCCATACTTTTTCCTTCCCACAGACTTCCCACTGAGGTGCCTTGATACAGCACTCTAGGAACAGCCTATTTGTTCAGTAGGGCTGTGTTGAAAAAATCGATTCACCAATTCTGAATCGATTTTGATATTAGTTTCTAAAGATCGATCTGTAACTCAGAGGATCGATTTAATAATAGGCTTACATTTTCCCCGTGAACTTTAACTTGCCGCGACTGGGAGATCCCTGTATGCGCATTGAAAGGCTTTCACTCAGCACGCACATTGTTACGACAACGGGCTTTGAGTGAGTCATTAAACCGTTCATTCAACGAACACGTTCAAAAAAGCTGATTCATTAAAAGAGATGTAATGAAACAATGTGTTAATTATTTTTTAACTTTGAGTTCCACTTTTCAAGGCTCAGCTGAGCAGCAATGCGTCGCATGGGTAACGCTGAAGCTGATGCTTCACTTAGAGACCAATAATGCATTGATTCAATGCGTGACTCGCTGATTTTATTTTCCCGCGGCTTCCTCGCGCTGTGGAATGCTGACCAGCGCTGCTGCTGACGCGCATTTATGGTAAATACCCGTGACGTGAAATTTAGAAGGATGATACGACAAATATTTCGCTTTCCTTTGACACGGCAATACGAATTTGACTTCAAAGACAGACGCAGGTAATCGCACGCGCTCTGCCGATCTCTCTCATTCACTGTCTGTGCAAAGCCTCTGTAGGCTACACATCACCACGATAAACAGTCTTGTTTGTTGTCATTATGAACTTGTTTAACATTCAATACACATGCATGAAGTTCAAAACAAGAAGGGGATAGCCTTATAAAAAAACGTGAATATCGCGGTTGCTGCGGTTACTTGCAATCCTCTGCGGTTGACTTGTCAGTAGCGCGGTACTACAAGATTGCGGTAGCCTAATCGCGATAGCCCTAGTACTGCTGCTGAAATACCTCTGCGTCCTCTTGTCGTCTACACCAGTGCAAGTTTGTGAAAGCAGTTGTATCAACACTCTGGAAGGGGGATTGTTCTTTACAACCATCAATACTCCATTAATTTGCAGTTGAATGTCTATAATAATAGTATCAATATGTTGCATAACTACAGTCCTGTAATTCAGGCAACAGCTGGAAAAAATGCTTTTTTCTAAAACGCTTATCTAAATCTCGAAGATCGGATCAGATCGGATCGAATAATGATAATCGATTCAAGATCTTGAGAATCGGAATCGAATCGATTCTTGAAATTTGATTCGAAACCCAGCCCTATTGTTCAGAAATTTCTTTCTGTGTCTTGCCCTCTTGCTTGAGGTTGTCGATGATGGCCTTCTGGACAGCAGTCAGGTCAGCAGTCTTACCCATGATTGCGGTTTTGAGTAGTGAAACAGGCTGGGAGTTTTTAAAAGCCTCAGGAATCTTTTGCAGGTTTTTAGAGTTAATTGGTTGATTCAGATGAATAGGTTAATAGCTCGTTTACAGACCCTTTTCATGATATGCTAATTTTTTTAGATTTTGGAATTTTGGGTTTTCATGAGCTGTATGCCAAAATCATCAGTATTAAAACAATAAAAGACATGAAATATTTCAGTTGGTGTGCAATGAATCTAAAATATATAAAAGTTTAATTTTTATCAGTACATTATGGAAAATTATGAACTTTATCACAATATGCTAATTTTGAGAAGGACCTGTATATATATATATATATATATATATATGCGCCTAATTCATTCAATCTCTTCACTAAGATAGTAATTCTGAAACCAATGGGGCCAATCATATATATATATATATATATATATATATATATATATATATATATATATATATATATTTAAAGATAAGGCACTTTACACGTTTACATTAGATCCATTTAATTTATAATTTTTACAGTAGCAAAATATTGGGGCCAAACTAATGGTAAGATTTTGTTATGGGTCGTATTTGGGTGTGGTAACAGTCCACTTTAATTTGCTACAAAAGCCATAGTTTATAATACAATTAAAATTGGATACTTTCTTGGGGAATATACTTCTAGCCACAAATCAAACAGATATATTACAGATTAAAGATTTTACAGTAACATAAATATAGTATTTGTTAGTTTGGGTGAAACTGGTTAAATAAAATGGTGGTACCGTGGTAAATTTGTGTAATGCTTGGAGATAATTTGTTTGAAAGACAATGCTAGTGATAAGTTGACCTTGAGTTGAGAGATGCATTTATTTCACTATTAGCATAGTTACTTATCCCAAGTCACATCCATTATGCTGTTTCAGTAACCTCCTACAACATCATAAATCATATAAAAAAAACAGGCCTGATTCACTGCATGGTTCAAAAGCCATCTTTTTTAAATTGATTCAAAAAGTGATTTGCCAGGCTGATGTTATTATTCAACATCCCTGCTTATTGAGTGTAAAGAAGCACTACTAGAGTAGAAGATACTTTCAGTCTTTATATTAGTCACATGTTTTTGTTTTGTACAAATTTGTACAAAAATTTGAAATTTTGCTAACTTGTGACGCTTTTCCACTGCACGGTACGGCTCGCTTCGGCTCGCTTTAAATGGTACCACCTCTGTTGAGGTTCCAGGCGTACCATACCGATACTAAAATGTGACGTGGAAGCACTGTAGATCACTGATTGGTCAGACAGACAGAATCGTCACTACCAGCGTCATTGTATTTGCGAGACATCAAACCCGCTAGATTTAAATAGCCAGTAACCGCCACCGCTGTAGCACCTGTTTTAAAACTACTTGCTTGAAGAAAAAAAACTTCCAAAAAAGAAATGGCTGAATCGTGGTCAGTGGACGAGAAACGCAGACGTAAGGGCAGACTCTTGTTGGTTGCCGAGGAGCAGATAAACTATAACAATCAGTCATAATCCCACCCACTTTGAAGCGGTACTAACTGCAGTGGAAAAGCAACCGAGCTAAAGTGAACCGAGCCGTGCCGCGCCGAGTCGTACCATGCAGTGGAAAAGCGAACCGTGCCGAGCCGAACCGTACAAAGCCGCACCGAGCCGTACCATACAGTGGGAAAGCGCCATTAATTTTCAGCCCATTAAAACTGATGCCTCCCAAGACTATAAGAAATCATTTTAGCTGTTGTGACAATCTCATCTCACTCCTTTGGTGACATAAGCAAAATTCACCACAATGTATCACAGAAAACAAATAGTTTGCATAAAACATGTTTATGATCATGGTCATCTTTTATCTTGAGCTATGCATTTTTTTTTTTTTTTTTGTTAAAGTTGTGCAGGCTTCTCAGTTGCATCAAATCCGTTACCTTAATAAAGCAATATTTAATGGCAATGCATGTTTATAGCTTACATGTAGACTGAACAGTAAGGTTAAAAAGATAGCTAGTTCACCCAAAAATGAAAAATCTATCATTTACTCACCCTCAAGTTGTTCTAAACCTGTATGAACGCAAAAGATATTTTGAAGAATATGGGTAACCAAACAGTTCCATAGCCATGAACTTCCATAGTACCCCATTAACTGTTTGGTTACAACATTCTTCAAAATATCATCTTTTGTGGTCAGCCCAAGAAAGAAATGCAAACAGTTTTGGAACAATTTAAGGATGAACTATCCCTTAAAGTTGGTTATATATTTGTTTTTCCTTTCAGAGTGAAAACTGAGGGTCAACGCGTTTTGCCCTGATTTACGGAGCAAAGACAACAGAAATTGTTACCAAAATTAAGATTGTGAATCAGTTAAACCAGTTTTTGAAATGGAGAGTGCAGTGAACACTGGTCCTGGTAAGTTACTAAGTTTTAGCCCTTTATAGAGTCACAGTGTTAAACGTGGGAAGTTGATCATGGTGAAATCATTGTTAGTAAAAGATTGTGAGAGCTCTCCATGTCTTCATATATTCAAACATTTTCAGAAGTACCATGTGTGATTTATCTGACAAAGAGAGATGGTATGTCTGAATTGTCATACAACTTTCTTAAAACTGTTAGAATAAGCTTTTTTCATACTGTATTTATGTTCAAATAAATATTTTTGTAAACATTGTGTCTTACCCCACAGATGATGAGCCATGTGAGACTGCTGTTCCAAATGAAACCATTAATGTTAAGGATGGGAGTGAGACCCCAAAAAAGAAAAACAAGAAACATAAGAAACACAAAAGTAAGAAGAAACGGAAGAAGCGTAAGGGTGAAAAAGACAGTAGCTCTGAATCTGGAGTAGAGTCGGATGGTGATTCCCGAACAAGAACAAGGTGAGATTTACTTTGGTTGTTCGGCAACATTGTGCCGCCCCCCCCCCTTGATACTTTGTTCCTTTTATATTAAATGAAATATTTTCTTTTGTTACAGTGTTAAAAAAGATGGCTTATCTAACCCTGTGACTGATGCTACGAAAAACTGTACAGAAGGTATATGCATATGTTCTCGTCAGTACAATGAGAAACAAGCAATCTGGCAAATTATTACATATGTGTGCTCAAATTTAAACCAATTTACTTTGAATTCAATGAGACTTTTAATCTGAAAAGTAAAATTACAATTATATGTCCTTTCAGACCTCAGTGATGTGGAAGCTGATGCCAAGGTTAAAAAGCAAAAACATCGTGTTGGGAAAAAGAAGAAAAAAAGAAGGCGTAAAGAAGAGGAAAAGCAAGAGAAAAAGTCCTCCTCTCGCTCAAGATCGGGGAGTAGCTCAGCATCAGGGTCAGAATCGGAATTGGACTCAAAACAATCACAAAAAATGCAGGTGGAGTCTTTAAAATTGGACAAGAAGTCACCTATTACTGCAGCTAAAGTTCCAAGCGACAAATTTAAAGATGGCACACCCCAACTGGAAGATAAAAAGAGAGATATGACTTCTGATCACAGTGAAGAAGAAAGTTTCAAACTAGGAGGGAGAAAAAAGATGTCTCCTGAGCCTGCAAATGCACTAATTCAAGAGAGGGACATAACGGTGGAAGTTGTTGGCGAACATGAAAGTTTTGGTAAAGCTCAAGAACTTCCTGATATCATCCCTAAGCAAGAGAATGTGCACAAAGAGCAAGCTGTACAGAAGGACATCTTAAAGGAAGCAAATGGGAATCAGAAAGAAAAGAAAAAAAAGTCCCTCTCCAGGTCAAGGTCACGATCGCTTTCAGACACTAAAGGGAAGAAATTCAAACATAGTCGCTCCAGAACCCCAAAGAAGTCAACGGGTAAATCAGGACGTCATAATGACAGATCATCTTCAAGGGACAGGTCTGTGTCTGCCTCTGGTGGGAAGGATCGAACAAAACGAAGAAGCTCAAGGTCTCCATCTAGACGGTCCCCATCTAAAGTGACAAAGAAAGCTGGACGCAGGTCAAGGTCACTCTCTGGAAGAAGAGGGTATCGCTCTGGCTCAAGGTCTCGCACAAAGACCAGAAGATCTAGGACCAGGTCCCCACTGCGTGGTCATCGCTCAAGATCTAGGTCAACTGGAAGAACAAGACATTCACGCTCAAGATCAAAACAATCTGTTTCTCGGAGGAAGAATTGGCGCTCAAGATCACGCTCCAGATCTCTACGGAGAGGAAGACACTCAAGGTCTCGCTCTCGAAAGAGGACACCTGTTTCTCGGATGAGGCGGTCCAGGTCTAGATCTGTCAGAAAAGCAAGGCGAGCACGCTCAAGATCCGTTGTGATCCTTAAACGATCTAGATCCCAATTGAGAAGAAACCGAAGATCTAGATCAAGATCCATTCGTAAAAGATCCGGTTCAAGAAGCCCAAAACGTCGAACTAAGTCTCGATCCCCTCAACGCTCCAGGCCCTCTGTGTCACGTTCTCCTACAGTCCCTCAAAGGAGGTCAAAATCTAGGAGCCCTCATAGCACAAAGTCAGAATCAGTATCTCCTCAGCGACGTAAAAGATCAAAGTCACGATCATCCTCACATAATTCAATGTCTGAATCCCCAAAATTAAGAGTGGATAAAAAGCAAAAAGGTAAACGGTCAAGGTCAAGGTCAGTTTCACAGCGTAACACATCAAGATCTAGATCCATTTCCAGGGGACGACAAACATCAGATAGAAGTATGTCCCCTGCTAAGAGTGCACACTCTAAATCTCCCACTAAAGAAGATGAGTCTTTAAAGGATCAGAGTTTAAAGGAAACCTCAGAGACTAGACTGCAAGTTTTGGATGCTGTGGAGGGAAATTTAGAAGTAAAAGGGACAGCAGGTGGATGGAAACCAGTGACTACTGAATGTACATCTGTGCTAAGGTCATTAAATGAAGACGTAACATCATCAGAATGTGACACACAATGTAAAATAATAGAGGAGCCTGAAAATCCCTCTGAATGTGAAGGAAGACCAGACCGATCTAGATCATTGTCCTCAGAGCTGGTTCCTCAACATGGCACTCCAGGATCAGATGAAGATGATCGATCAGAGAGCTCACGATCACCTTCACCAAATACAGTGAAAGAATCTAAATCCTCCAACAGAACGTCACCTGTTCAAAGAAAGCGTTCCAGATCAGCTTCTTCCACCAAGAAGAGGCGGTCCAAGTCAAAATCTGTCAGCAGCAAGAGGAGGTCAAGGTCTCCTGCAAGAAAACACAAGTCCAGGTCTCCCTCACATAGTCGTAAAAAAAGGACAAAGTCCCGGTCACCTGTTCGGAAAAGGAGATCACGATCAAGATCAGCCAATCGAAGGGCAAAATCAAGGTCTAAATCTCACACAAGGACAAAGCGCTCAAAATCAAAATCCCCCAAGCGGAAACGGTCAAAATCTAGATCACCAGCTCGAAAAAGGAGGTCCAAGTCACGTTCCCCTGCTAGAAAGAGAAGATCTCGTTCACGGTCAAGGGCCCGTCAGTCACGATCCAGAAGGTCACGATCTGTGTCACGCCGGAGGAGACCAGCATTTAGAGGGCGATCTTTTGACAGACGAGATCGATGGAAACGTGAACCAAGCCATTCCCCAATTTTGATTCTCCGTAAGAGGAGATCTAACTCAAGATCCCGACGCAGTTCTAGCAAGACTCCACCGCGTCTCACTGACCTAGGTAAATATAATTTTTGCTTTGCTTCCTCTTGTTAGCATGAATAAAATGTATTAACTTCAAATTAATAGCAAGAAATGTCTGTCTACATCACAACAACCTTAATTACCTCTCTCTTCAGATAAAGATCAACTGTTGGAGATTGCGAAGGCTAATGCCGCTGCGATGTGTGCTAAAGCTGGAATGCCCATACCTGAAAGTCTCAAGCCGAAGGCAATTCTACAGTTACCCCTGCCAACCCCAGCTCCAACCCCATTATCTTTGCCTCTGCCATTGCCCATGCCCAATTTATCTATGAATCTGCCCATGGGTATACCAGGTATGCCTGCAATGCCAAACATGACGATGAACGCTGCGGTGGCAAGTATGACTGCGGCAACCATGACTGCTGCTCTGTCAAACATGGGTGCCCTGTCCTCTATGCCCCCGATGCCTCCCCTTCCTACCATTACCAACAAGCCCCCTCCTGCACCCACACCTAATCTGGCAAGTATCGAGGAGGTGAAGAGGAAAGTGGCTCAACAAGCAAACAGCATTAGCATCAAGGAGTTCACAGAGGTGAGATTTGTTTTTGTTGCTCAGTGAATCAGATTATGTATGCATGTATATTGGGGTCGGTAAGATTTTATTTGTATTTTTTATTTAAATTAATATTTTTCTTCA
Organism: Siphateles boraxobius; assembly: GCF_051911475.1. Lineage (NCBI taxonomy): Eukaryota > Metazoa > Chordata > Actinopteri > Cypriniformes > Leuciscidae > Siphateles > Siphateles boraxobius. The sequence continues at coordinate 28,383,293 of NW_027509197.1, forward strand.
GCTTGAGTCCATTGAATTACTGTAACCCGGTAGGTGGAGTTCGGTTCACTTAGTTTTGTCGTGGCCACGACATTAAGAGAAGACTGCCTTTTAAATTCCTTCACTGATCTCTTTTTTTTTTTAATATATATATATATATATATATATATTTTTTTTTTTATTATATAGGACCCTATAGCCTATTAATTACTCGCTGAAATAAAATGAAACATATAGCCTAATATGTTAAGTGAACTTCCCGTTCCCAGAAGGGCATCTACAGAAATGTTCATATAGAATCAAATCTTTATTGGCATGACTGACGGACATTTACAATATTTACAAAACATAGGCTATATGGTACTGAAAGTAGTAGTATTGGATAAAACAGAAAATTAATTGGGTAAAGAGATGAGATCAAGCATTAAAATTAAAAAATATAAATATTAAACAAAAATAAAATAGTCTACATATTAGTCAATAGATTTAAAGACTTTTGGATTAGAATTTTTTTTTTGTAGCTTAAATATTCTTTTAACATATAGCCTATTAATAATAACAAATTATTCAAACTTCATTCGAATTCTGTCACGGGCACAAGGTAGCCTATCTATACATTTGTAAATTAAAATGCTAATTTATCATCACATACTGGTAAGTATGTTAGGTTTTTGGCATGATCAGGCATTTACAAACTTAACTTTAAGTAACATACTATAAAGAACATTAATTGGGTAAAGAGATACATGAAATGAAGGGGAAAATAAAGCAAATACATAATGAATAAAAAATATAACCAATAATAAAAAAAAGTATTGTAGGCATGCATATATATACACACACAACTGTGTTCTATGTTCTTACATATTCTTTTAACATTTATAACAATCTTAATTCGAATGCTGTCTTTAGACAATATTGTGCAATATTAAATAGGCTAACGATATAATAATTTCCGCACTTTTTCGTCATTATTTCAAAAACATTTTATTTATTTATTAATATCCATTTCTGATAATTCCAGGTTGCTACGGTCACTCAGGTTTGTTTACACAAACTTGTGGCCACGAGAAACAGGTGATGTTCGCTCAACATAGGATCTCGAGGCAACGAGCTTGTTCATATGGCCATGATATATGTCGTACCTTAACAAAATTATTTTGTGGCCACGACATCACGTTTCCACAAATTAATATCTTATGGCCACAACAAAACTAAGTGAACTGAACATGTCCCCTCCCAGCTTGCATATTTACTTGATAGAAATTGCATTATTAAAAAACATTTAAGTTTCAAATAAATGACGATTTCAATTAAAGGGCGATTATCGCGCAAAATTTTGACTAAACAAAGAGCACCAATGTAAGAATGCACACCGACTTGCAAAACCAGGTGTACACGTGTATTTATGGAGCCTGGAGCTGCTGAAATGACAGTACTTGACAGACATAATAAATATTATAATAATTATATCGCCAGTGAAAATCGCTCGGGAATGAATACAATGAAGACGCGCCGAAAAACATCTAAAAAAAATCTGGCGATAAACATCCCGGTGTACACAGCCTCAAGTCTTCTATTAAAACATTTTTAAAAAATGTTACTGACCCCAGAGTTTAAATGTGTTATTGTATTAGTGCTAACAAATCGATTAATCAACTCTTAACAAAAACATTTGTATGTGTGTGTGTGTATGTGTGTGTGTATATATATATATAAATTTGACAGCACTATTATATATAACCAAGTTCTCATTTTTTGCAAATCCTCTTTTTTAGAAATGTAAACAGATTGCAGAGAGCAAGGAGGAGATGCGTATTGCACGACCACATGTTTCAGATGATGATGATGATGAGACACGGGTAAATGTTCTGTCATTTTGAACTGATTGAAACTGATTTGTTATCTTGGATGCTTTTATTTACCTCTTGTTTGTTTTATTTTAACTATTTTGCAGTAACCCGCTGTCCTTCTACTTCATCTTGTATACTATCCTGATGTTGGACACCTGTGGCCCATATTTAGGATGAAGGATGAACTCTGCCATAGGCTTGTTTCTGTCATGTAAATTAAACTTTCGTTTATTCGCAGGCGTTTGAGCATTTGGACACTTGAAGCTCCATTCATTTCATTGGTTTATTTCGACCTTTATCTTTAAATTGTCAGTTGTTGGAACAACTGCAACCTACAGGAACCTTTTTTTACAATAGACTACCAGATTTGGCCATTCAATATGTCTACCTGCCCAGACTGACAGTGAAACATTTCGCTTTCAGACTTTTTACCTTCACTACATATGGTGCCTCTTGATACCATTAAGAAGGACCTCTGGTAGATTAAACTCAGATTTATAGATGTACAAGGAAGGGAGGGAGGGAGGGAGTGGGGGGGGGACTGATTTTGGGGTGCAGCTTAGATCACAGATCAGGTCTGTTGGTCCACGCTTAACATGTTAAGAGACGTGATCATTTTATGAGTATTTTTTTCCTGTGTTTTAAAATTGTTAATCACTTGTTTAAATACATTAATGATAAAGATAATTTGTTTTTGTTCCTTAACACTTTTGTGAACTTTTAAAGCAAATTAAATGTTGAGGTTCAGAGTTGTGGCTATACTTGAGTGCTATATTAATGGATGATATTTGCATTGTAAGGATTCTGACCACAAACTTTCTTTTAGTTTCATCGTTTAAATCTTGCTGTGCTGATTTCTGGTGACTGATTGTGGTCTGGCTTTATCTAATAGAGTTATCGCAGAGAATGACACTCATTGATCAGATTGAGTTTTTTTTTTTCTCTCATTTTTATTCTATATCATACACTGCATCTCTGTTCAGTTCATGATGCAGTTGTGTGGTATACGATGCTGTTTTATCTTTGTGATTGAAATATTTGACCCAGCAGAACTGCAGGGTGGGATGCTGAATTTTCAGTAGTGAGAACGTCACCCATCACCATTCTAGATGGGGGTGATGAAAATGCATATGATTTAAATAAGATTACTGTTTAGACACGTGTACTTTAAGATGTACTGTATACTGTGTGTAGGTATGTTTTGTCTTTTTTGGTTACATCTCTACATGGTTTTTTGCTATAGTGGAGATCACTTTCCCAATTTATCTAATAAGAAATGTGATGATGGCACTGCTCCTACTGATACACACAGGAAATGTTTAACTCTTAAGGTAGACACATAAAGGTTAACATTATGTTCAACATAAAGGGATGAGCCACAATGTTAGCTTTAGATTTGGCACTGGATTGTCCACAGAAACACAAACCTTGTCCAGAGCTTCTTCCACCTTGGATGGATGATATAGTGATAATGAATTCAGTTTAAAATTCATTAATATTAGCTAACAGATTTCAAACTGGAAATATGGAAAAATTGTTTAATTTTGCCATTGTTTACTCAAAAGGGTAATTAACCCCCAAAAATAGTCATTCACTCACCCTCATGTCGTTAAACACATCTATGACTTCTGCAAAATATTTTGCAGATTTGGAATGAAATGAGGGTGAGTAAATGAGGACAGATTTTTTTTTTTTTAGCTATCCCATTTTGACTATTAAATTTGAAAACCGTTATGAAATGAGTATGGCCGTGTTGAATTATCCTAGAGGTTAATCTGGAAAAGTTCTGCATCTAAGGTACAAGCCCACATTCCTTGCAACATCTTCAGTTTTGACAACTTTTTTATATATATATATGTTTTTCATCACATTGTGAAACATAATGGCACACTTTGTATATAATGCAACATCAAATATTAAAGGAAACAATCTAATTGACTTTGAAAATGTGTTCATTTTATTTTCATTTCATATGTGACCATAATAATATGAGCAACAGTCCAGTGCTGCTTCTCTGTAGCCCAGGTCAGTCGCTTCTGCTGCTGTTTCTGGTTCAAAAGTGGCTTGACCTGGGGAATGCGGCACCTGTAGCCCATTTCCTGCACACGCCTGTGCACGGTGGCTCTGGATGTTTCTACTCCAGACTCAGTCCACTGCTTCCGCAGGTCCCCCGAGGTCTGGAATCGGTCCTTCTCCACAATCTTCCTCAGGGTCCGGTCACCTCTTCTCGTTGTGCAGCGTTTTTTGCCACACTTTTTCTTTCCCACAGACTTCCCACTGAGGTGCCTTGATACAGCACTCTGGGAACAGCCTGTTTGTTCAGAAATTTCTGCGGTTTTGAGTAATGAAACAGGCTGGGAGTTTTTAAAAGCCTCAGGAATCTTTTGCAGGTGTGTAGAGTTAATTAGTTGGTTCAGATGATTAGGTTAATAGCTCGTTTAGTGACCCTTTTCATGATATGCTAATTTTTGAGATAGGAATTTTGGGTTTTCATGAGCTGTATGCCAACATCATCAGTATTAAAACAGTAAAAGACCTGAACATTTTCAGTTGGTGTGCAATGAATCTAAAATGTATGAAAGTTTAATTTTTATCATTACATTATGGAAAATAATGAACTTTATCACAATATGCAATTTTTTGAGAAGGACCTGTATATCTTGCCACTTAGTGTATTTGGGTTAATTTGGGTTTGTTTTGAAATCTGCAGAGTCAAAAAAGGCCTAGGGCCTGTACCATGATGGTAGTTGGACAAACTCAGGGTTACAGGATTAGTTTTGAGTTGACAAAACCAAACCAATCCAACCAAGCTTTGTTGGTACCATGATGCTGATCATCAACTTTCTCTGTCAACTCAGGCTTTGATCCTGAGTTTAGGTGTGACATCAGTAGCGAACAGCCAATCACACGTTGAGAAAGAGTGAAACAGATTAATTTCTCGCGAGAGAAGCAGCGCAATTCACTTATTAAATAAAAGTATTAGAATAGGAAGAATTTAAACAAATTTACACAGCAAGAAGAAAACAGCTGTCTATGAAAGAGGACAACTAAAAGAAAAATTCTCGCTACTGTATATCAGTGCAAGTAAAAGTTGTGAAGTTATTTTATACAGGTGATAAAGGTCTAGAGAGAATTGAACATTTAAGCTCACATGTAGTTATTTTATAGCTTCATATATTGATGCTAAAGCGTATTTATATTACCTTTATATATTTATTCATTTAAACTGCGTAATAATAATTGATAAACTAAAATTGTATCTGTGATTGATTAAGGGTATAATATACATAATATCTAAATCATACAAATTTATAATTCTAAATAAGCATCACTAAAAACCAGACGATTTTGTCTTTAAAAATCATTTGCTATGTAGTGACCTTTAATTTGGAGTAGAAACAGGGGGAGTGACTTTATCGCATCAGGCATGTGTCACTTTGCTCACAGCTGATTGGTCCAAGTTCGGTTTGCAACTTCTTACCTGGAACATAACCTCCCCCGGACCAAGGCAAGGCAAGTTTATTTATACAGCACATTTCATACACAATGGTAATTCAAAGTGCTTTACGTAGAAGAAATTAAAATAATCAAAAGAAATCAGAATAATTAAAACAGTTTAGAATAAAAGATAAAATACAGAAATAATCAAATGAAATCAGAATAATTAAAACATAAAATAAAATACTGTGCAAACAGTCGGACGAACAGTGGCACAGTGCTCATTCAGTAAATGCACAGCTAAACAGATGTGTTTTGAGTTGGGATTTGAATGTGACTACTGTAGGAGCACATCTGATCTCTTCTGGAAGCTGGTTCCAGCTGGGGCTGGCATAGTAGCTAAAAGCAGACTCGCCATGCTTAGAGTGAACCCTTGGTATTTCTGGCTGATGTGATCTGAGTGATCTGTTGGGTTTATATTCAGTGAGCATATCTGCAATGTATTGAGGTCCTAGGCCATTGAATGATTTATATACCAGTAATAATACTTTAAAATCAATCCTAAGACCAGGTTAGCAGTGGAGCAAGTTACTATGGCGATGAACACTGCTTAAAGCCAAACCACTTTCATGGTCCCTAAAACCCAGGGTTGTCGCAAACTAAACTGAAACATAGCTGGCTAGCCACCTAAACCGGCTTCATGGTATAGGCCCATGGTTTCACAAACAGGGCTTAGATTAAGCCAGGATTAGTTCAATTAGGACATTTAAGTAGCTTTTATAAATTTGACTTAGAAAAAAAACATTGGTTTGCGTCTTGAGACAAACAATGGCACTGACATTTTAAAATATGTCAGTGCAAGTTGCTTTCAGTTAAAACAAACATGCATTTTAGTCTGTGAAACCATAGAATAATTTAAATGCACGTGTAAAGTTTGCAAACATGTTAGTTCGAACATGTTGTTGTGTAAAAAACAAACAAAATGTATATGCTTCGGTACACAAAATGTGAATGAAGTAGAAAATGTAAAACGTCCATGTGGCATATTGCATCAAAAGCACTCTTTATATAAAACAGGGCATTATATATAGGCCTATTGCCAGTGCTTTCATATATTTTGTATTTTGGCCGGAAAATGTAATTTGGATTCAATTTAATAATATCAGATAATGATATCAACATGACACGTCATTTAACAGTTTGTTCTCTTTATGATGTCAAAGAGTATAGCAGTGATATAGCCTACGGCTCTGCCAGAGATGAACAAATTCAAGGACAGCAGGCTACTTGTATTCTAATAATCTCTTTTTATGCACAATAAATGTAGTGACTGACTTTATTGGCAAATGTTTGCAAGACGTTTATTTTGATATTTTGCAATCTGCAAAAATACATTAAATGGGCAAACAATAATTTAGTAAAAAAAATTGTACCGCTCAGTGCGTAAACCACATGAAACACATTTCTTAACTGTCATTTTCGGGGATGTCTTATACCGCCCCCTGCTGGAATTATTGAATATGAAAAAGGAAACGGGAAGTTGTCGAGTAGGTATGTCGACGAAGCTGGCTGTTTTCCGCAAATTATGGTTAAATCGAGGTTGGTTATAACTTCCAGTTTAAAAAAACAAACACATAGTTTATATTTTAAAAAAAAAGGATAAACTGAACACGTCAATGCCGATTAAAAAATCGGTTACCAAACCATGCGTGAGTCGTTTAGGGTGATGACTTTGTCATACAGTAGACAGATAGCTTAGCTTGCCTCGCAAGCCATATGATTTACACAAGAATTCAGTTGGAATCAAAACTATTTAACGACATAGACAGTTTCCTATCCGTTACATATTTACATTATGCAGCCGTCAAATAATGAGGACAGTGAGGCCACCGTGGACGTGCATTTTACCGAACTGACTGATTCACTGGTGGCCTGGAAAGTTCCTGTGGATGTTTTTGCCATTGAAAGTCCTTTAAGAGTAAGTAATATTGATACTCCATCATCCCTCTCATGAATCTTATGTAGACCTGGCATGCATATATAACCGAAATAAATAGACCAAAGATGCATGGACTATGTTCATATATTGGACTTCTAAAATGTCATTGCATTGAACATGAAAATATCAAACCAAGTGTCCTTTTCAAGAAAGATAGCACCTGCACAATTTTCAAACAAAATATTTTACATACAAACATTTTTTTGTCTATTTTTATTTTGACTAAAAAAAAACTCTTAAAAAATGTCTGTAGTTCAAGCATCAGATATTTTCTTGGTTTGACATTTGTGTTATCAAATGCAAAAGTTAAGGACATCATGAAGTTGTAGAGTTGTTGGCTGCACATTATGCTGTGTGAATGTGTCATGCTCTATTGAATTGAGCTCTGGTGATTGTGAACTAATCTTCACCGTAATCTTATTTAATGAGCCATAAGTAGATATAATCTTTCGCCTAATGATATGATGCAAGCATCATTTGATGATTAAGCAGTCGAAATATGGTTGTATAAGTTGTTGTGAGTGTAACTGGTAAGATTGTAATATTCTTTTGAATGCCAGTAACTTGGAAAATACTGGCTTTTTTGTTGGTATAAATGTTACAACGGCTAGTTAACCTTTTGATTAATGGAGTTTTTGGAATATTTATGGAGATTTGGACATCAGTGGTGTGACTTTAACTTCCCTGGATAACAGCCTCTTTGTTCCTCATTGTGAGAAGGAAAATAGGAACTTGGGGAAATAACAATCTCATTGTAAAAGTTTTTGTGTCAATCCAGAATTTGTGTGGATTGGTTACATATGGTTTATCAAAATGAAACATTTCAACCATTTATCTTGGTACACTCTGTGTTCTAAAGGTGTCTTGTATACTTCCACCATAATGTGTTTAATGGCAGCTTATGATGATTTATTATATTCCTCTGCGTCCCTTGAGTTTAGGTCTGAAATATTGGAGTAATTTACAAGTCAAGCTGAGCGAATAAACAAAAACAATAAATAACAACCCATAATGGACTCATTTGTTTGCTTTTTTTCCCCTACAAGATTATTATGACATTGGAGTGGTGAATAGGTGTGTTTGTTATGGCTGAAGAAATTTTCCACTTGACGTCACTTTTGTTGAGCTGTTACACAAATCCTAGTCATCAGACAGCCTTAAGTCAAGTTGTAGACATTGTTATTATAATGTACTAGAGAAATTACCTGTTTCAACTACCCTTTTTTATATAGTCCAGTGACGCACTACACAGTATGTAGTCAGTTTGTCATGCCTGTTGATAAATTACCATTTGTTAATAAGACTTTGGGGCGTAATACACAATAATGCAAGCAATGATATCCAAAGAGAAGTTGTCTATAGCACAAGTAGGTGGTTATATTTGAGTCCAGGCAACAGGTTTCTGGTGTGTGCAATTTTCCAAATAGGGTGGAAACCTTGAGTTGAATGGAAATGGGATGAGAGCATAATAGAGATAGAAAATAGTCTGCTGTTGAGAATGGATAAAATGGAAAATCTGTTCCATTGTGTTTTGCAATGCGGAAACAGGAAGCAACATGTATTACAATGCTGATGGTTCTGGTCCTAAAATATGATTGAAGGAGCAGGTCATATCCACTATGCTAATTCTCATTAGCTATGTTTACATGGACACCTTTTGTTTCTTTCAGTCATATTGAAATCATCCCGATTGATGAATCTGTACGAAGTGTTTACATGAACGCTAAATAAAGTGATCGGGTTGATGTGTACGTCTATGTCTGTCACAAGTTTCAAATTGAATTTGATCTTTTGACACACTGCAGGAATATACCGAGTTTCCAACTGGCGCATACTAGCCATCCTCCTTTTCTTCTTTTAAAAAGCAGTCTTAATATATTTATTTCAGGTCCTAATTAGGAGACAACAAGCACATGAAGCTTTGCACCATGCTGCTTATATCAAGGCAGTAAAAAAACCCATTCCCGTGCCCAAAACAAGGCGTCTGCAGATGAGAGTCTGAAGGAAGGACTCCTGCCCCCCCCGAATGAGATCGCGAACAGACCGACGGGGGGCCCTGCTTCCGCTACTTTCCGCTGGTCCCTGCGCCATGCTTGGGATGGCCCTGCTGATAAGACAGTGTTGTCTTGCACCTCTTTACAGATGATGGGTGTAGGGAGGATTTTAGTTTGACACGAAATTTATAAAACTTTATACCAGTACTTCTCAAAGTCCGGACCGGGAAGGAATTCAATCCGGACCCGCCTCCATTTCGTATTTCAAGAGCACTAATTGTGTGTAAGGGATTAAAAATCTGGATTTCCTATTTTGATAAACGCATGTTAAAATAATTTGTTTATTTTTTTATGTACTTTTTTGAGATGGTCCAAAATTAAAAAGAAGGCGAGATATTTAAAGTTTTCCTCCGTGATTTAGTTGCCATGACATCCAGTGAGCGTGTGACTTTAGACGTAATCGGGCGCGCCCGCGACGCGACACTTCACGACAGTAAGCGTTTGAATGGGTGTGGAGGATGTCATTGTCCAGGAAAAGAAAAGTTGACGAAAAAAATAGAGTTTTCAAAGATGATTGGACAGAGAGGTATGCGTTCACAGATATCCCAAATCTCCCGGAAGTTCCAGGAGTCTCCCGCATATTGATAGCGGCTCCTGATGCCCGCAAATTAGTTCAAATCTCTCGGAATCTAGAGCTCGCAAGCTCCAAACCGTCCAGCGTGCGTACGGCAGAGAGGGAGAGAGCGAGAGACAATGCTGGCTAATGACCATGGTATAAGCGGGATTATCCACGGCTAGTGGAGGCACCCACACTCCGCTTTGTGTGGTTCCTTGCCTCCACGTTCTGGACTTAAAATGGTTTAATGCACAGCAAGCTGAGGATTATCCCTTTTCTTCAGTCCATTCAGTCCCAGCTTGTTCAGTCCATCATACGTCATTATTACCCTATAGTTCTACGTCATTGCACATGCGCATAACTTTCCAGTTTTGGTTTTCAATCCGATCAAATGTTTACATGAACTATCGAATGAATTAAAAAAGGTTTTAAACCACCCCTCACAATCCGAATGAATTTTAAATTGAATTTGGCCAATTAATTCCGATTGATGTGGTTACATCATGTGACTTTCTTATTTTGACTGTGCTACTTGTCCGATTACAGATGGATTATTAGGGTCCATGTAAACGCAGAAACTGAGAGGGACACAGCCTCCCAAAAATTCATTTAGTGATCAATCAGTATGAGTTTTTCGATTGCAGAAACATTTAGTTTTTTTTAACATTTGTTTAGCCTACATTCTTGCGGAGTAGCCTTGTTTGAAACTGTTGTAAAATAGCTGATATACACTTGTTATTGGATAATAAATTGAATTCTGCTTTAATGGGTAAAGTTACTACTGCAGTTTGTCTAACATCGTCCTTTAGGTCGAAAAAATATTCTATATAATTATGCTGCTAGTGTTGGTCCTATTGTACACACTTAAAGGGAGTGATGCACCACAATTTTGGCAAACAAAAATGTTCTGCTGAAATAATTTTAAAGGGCTGATATCATTGAACTGACATTTCCATTTCATTCACATGTTTTGACTGTTTAAGCACATATTTCATGCTCACAATGTGAATAATGTAATAATATGTATTCATGAACGCAGTGTGGACGCACTTTTCCATGACTGAAAAGGATGCATGAGGAGCAATTAGCAATATGTAAAATTTGTTCGGCAGCTCATTGCAGAATAACTTAACTATGACTCGTTCAATGTAGAATACGGCACCCTGAACAGTATACTGAGTTCAGTTACCGAATTACCTCAGTAAAAAAATAATAATAATTTTGATACATCACTTTTAAAGTTCACCCAAAAAGAAAGTTTTGTAGTCATTTACTCACCCTTATGTCATTCCAAAACTGCATGACTTTGTTCCTTCTGTGGAACATAAAAGATATTTTGAGAAATGTCTAGGGTCCATACAGTGGAAGTTATGGGTCACCAAAACTGTTTGGTTATGAAGAATCTTCAAAATATCTGCTTTTGTGTTCAGCAGAAAAAGTCATACACAGGTTGGAACGGCATTAAAGGTCCAATGACGTTAATTGAAATGCGCAGCATTATTCAATGTGTTGATGTAATTTCCACTGAAACAGAAAGACAAGGCGGGACATATTGAACAGCTCTTCCCCTTTTTTAAAATAGTCAATAATAGCGTTTAGTTCAGAGCTCGGCCAGAGCCGTTGAGCTCAGTAAAGCTGCAGTTTAATCCTAATCTCTTACCGTTTCTCCTCCTAATCTCTTCCATATCGCTTTAAAATATAGATATTCGGTGTAGAATTCAAATGGGTCCGATACGTTTTATGTATGCGGCAACTTGCGCATGATCCACTTATGATTGTGTCTCTGGACCGTACCAGACTGTGCGTGCTGCAGCGGTTCGCATGACACTAGACTTAAATCGCCTCAGCAGAAAGCATATTTACACTGTCTGAATCGTTCCCTATCCCCTTTAGTGCACTATGTGCCATTCACCATGTAGAAAATTCTAAATGTTTGAGCAAGTGACCGATTTTCGCAGCTTAACCGTCTGTGTCTATGCATCTATTTATCTATTTAATGTAGGGGGCGGGGCGCTTTAGATTGTAGAGAGCATTTGATTGGACAGAAAATCTGATCAGAAGCTGAAGTGCAGTGATGTCCATATTGGCTGAAGTGAGAGACGCTTATATCTTCTAAATGGGAATTTTGTCATTGTTTTGGAGCACACTAGTTTATAAATAACCTTAAGGCTGACATATTCATACAAAAAGAATACCAAAAAAACTTCAATTTTGATTTCATGGGGAATTTAATAGAAGTAAATAATGACAGAATTTTAATTTTTTGTAGAACGGTCAATTTAAATGTGGTTACCCTAAAGCCACACAAACTTTATTTGGCTGCATGTTTTCATGCACACTTTTTTTGACTGGAATACACAGTTTCTTTTTGCATTCTCAGCAGTTCCTAGCTTGTATTTTGACTTGGCTTATTTCTTTTTTTTTACCTCCATAATGCAGATGATTGATCATCTCCGCCCCAGCAAACAAACCTAATTTCAGAACCTATCATTGTAGTACCATCTTCCACCCTCGGTTCTTTGAACTTGCCTGTTTACAGTGGAACAGTTGTAAACAAACTAGTGCAATATATGCAGTTTTGTGATCCACCTGTAGCATGCTGTTTTCCATCTGCTTTCAACTCAAGCTAATGAACATTTAACAGCGTGGGAGGTCTAAAGTCTTAAAGGGATAGTTCACCCAAAAATGAAAATTAAGTTATAAATTACTCACCCTGGAGTTGTTCTAATGCTGTATGCCCTTCTTTCTTTTATGGGCGACAAAAGGAGATAAAAAAAAAAATGTCCCGCTCGCACTTGCGGGTGAATAGCGACCAGCATCAAGCTTTTAAAAAAAGTATGATCCCATGCGACACATGTCGTAGTATATTCCAAGTGCTCTGGTAAACGATATGAAATTGAATGTATTATTTAATGATAATTCTGATCTTAGCCTTTGGTCTGTGCTCGTGATTTACACATTCGTGAGACTCTATTAGCAGTTCACTCCATCTCGCCCAGAAAAAGCACACGTTGTGAGAAATCAAGATTTACAAAAACTCGAAAAGAAATATAACGCCTATATATAACCCCCAAAAAACATCTGAGTACTTTCTTCACTGAGTTAAATACGTCCGGACCAGAACTCTGATAACACTCAGAATGACAGTTGACAAAAGTGAACGCATTAACTTGCCTTACCTTGTGTTACCTTAGAGAAGGATGGGAAAGTGTATGGATGGTATTTCATGTCACGTTTTTGTTATTCTTAATTGCTCTCAACAGCCAAAGATCTTTCTCCTGCCACATTCACCATTCGCTTATAATAGAAATTCTGTTCAAGTTTCCAAATGTACAACCTGGTAGGGTATATTCACAATATACATGAGGATCTAGGACATTATGTGTCATCATCTTCTGTTTTTATTAATATGTGTTGCAAACAAAGAAATTATTGTCTATTGTTAACATTAGAACGTGTTATGTAGTTTAGGCCGCTGTAAAATGAAATAAATCAAAAGCCTAATTTCACTGGCTTTATTGACCTTTGCTGCTTAAGTGTAACTAGTTAAGAAACACTTTTCTGGGATATGTTACACTGTCTAGTTTCACTGTATATTTTCTCTGCACTTCAGGCAATAAATGTGTCAAAATGTGTGGCTTTTTTGTGTGGTTATTCACAGTCAGCTGAGTTTCTCATGGTGAAAAATCCACTTTGGTTGCTGCTTTCTGTGGAAAGTCTGGAAGGAGTTTTGACACTTGCTCTGTGCGACATGGGTCCTCGAGCTGTCATAAACTCAGCTGGGTGTCTCAGTGGAAAATATAAGCTGTTCTTTTTAAATGTGTCAGCTAAATTCACATTCCCTGAGCTAACCTGATATCAAAACCACAGCTAGGGTCTTATAAACAAAACACTGACTAATTTATAAACTTTTTTGGAAGTTGGGACCCACTTCCTGAATTGTTGCTTCTAAACAAGAAATGTGCCATTTAAGTGGACAAATGAGTGACATCAGCCTGTAAGTCATACTCATAGTTTCTGAAAGCTTGAAATGGAGCCACGTCCTGACCTTAACCTCAGGGGCCGGATGCATAAACATAGCCATTACGTTAAGACTGTGTCTTAAGTTCTAGTATGACCCACTAGCAGTTTGTCAGGGGCAGTCAGTCTTACTTTTTGGTATTAAATTAGGCCAATACGTTTTTATGTAACTGATTTTAAAAAGCTATGAACAGTCTAAACGAAACAATCTTGATGTCTAACTTGTAAGACTAGTCTTAGAGGTTTATGCAACTGGCCCCAGGTCAGTTTCGACTATTATTATTAGGTAGGCTAATAATGTGCTCTCACCTTGTGCCATGGCCCACTTTCCACCTTTACACACATTTCTAGATGATGAGTTAATTTGCCAAGAAATAGATAGCAGATACTTTTATTTTCCATTACATTGATTGCAGATGATAAATTCATTACAACGACAGAAAATAATATTAATTTCCTTTGGGGAGAGATAAGAATTTAATTTGCCATTTGACTAAATAATGACCCGTTACTTACTTAATATGTAATCATTTTATCCACATAAAATTATTTTTAAGTTCTATATTTACCAATACATAAATGGTAAATGTAAGAATTTTCTTTTCTTTACATTGACTAGATAATTTTATTTGCTTTTACTTTGATGATTATTATTACTATTAATAATAAAGTAACATCAAATTAAGGCAAATTCAGTTGTAAAATAATATTAATTATTATTATAAAATACTTTTAAAAACTTAATTTGCAGTAGATGATATTTTTCTTGCTGCAAGTTTTACGTTTGATAATACTTTTATTTGCTGTAACTTAAACAGTAAATAAGAACCTATTTGTCATTACAGTAAAGATAGATAATAATATTTGTCATAACTTTGATGGACTTAGCTACTATTTTGGATCTAGTTAGCTATTTGAAAATGAGGATTTATTCTTGTTTTACGCTTTGACTGGAAAGAAATGTTTTTAATGTATAATGTTTTTCATAATAACACCTGTCGGATGCTTTCCACCCGTATAAAAACGTACTCAAAATACAGCAACACAATGCTGCTCTGTTCACCATTTTCCACCCTGTGTTTCCTCCTCTTTGTTATTTGGTTTAATGTTTTTATTTTTTTGCTTTTCCATTCTCTAATAAGAGGCTTTGTTCTACTGGAATCCCAGCTTTTTACTAAAACATCTGCACACATGACTTACAGATGCCTATGGCTATAGATCTCTCTTATCTCTTTACCAGATTGAGAGGTGGAAAGTTTGTGTGGAAAGAATGGGAAGAATGTTCACTTCAAGGTTTTATATAATTTGAGAGATATAATTAGTCAGTTAATATATATAAAAGAAATGTGCTTGTGATTATGTGCATGGACTAAAGAATAGTCAGTTAGTTATGTTATGTCCAGTTTTAGATTTTTAAATCAATTCGAAATCCGTCTCCAGCATCCCACAACTTTTTCCAGTGCAGTTTTTCCCTACTTTCCTCTATATCTCTACTCTCCTCTATATCTCTACTCTCCTCTATAATAAAATGCCAATATTAATAAATATAAAAAATGTTTTAGAAAGTAGTCTCTTACTCTTATAGAAGGCTGTGTTTATTTGATTTAAAAAAAAAGTAAAATGGCAATATTGTGAAATATTGTTACAATTTAAAAAAAAACTGTTTTCTGTTTAATGCCTATTTTAAAATGTAGATCATTCCTGTATGGCATAGCTGAATTTTCAGCATTGTTACTCCAGTTCTCAGTGTTACATGATATTACAGAAATCATTCTAATATGCCGATTTGTTGTGCAAGAAACAATTTTAATTATATAGGCCTATCGTATAAAAATAGTGCTTCTTAATAGTTTTGTGAGGACCGTGACCACTTTTTTTCAGGATTATTTGATGAAATGAAAATTCAAAAGAACAACATTTATTGGAAATATAAATATTTTGTAAGATTACATTGTGTCATTTGTATTTGTATTTAGCAGTCTTTTCTCGCAATGCTGTGCACAGGTTGTAGTTTTTTTATTTTTAGAACTACATTTTAAGTGTTATCAATCCTAATTAATATATTCCCAATTTTAATTAAAAGGCCAAATGTGTTTACCTTCATAGATTACCGTTAATCTCTGTGCATCAGCTGTACCGTCGTCAGTTTTAGTATTTAGTAATAGCTAGTCTCGATGTTTACACAATCGAGAGGGAGAATATGGATAGTGTTTCTAATAGGCTACTTGCAAGACTCGGAGAGAATAACGTCATGCAGATCAGTGTTAAAAATAAGCCTGACAATGTGACAGCTGAATGCCACTTAAACAGATAGCAAAAGAAAAGCTGCTCTCAGTAATAACGGGACAAAATCCACTGCCTGGGACAAGCAGACAGTCAGACAGGAGAAAACGAGAGGAATTAACACCCATGGAAAATATGCTGCGGGCAGCGCTTGATAACACAGCTGCCCTTCTGCCCAGCTCAGCTGATTTAGATTTTCCATCAAGATGGGAGGGGAAGCGTAAAAGAGATATAGGCTACAGTGAGATGAGCGATACAGATCATTGTTTTACCACATCGCGTGTCCTGAAATAGTGTGACTAAATTGAGCAGAGATTGGCCGAACTGAATCTGAACTGCATGGAAAGCAGTGTCACATAGTTTCCAGGACTTGCACTCTCAGGGTGTGTGTGTGTGTGTGTGTGTGTCTGTGTGTATGATTAGTCAGCACAGCAGAGCCATTCGTTTCAGTAGGCTACAGAATGGAAAAGTGAGGCGGAGTCTGCAGTGGGCGGAGCCTGTTGTTGGGCAGTTGTGAGGCTCTATAAATCGAGACGGAGTGAGCTGCAGTCTTACCAAGCATTCCAGACGTTTGATCGGTCGTGCAGGAGCAGAGGCGATTCCAGAAGATTCTCTCAACAACGCAGCGTCACGTGACCACAGTAGCCTACAAAGACGCTGGTCTTATATTTGTATAGCCTTCTCATTTTGACCCATTTCCTTTCTGAAAATGCTTAAGGCTCTCTGCGGGACTGAGACCGCCTGAGAAGGACAGGAAAAGCAGGAGCGAAGAGGTTGATTTTTAAAGCATTTGTTTCCTGAAGCAGGCGTCATTCGTGTCCTCACGCTGGGGAAGGCAAAACGGACACGTCTCAACCCCTCCTGCCCTTTACGTTCTCTAACCTCTCAAGTCCTCCGGAGAATCCGTCAACAGGCTTCAGTCATGCACCTGAAAACCACGAAGTGCAACCCTTTCTGCCTAATAGCTTCTTTAGAGGATCTGGATATGTTTAACAGACCCGAAGAGAGGGTAAGGCTTCATTGACATGGTGCCTTACAATATTGAAATAGCTACATTTTAAATAAATAAGTTACTAGAATAATTACATTAAACTGCTGTAATATAGTTGTTTCAGCCATTAATCAGAATGAATGACAATAATAGAAAGAGATCCGAAAGCTGTTTGAATACCCTTAACGTTTTACAACCTTTTGTCTTTTATTGATGATGACTATTTGATTTGTGTGTGGTTTGGGGTTGACCAAATGACCTACTTGTGTATCATTTATGTATTTAGCTAATGATCCAGTTTCTTTGGTTGTGGTAGGGGTGGTTAGATCATGGAATAAGATGATGTTGGAACATTTAATGAGCGTTTGTATGGACAGTTTGGGTTTTTTAAATCTTACATAAGCTCTTACGCACACATGCATACTACAATACACCTATACCCAATAGGAATAACCCAGGATATGGGGATCATACTCTACTAAATCTCTGCATAGCTTGAAATGGTCCATCAGGATAGTCCGTCTGCATGTTCGCAGTGTGCAGTAAGGCTCTGTTACCTTGGAAACCAATATCTTGTCGAGCACTGACAGACGTGGTCATTTTTAGGATGTGTATTAGATTAGTACTATGTGCGTCAGTAAGGTTTAATATAGAAGCGTTTACTGAATAACAATCTGGCAGTATCCCCAAAAACATGATAAATGGATTCAGCACCATAAAGTCGTACGAGCGCAGTCTCGCCACAGGGTGGTTGGTAATCTAGTGGTTTAGGATTAAGTTGTTTTTTTTTTTTTTTTTTTTTATAAAGGTTGCCAGTCTGAGCCTAAATTGTACACTTTCAAACACTTAACATCAGATTGCTCTACAGGGAATGTTTATGTATGTACTCTTCTTGCTTCAACAGCAAAATGTTCATTTCTTACTGCTGTTTCCACGAATATTCATAGTCAACTGTATTAATTTGAGATGTTTTCCTCTCATCCACAGGCTAGTTTTGAGGATCTGTTCTGTGCCTTTGACCGAAACGTCACCTTCCAGTTCTTCAAGAGTTTCCGTCGGGTGAGGATAAACTTTACCAATGCTCTGGCTGCTGCGGAGGCAAGAGCAAAACTCCACAAAAGTGACTTCAAAGGCACAGAGGTGCGACTCTATTTTGCCCAGGTATGTCACCTAAAAGTAGCCTATAAAAATATCTGTGTGTGTAAAATATTTGTATTATTATTTGTATATATTAATATTATACAAGTGTGCGTAATAACAACAATGACATTGTTATTATATAGTATGTTATTTAATAAATATTTGTTATTTTGTTTTATTTTTCTATTTTATATATATATATATATATATATATATACTTTTTTTTTACTTTAATGGCTTTCCACTTTGTATCAGGATTTATTTTGCAATAATGACCAACTGACTGTACATTATTCCTTCATTATTACTGTTTATTGCACCACACCTGGTTATTTGCCTGCTTTTTGTATACTTATTATCACAAAAAAAATATATACATATTTTTCCTAGTCTGTGCACATTGGCAGTCCACACTTGGAGCCTCCTAAACCAGATAAGCAGTTCCTCCTGTCCCCTCCTCCGTCACCTCCTGTGGGTTGGGAGCAGGCAAAGGACGCCACACCTGTCGTCAACTATGACCTTCTGTGTGCCATCTCCAGACTAGGGCCAGGTACAACACATGTAACGTCCCCCATTTCTCAATTAATCTTTTTTCTGAATGGTCCATACTTCTGAAATAGGTCAGCGATTAAATTATTAATTTAATTTGGCCTGCTTTGAACTTCTAAGAATAAATTCTCTCTGTACGCCAGGTGAAAAGTATGAACTCCAGCCAGGAACTCCCACCACTCCCAGCGTGGTTGTTCATGTTTGCGAAAACGATCAAGAAAGCTCAGGAAATGAGGAGGATATGGATGGTGGCAGACGTCCACGTCCAAAAATCATCCAGACCCGTCGTCCAGAATATACTGTCACGCAGTGATCCTAGGGAACTTCTCATTGTGCCATAATCTTTGCTTTGCTATCACAAGACCCTCTGGGGGATCTGTAGGGTTCTCAGACCACTAGAGGACGCCTTAAGACAGAACCTCAGCCCTGTGGAGAGAGACATAGTGTATATGTCCACTGTCTCATAGGACAATGCGGTTCACTGCATGCGTTCGTTCGATGGTAGAGTGACTCATTTTTCTGCAGGCTGGGGGTTTTCAAGAGTGCTTTCATTGGTAACTGTGGCCATGGAGAACATCAGTCTCATATTGTGTAGTGTTTTTGTATCTTGGGAAGCATGTTGAATCCCAGTCATTGGGTGTGTTATGATTACTTTGTATTTCCTTTTAGTTTAGCTTGATATTTTCAAGCTCTTATTTAATTAACACTCAAGTGCAAGATTATTGGAACTTGAACTAGAGTAAATGCTGACTATGAAGTAAATTTTTTGTCATAAAATGTGGGGGGGTTATTTTTCCCATTCATATGGCAATTGTAAGTCTCATTCCACCTTGTGCCTCAGCATGTTCCTAAATTAGTCACAATTTAGTGCTCTCGTATGACTATTTTTATTTGTCTTGATGTCCACAGCTTTTTTCTGGGGGAAGGTGAGTTGGGGTATATGAGAGTGCATTGTTTTAACATATTTAACAAAACTGACTCTTTTTTTTTTCTCTCTTTTTTTTAATTCCCAAAGTAGTCTTTAAGGTGCGTTTTAGGATGTACTGAAATGAATATGGTCCTCAATTTCATGCACTTGAGTCATTTGTAGGACCATAACACTGTAATCCGTTTTGATTGAGGACTGTTACACTCTTTACCAGGATGAACATCAACTGATTTTATTACATGGAGCTTAATAATATATTTCTGATGCTTTTTACTGTTTGTGATGTCTGTATATAATGGTATATGTTGTTTTGTTTTTTGTATTTTACTTTGTTTTGAAAATGTCACTGACTTGGAAATGGCTTGGGTGTTTGTCCTGTCATAAATAACAGCCATAACATGTCATTAAAATAAGTTGTTTTTCTTAACAAAGTTGTTCTGGCCTTTTCCCTTTTTAGTAAGCAAAACTGTATTTTAGTCTGCAATATTGTGAGTGTTCTGACTTTCAGCCCACATGCCTCTTGAGTTTTATGCATTTAATCATTTTCAAAAGATGACTCAGCGTACATCCAGTAGGCCTATGCTGGTATCGCAATCATGACGCAAGTTGAGGACTTTTCAAGGATATGTCTCCTTTTTTTTTGCCTTGAAATAGAATCTGTAAAAGTCTCGAATGCCTTCCTGCCTGCTTCAATGTACGCCATTGTTCAACTTGCGTGTGGAGTTATTTAGCATCAAGGTCAAGCTGGCAGAGGTGATAGAAATATCTACAGTCTCCATGTGACTCATGCCCATCTCCACCAACATATCTGTTAACTAGCTTGTTAAAGGCAAAAAGATACATTGAAAAAAACATCACTCTGTCCTACATAACTGTTAATTGGGAATGGGGCTGAACTGTGAAGAATTTCATTAGTCAGCTAGTCTTTTTTCAGACTCAGATTCTCCTCCCTGAAGAAGCTGATGACCTTGGCTTGTTAGATTCATTAAAGCTGTTGACATCTTAAGAGGGTTGGATCACTGAGTAGGTCTCTCCATGTTCATAATGGGGTGGAACCATGATCTCAAATAGTATCCTGTCTTCCTTAGTCTATTTTTTAAGGTACGACACAAGAGGACTACCAGGAAAGATTCACAACACAATTGTTGGCTTCTCTTGCAGTAAACCAAAAGTTCATATTTCCACCAAGGACTATAAGGTATGTTTTTTTATAATCATTTTATATATTATTTTCTTACTGGAGAAAAAAAAATTTATATATATATTTTTTTTTTTTTTTGCATACCGTTCACCAATGCTTGAGTATTAATTCTATTTTAATATATAGCTAAATGTAATTTATTCAGCAGGCTGTACTCCAGTCTTCAGTGCACATGATCCTTCAGAAAGCATTCGATGCTGATTTGGTGCTCAAGAACTTCTTATCAATATTGAACCATTATGCTGCTTAACATTATTGTGGAAACCGTAATACTTTTTTTCCACAATTCTTTGAGCACAAGAAAATGCAAAGAAGCAGCATTTATTTAAAATTTAAATCTTTAGTTGCATTATAAATGTCTTTAATGTAACCTTTTGGTCACTTTAATGCATCTTTGCTGAATAAAAGTATAAGTGTCAAGTTTTTATCTTACTCTTACAAATCTCAAACTAGTGTGTATACATAAGTAAAATTATTTTCCAACATTTAGGCTTTAGCACTTAGATTAAAATAGTAAGATGATGAGAAACAAATTCAGTCAAGTGTGTTCAAACATTTGACTGGTTTAATATATTTGGCTATAAGTATTCCATCAGATAAATTAAATAAGTTATCGAAAATACTATGATGGATCCTATCTGTATATTTATTGAGTTGGCTGTCTGTGTCAACAGTGGGAAGAATGCTAGAGCAGAACTACACATTTGTGCATTCTCTGTTGGTATCCTGGTTGCAGCACTACTTTAATGAGACATGGGCAATGGGAACAGCTACATACGTGCCTCCACATCACCCACCTTCGCATCTGAGTGGAACTCTGGTACATGATCAAGGTCACGGCATGATCTACATCTGTCTGATGGTGGGACTCTTCAGTTTCTTTACCTTTGGCATCATGTTCAGCTATATCCGCTCAAAGAAGGTGGAGAACTCACAGGATCCGTATCATCAGTATATAGCTAAAGACTGGGATAGTATAACATCACCTGTGGTCATCAGCAACCCGTCTGCTCTGGGACACCTTCCAGGGTACAGTGGAAGACAACAGGAGTGGGCCTAGATTACTGTCGTTGACTTCTTTAATCTCTATACGGAGTATAAATTTGATTTTCTGTTTCATTAAATTAAAAAAATATATATATTTATATGTCTCTGTTGTTCATTTAATTGAATTCAACATTCAGTTTTGTTTTATAAATGGTAAAGGTTCATCTCAACTGCAGTCTTAAGGATAGTGCACAATATCCCAACAAACACCATGCCTCCAACAGTTGAGGGATTTTGTTGGATCAGTGTGTTATTCCTGTAGGCATTTGTAGTCACAAAATGAACGTGGAATTGGAATCTGTAAGGTCATTGAATGTTTGAGATGTCTGGTATTTTCCAACAATATGTTACATAATCTGACTTGATCATGAATGATTGGCATGGCAATGAGATATATCTGTAGTCTACTTCAAATAAATGTTATTCTATTTTTTGGCTATAATTCATCAAAGAATCTTGAAGAAAAAAAAATGACCAACCAAAATTCAGCTTTGCCGTTACAATAAATTACATATTGAAACATATTCAAATAGAAATCCATTACTGTATAGTTTATTTATATATATATATATATATATATATATATATATAACAAGTATTTAGTATGTATAAATAAGTATTTATACAACAAGGTATAATTTATTGCCTTTAATCTTCTGATAGTTTTTAATAAGCAAGACTATAATTGTTTCATACTTTATTACAGTTTTAATAAGAAGTTGAACAAGGAAGGGTCAAATAAATTTGAATCACATTAATAATAGGCCAATAGGTGTATTACAACTCTGCATTTTTGAATGTAGCCTCATTTAAGTAGATTCTGCATCCATGTGATGAGTCCTTGTCTGGTGTGCTGTGATGTTCTTGCGGTCTCCATCTGCTCATCTTGCTTCATTTCTTTTTCTCTTTCCTTCTCTTGCCTAAGCAGCTGATCAGTTTTCAGTATTTTCTCCAGCTCTCTCTTCAGGCTGTAA
The DNA here is from genome assembly GCF_051911475.1 of Siphateles boraxobius. Classification (NCBI taxonomy): domain Eukaryota; kingdom Metazoa; phylum Chordata; class Actinopteri; order Cypriniformes; family Leuciscidae; genus Siphateles; species Siphateles boraxobius. Next base: position 28,406,305 of record NW_027509197.1, read on the forward strand.
TGCACCATCTGCCTGCTCATGAGAGGGACAATCAGGTTGAAATTGTCCACTTTCTTGTTGAGTTTCCCCAGTTCATCAGCAAACACAGTGCAGTGCTCCTTCCACTGGAGGGTTTCAGGGTGTCTCATGGGTTCCCCTAGCCTGGCCCTGACCTTCTGCAACTTTTCCCTCATTTTAGCGATGGTTTCCCTGATCTCCTTCTGTACCACAATCCATTCAGGCTGGTAACCGTTGTCGATGAGGATTCTGTTGAGGTTGTGCGTCATGGGGTCCATATACGGGTTGTGATCAAACTTGTTGAGCGGTTTGCCGGTGCCACTGAGGTTCTGGAAGTCTCCACGGGCCATAGACTCCTGGATGAGGTCCTCAACCAGCCTCTCTATCGCCTGAGTGATTTTGATCTTCTTGCTGCGCAAGCGTGCATCCCGGGTCACCATGGCTCCTTCTTCCGTGGCTGCCTTCTCCATCTCCTTTCGCCTGTACTCTAGAACCTGGTCGGTGGCACGGTCAACGCGAATCTGCCGGTACTGTCGTTCTCTTTGACTGGGAGTGCCAGAACCAACTCCTTCAAAACTGAGGTAATGTCTGTGTTGAGGGGCATTACCTTTAACTTTATCTTCCTCTTCTTCCTCCAGCGATTGGTTGTACTGTGAGACAGACTTCTGCCGGCCGAGGTGAGTAAGCACAGCCCGATAGGCCTCCTCTATCTGGGAAAAAAGAGCCGCATCTGCCGTGGGAGCACCGGAATCTGGATGGTAGAGTTTGGCCATGCGTAGGTAAGCCTCCTTGACCTCTGCTGGGCCGCTGGCTCCATCTTCAGGTAGCTGCAGCAGACGGTAGCTCTCTCTCAAGCTGTGGACGATAGCTCTAGAGCTGAGGGCTCGCAGGCTGAGGGAACAGTACAGAGGCAGGAGAGAAATGCGAAGGTCCCCGCTGTGTAACCGTAACAATACCCAGCAGTTCATTGTGCCTTTATACAAAAAGCACCGGAATATACTGAAATTACAAGATAAAGCTAAAAATAATTAACATTTGAGTAACATTTATTAAAACATTGCTTCAGAAAGAAACTATCAAACCAAACACTAAGTTATGCAAAGTTATACAAAATAAATATGAATATTGTAATATATTTCACTGGAAAAATCTAAGATTTAAGACAAATATAAAAATATTAGTGTAAAAATTTAAATAATAAAAATGACAGCACTGATATGATATATCTCCTGATATCTTCAAAAATTAAACCATCGAGCTTTTATTTGGGCAGAAAACCATAAATGAAATTAGGACCCATTATTTACATTACATGTTATTACTTGTTAGCATAAGAGCTTATTGCTACTTCAGATTTTACAAAGTGTTGTCAATAACTCGTGCGCTAGTGTTTCTAGATGATTACGATAAACATATTTGATTATTTGTCCAGAAAATACTCCAGTGTTATTGAACAGGTTTGTTGAAGCATGAAAGCTAATGCTCAAAACTAACGTTACATCAAACATGAACACATTGGGTCATTCAGCCTAAAAACAGTAGCCTATAACAAGGACATACCTAGCTCGGATTTCTCCACTGCAGCGTGAGTTAGGTCACCATGTATTTAGGTTATATGAATGACACCGTTTTGAGAAAAAAAAAAATGCACTGGAGTTTGTTATATATTAATGTCGAACAGCTTGCTGGGAAATGTAGTCACTGTTTTCAGGGTAAAGCGCGTTATCTAATTTGTCCTTTAGATGGCGACAAAAATCAATAGCCGAATTTTAGAGGCATTCATAAGAGGCATAATTCTTTCTCTTTTAAAAAAAAATATATTTATTATAAATATATCTAGCCTACCGCTGTCCTCTTTGCACAGTGATTTAGTCTGGAGAAAATGTGAGGAAACAATCCAGGGCCAGGGGTGTGTTTCCCAAAAGGATTGTGAGCTAAGTTGATCGTATTCGTATACTGACCACTGATGCCAATAGTTATGTGATCTAGGCTTACAATGCTTTTAAGAGACACACTCTTTTGAGAGTCCAGCAGGGTTCATCATTTGTGCCATCTAATTGCATAAATAAGTGTTAGGGCTATTTATGATGTTAATGAATTGGTATTACACTGCCTTATTAATTGGCCAGACACTGATGACATTGTTCACTTTCTCTCCACCACTGACAGCAGAAGGTTAATGTGTGTTAATGGGTGGAGTGCAAGTGATTGGAACAATGTTTTTCCATATTGCGATCACATGACCTCTACTAAATTAGACTGTGTAAGAAGCCAGCCAATTCATGCACATATTCATGGACATACTGAGGGGTCCAAAAGTCCATTTCATTAAAAATTATTATCATTGTATCACTATTTGGTTTGTCCAGTGCTCAAGCTGCATTAACTCATGAATTTTTCTTATTCATTTTATGCCAGAACCCCTCTTTGTTTTTAATTTTTTTACAAGTCCTAAACTTTGTTTATTTCCAGGCGTAAAAAAAAAAAAAACATGGATAAAAAAGTGGCCTCAGATTTTTTGACCCCATTGTCTTTTTTTTTAAATCCTAAAAATTAATTTGCAGGCTTAATAAAAAAATTAAAAAAAATTAAAAAAAGGATTCAAGTGGTCTTAGATTCCTCTTTTAAAAAAATATATTTATATAATATCTATTTGATGATATTGCTGAAATTAGCTTATATTTGATATATTCAGACTGACATAAAAGCACAAGTTTTAGGAAGCGTTGTGTAGTTGCATGTTTGTTTATACCAACATCTAATGAAGGCTAGATTAAAACAAAACAAATGTTTACATTCAAAATTCTCTATGTGTGTGCATGATCTGCCATGTGAGTAAGCAATTGGTGAACTCATTTGCCCAGAGGAACATGGGGCTTTTTAGCATCTCAGAAATCAATATTGTGAGATCAATGGGTCTCTGCTGAAGTGCTTTTCCCTCGTGCAATCTGTGTCACACGTACACTAGGACACAAAAGAACTGCTAAAAGGACCACAAAGACCAAGCTCAGAAGACTTAAAAATAGCATTCGAAAGAGAACACCGATTCTAAGGATAGACTGCAAAATGACCAGCTTCACAGATGAAGATCTGGACAACTTTTTGCAAAATCAGGTGACCTATTTATGCTGTCATGAGTTTTATTAAGCACTAAGTTCTAAAACGGAATACTTAACTTTTGTTGATTTATGATTTTTATCTCATTTTAATATTTTATTTTATTTGCAGTTAGATAGCTTAAAAAATAACTTTGGGTAGCTTAAATATTTTTACATTTTATTTTATTTAGTCAGATAGCTTTAAGGACACTGTTTTGGCTTGTTTACAAGATACTAATTTTGTTCTTATGTATTAATGGTTAAATAATGTGTTATTGTCAGGTGGATCTCAGACATCGGCAGGTTTCAAAGTCTGTAGAAGATGTGCAGAAAATCATAAAAGATCTTACGGCTGCGGTCAGCTCAAAGGATGCTCGTTTCCAGTCCATTGCAAACTCTGGAGTTCATAATGCCAGCCTCAAAGTAATACTTCATGTAGGCTTTTTTTCTATTATGCAAATAGTAACATTTAATTATGGATGCTTTTTTTAACATCATAATTCCTCTGGTGTCTACAATCCGATTTAGGACCAGACGGCTTTAGTTTCAAAATGGTCTGCATTACTCCGGGGAAGATGTGCATACAACCCTGCAATCCAAG